>NC_073645.1:35757575-36060606 GCF_029407905.1 Bubalus kerabau
GGAGCAGGGGAGATGCCAGAGGGCAATGCCGATAGGAGAAAGTGTTTGCCAGCCCAGGGGATGAGAAGACCCTTTTTTTTTGTTTCCATTTATTTATTTGGCTGTGCCAGGTCTTAGTTTTGCAGTATGGGATCTAGTTCCCTGACCAGGGATCAAACCCAGGCCCCCCGCATTGGGAGCGCAGAATCTTAGCCACTGGACCACCAGGGAACTCCCGAGAAGACCCATTTTTAAGTGGTAAAAATTATACAGACTCTCCTCCCTTCATCAGACCTTAATACAACCCTCAGTCACCAAGTGGTTACCGAGCTAAGCCCCTGATAGACATTTTGCAGTTCGCTGCGTGAGGCACATGCCTTTTCCAACTGAGCCAACATGGGCACAGGAAAGGCAAGTGACTTGCTCAGAGTCACACAGAAAGGAAGGGCTTAGAAGCCCGAGCACTTAGCTGCTGCGTCTCTTCTCATTAATATTCATGTCTGTATTTGCTGACGGGGAACCGTATGCCGTGACCACAGGCTCTTAAGAATTTGGTTAATTTTTAGTTTGGTTAATTCTTCACATGGGCTCGTACGTTTGTTAGCCATCACCACATGAACATCGAATGAAGAGGCAGGTTCCACAGAGTGAGAGGTTCTTTCCATGTGCACTCTACCCGTCTAGCTGGGGGGTGAATGCGGGGCCCTGGGAAGCAACACTGGCTCGGCACGCTCTCCCTATCTGTGGGGCTTTCTAGCTAATGGGGTTCTCTGCTGCCATCCAGACCTGCGTAATGGGCTAATGGAAATGGCCCTGGGTCGCCGTGTCTGTGTACCGTGTGGCTGAATAGGCAGCCAGTCCCTGACCTGAGGACAGCACCCCTCAGCCTAGGAGGTGCTGGACCTGAGGGAGTCTCCGTGGGGTGGGGTCAGGAGCCCTTGGCTTAGCTTGCTGCCTTCCTCCTGGGAAGCTGTGATCTGCCGGTGCCATCGTGGTTTGTTTTCTGGGAGGAGAGGGGGAAGCTGCCCAAGACTTGAGTTCCTCTGTGAGGGATTTGAATACAGGTCACTGGGGTGCTGGGTCATCCTCTCCTGGTCTGGATACAAAATTGAACACTGACGTTTCAGTTACTTGTCCCATAGGTCTAAGGCCTGAGTTAGAAAACAGTTCTGGCTTGAGGACTTCCCTGTTAGTAGAACTTAGTGCTGGGAATTCTCTGGTAGTCCAGTGGTTAGGATTTTGTGCTTTCATTGCCGAGGGTTCAGGTTCACTCCCTGGTCGGGGAACTAAGATCCCACAGGGTGTGCAGTGTGGCCAAAAAAAAAAAAAAGAAAGGAAGAGAACTTGGTGCTACTGTTCAATTTTGGGCTTCCCTGGTGGCTCAGATGGTAAAGAATCTGCTTGGAATGCCGGAGACCCAGGTTTGATCCCTGGATCAGGAAGATCCCCTGGAGAAGGGAATGACTACCAAATCCAGTATTTTTGCCTGGGAAATGCCATGAACTCAGGGGCCTGCCAGGCTACAGTCCATGGGCTTGCAGAGAGTCAGACAGGACCACCACAGTTCCCTGGTGGTCCAGTGGCTTTCACTTTCAATGGGTGTTGGCTGTAGATCTCAGGAACCGTGCGGATCCTTGGAAATGCCAAAGAGCTTGTAGTTTTGACCACTCTAGTCTATAAATACCTTTGTCTATATTGTGTTGAAATGAAAAGGTTGTGCAGACTGGATTGAGGAGAGCTGGACCTAATCTTGGATGCCTCGATGTACCTCCCCAGGGCGTGTTTTCTATTTTGTAAGATGAAATGGGGAGTAGGCTGTCTTCATACATGTCTTTCAGTGTGGGACCCCAGGAGTTTCCTCCAAAAGGTCTGGGGCTGAGTACTTCTTGGGGAGTCTGCATGAGTGGTCACCTCTTGGAGAATTCAGATGCTCATTGAGAGGTCCGAGAAGTCCTGCATAAAAGAGAATCCAGATAGCTCTTTGTTGGCCTGAGCAGTGCCCCCTGGAAACTGTGGGGTTAGGTGATGCTTGAGCAGTCTCCCAGGGGTAAGATGAATCTCACTCCCTTTCTTTAATCCATCTGACATGGGTCACAGGCATGTCCGCTGGGTCAAGGGATGGTTTCCATCTTGGACTAGCAGGCTGTGAGAGAAGGAGCGTAGCATTTCTAGTGCTTCTTTAACTCATCACCCAGGAAACCAAGCTCTGGAGGGAAGAGGACAAATCAAAACCCACTGGGATTGGGGGTGGAGACCCTTGGCAAATAGAAGTATGCAGGCTTCCCAGGTGGCGCTAATGGTAAAGAACCCGCCTGCCAATGCGGGAGACGTAGGATTGATCTCTAGGTCGGGAAGATCCCCTGGAGAAGGGAATGGCAACCCACTCCAGTATTCTTGCCTGGAGAATCCCGTGGATGGAGGACCCGGGCAGGTTATGGTCCATGAGGATCTCAAAGAGTCAGACACTACTGAGCATTGACTGAGGTGAATAACTGTCAGAAAGTTGGCTGTGGTCTGGCCAGTCTCTTCTTTTCAAAAGTGAGCAGTCTTCAGGCCCAGAGAGGCTGTGTGACCTGCCTACGAGCTGCAGGTCACTGACAATGGCTCAGGTTTAACGAATCACTCAGAGCAAGACATCAGAGCTGTTTAATCTGCCAAATGGTGTTGGGGTGATGTCTTTCCTGGACAGTGTAAGCAACGCTGTTTGCTTAGGATGGCCTTTGGCAGTGCTCTTGTTGTCCCAGTACTGGCAAACAATCTCTGGGGCCTGGCGGGGAGGGCCAGCGATCCTGCCTCTGAGTACACGAGCACACCACGTGGTCCCCTGGCTGTGCCCACGCGAGCCACGGCGCAAGATTTGCTTCTCTGCCTTTGGTTGGACAGACACTTTTCTTTTTCTGTTTCAGGGTATTTGATGTGGTTGGGTCATATTTCTCCTCCTCCAAATTCCCTGTTCGTGCCCCACCCTGCACTCCCGAGCCGTCCGTTGCACCAGCCAGCCACAGCCTCCTCATCTCTTTTAACTGTGTGCAAACTGGGTTTTGACAAACATGATGATGAAGTGGGTATTTTTGGAAGGCTCCAGAGGGCAGGCCTGGAGTCAGGAATGTTTCCTACAACCCCTGCATCCAGTGGGCGGGCCTCCGTCACCCTGCCCTGGGGTGGGGATGTGCCTGCTGGGAGGCTGGGGGAGCCAGGGAGGGTTGGAGAACTCCAAGCTTTCCCAAGCCTTCAGAAGGCTCCTAGGAAAGCGGAGCCTGAAACTTTTATCATCACGACTACAGGTGAAAGACTTTCATTTGGCTGTGCTGGTCCAACAAAGACTATTTTATTTATGTGTTTCCAAGCCCTTAAAAATTCTTTTAGGGCACATCAGTGGGGAGTTAATAGAAACTTTGAAATGAGAAAAATGCCTGCAGGGTACGTAGAACCCCAGCCAGCCAGCTCCGAGTTGTGTGTTGTTAGCTGGTAGGTTGGTGCTCAGAGAAGCGGCTGGCTGGACGGGTAGTGAGCCATGGATTCTTTTCTCCATTGCCTTAGTTTTCAATGATTAAATGGTTTTTTTTTTTTTTTTCCTTCATTCTTGTGGTGCCAAGGGAGGATTCCTCTAAACTTTTCTCTGGGCATGTTAACTCCAGAGGGTCCTCTGGCATTTCTGGTTTGCACCACAAAAGAAAGCTTGGAGGGGAATGGATGTGCCCTCTCCCTGCTTCCCAGAGAACCAAATCACATTTGAAGATACTTGTTGTTAGTAAGAAGGGTATTTCTATTGTTTTTCTGAGTGTTGAGTTTAAAGCTAAACAGAAGAGATACGAGTCTAAGCCAGGCATCACTAAGATAGTCTGTTTTCCCCCAAAGTAATGTCCTAAAGAATTAAAAATCCTTTGAACACTCATTGTTTATATTTATCAGCGTAGACGGAGATGCTTTGGGGTCCAAGTCCAGCTGCTTAGGGGATCGATAGTTGGCTTTCTCTGGGCCTCACCTTTTTCTCCATCTGTAAAATGGCCCAATAATCTCTGCCACCCTGGATAGGTTGAGGGCATGAGAAGAGAGTGACAGAGGATGAGAGGATGAGATGAGTTGGCATCACCAACTCAATGGACATAAGTTTCAGCAAACTCCAGGAGTTGGTGATGGACAGAGAGGCCTGGTGTGCTGCAGTCCATGGGGTCACAGAGTCAGACACGACTGAGTGACTGAACACCACCACCACCGTGGATGAAGGTGAGAATTCAATGGGCTGGCAGCTTCCAGCCCTCAGCCCCTGTTCTCAGGAAGATAAAGCTGTGACTTATGAAATCTGTGGATCATGTTCAACCTTATATGAATCCCCTGGGAGAGTATCAAGGTGGCTTGACAAAACTTCAGACCCAGAAGTTTTGGGTTTAGCAGCTGGTCCTCGAGTGCATGTTCTGCGATGGATGAGCTGGCCACCAAGGAAGCTGGCTGGGAACTCAGCTTCTCTGAAGTTCCTTGGGGCTGCCTGGTCCAACTTGTTTAGCTGAGTGATTTTCAAATGGAGATGATCTTCCACCCCAGGGGGCATTTGGCGATGTCTGGCGATATTGAGGATTGCCGTTCCTTGGGAGGTGCTGCTGGTGTCTAATGGGCAGGCGTGTTGCTGAACCTTCTGCAGTGCACAGGACGGGTCTCTGCAAGACAGAGAGCTATCCAGCCCAAGGGTCAGTGGTGCAGAGGGTGAGAATCCCTGGTTGAGTGTCTGGTGTGAGCACATGTGGGTGTTTCCTGTTGTACATTTGGAAAGGGAGACCCACATGTGCTGCCCCCAGTGATCACTCTGGGGGGGGGGCGGTGCTCATCTGAGCCCCAGTCCTGGTGTTGGTTATTGGAACATCATGATGGAGGCTGGCCTGTGAAGAGCCCTGAGATCCAAGGGGAGAAAGAATTTAATTTGATTTATTTTGTGGTTCTATTCAATTGTCTTCACCTCTATTTTGAGACTTTCTCTTCCAAAATTACAGTAAAACACACAAGAAGAGAAAAACCATATTACCCCTCCACTTTGTCTTGGAAGATGGCCTAGTGAAGGAGTCAGAGTTCTCCACCTCTTCAGATGTAACTGCTTTAATAGTGTGATATGCCTATAAATTTTGCCCATCTCTGAATTCCATTGCAGGGCATTTGTATATATATATATGTGTGTGTATATATATATATATATATATATGTGTGTGTGTATATATATATATATGTTTGTATATATATATTTTTATGTGTGAGTATATATTACATACATATATGTATATATTCTTATGTATGAGAATATATATATCATATACATATGAATGTATTTTTACTCATACATATATATGAATAATTATAGAAAGAAATTAATTTTTTGAATCTTGAGTCATCAGAGACTTATGTAATGACCAGAGGCAGCCCTGATTATGTATATGGGCAAAGTGTTTTGTGAACAATGTCTCCTTTGTGTAGCACACAAAACAAGCTTTTCTTCAGCATTGGGCATGCAAGTTGGCCTTCTCCAATGAGGGCCTCTCTTTACTCCTCCTACCTTTGAGCAAACATTATTTATTGTGGCTGATATGTGATCAGGTCTTGATTTGGGGTTCTTTTTGATGTTCTTTCTTTGTGGGATCTCACCCACGTGCCCCTGGAGACCCTCTGACTGCCAGAACCTTTGTTTGCCAACCACCCATGTGGTGCCAGCAGCATCTGCTTTGTGGCCAGCCGTCCCCAGAGTCCCAGTGTGGCCTGGGGATGGTCTCCGTGATTGGACCTGGCTGCCTCCTGGAGTCACTTTTGGGCTTAGAAATAATGGCTGTGCTCTCTTTCCCCCTCCCCTCTCCTCCCTGACCCTCTTTCCCAGTCATGTTGATCTTTGTTTCTAGTAACTTACCAAATGTGTTACAGAAGAGCTGGGGAAGAAAGGAGCTTGTCTAAGATAACCTACCTTGTGCCAGCCCCGGAGTCTGGTCACTGTCGCTTCTCCAACCCTCTGATGCCAGTAGGGGGGATTCTTATTAAACAAGTGGGGAACCTGACTGTGGGAACCTGACTCTCTTGGGGAACTTGCCTGAGGGTCTACAGGCAGCAGGTCTCAATGACCGGATTGACTTAGATCCCCAGACCCTGTCTGTGAGGTGGTGGTCAACCAACCACCACTGTGTTCAGATGACTCGCATGGGATTTCCCTAGTGGTCCAGCGGTTAAGACTTTGGTGCTCCCAATGCAGGGGGCCTGGGTTTGATCCCTGATTAGGGAACTAGATACCACATGCAGCAACTAAGAGCCCACAGGCCTCAACTAAAAAGATCCTGCATGCTGCAATGAAGATCTTGCATGCTGCAATGAAGATCTTGCATGCCTCAACGAAGACCCATATGTTTTAAAAAACATAGATGGCTTGGAGCTTGGTGGGGCTCTGAGGCTGGAGGCTCCATGCCCACCTAGATAGAGGCAGGAGGGGCTGTGGACTCGTGCTTTCTGTGTGGGGAACCTGGAGAATGGACACATTCAGAGGCGTTTTGGGATTCCCCTGGGGGCTGGAAGCGGTGAGCCGAGCCTGGGATTGGTAAACCATTGGGACTTTACAGATGGAAGAAACGGGCAGAAAAAGGGGAAGTTGATTGCCCAAGATCAATCAGTTAGTGTGTACTTGATGAATGAGAAGCGACTCCCCCGGTTCCTTGAAGAGCGGGTGGACTTTTGATCTTTAGGAGGAGCACCAGGGCGTGGAGAAAGCTCTGGGGTGGGGTACTGCTTGGGGCAGGAAGTGCAACGAGAGCCGCTGGGGTAGGAAAGTCACGTAAGGGCCAAGCAGGGAGGGTTCCCGGCCAGAGGATGTTTTGGGTCTGTGTGGACTCCAGACAGGACCCATCAGTGTTTTAGGGAGCTGTGAGGGAGCTGCAGCTGAGACCTTCCGCTGGAGGAAGGGGTAGCACGGTGGCCAGTGGTACCTTAAGGTCCTTTGGTAATTACTCAGGCCCAGAGCTTAATAGGGTCCAGCTCTGCCACAAATTAGAGATGGTGGCTGGCCACAGCGAAACAAGACTCCTTTCCCCACCGTACTTTTTTACAGGAAGATTTCCCTGTCTGGAATCGAGGTGGCACTTCTCTTCTCCCAGCTGTGACTCATCATATGTTTTCAGACAGTTCACATTAAATTTTCCACCCGGAATCGGAGTATCTTGTGGGGTGTGGGTGTTCACACAACTCCGCTTTTTGTAAACCCTCTTTTGGATTCCTCAGAGTGTCTTCCTGCCTAAGCCTCTGGAATTGTTGCAGTTCAGGGGAATGGGGGCGGGGGCTTTGTATTGTGGCGCTCAAACCCTGGACATGTTTCCTGGCCCCTGGAATTCATCATTAGGGCAAAGATGAATGAGTGAAGGAGTGAATGACTCTATGAGGCCCGTGGTGCTCAGGGTGGTCTTACAGATGGTCTGATGTGCTGCCGGATCATTTGGGTGGTACATGCGTAACTGTGAGCAGAGGGCCCTTTCACTGTCCAGTGGGCAGTTAGCATGGTGCTGGTTTGTGGTGATGTGCAGAGGGAAAGCCTGGTTCTTGGAGGAGGAGTCTGAGGTCCGTGAATAACATAGATGGCAGGATCACTGCAGAGGAGGTGCGCATCTCACCGGGCTTTAAATTGGGTTTGAGCTGGCAAAATTCTAAGTCCTTTCTGTATCCTGAGCTTCATCGTTGGTGTTCTCTGCTGGGCTTCACTCTGGCATTGGAAATGCTCTCACCCCCTGATGACCCTGAAGCTAAGAGCAGTGATTCCAAAAGTGTTCCAGTGCTCGGCCCCTAGCTGCTTCTCTGGTTATCAACCCGCCCTGTCTTGCCTGAGGGTTTGGGATTGAACGGCCCCTGCTGGCACTGAGAAGTGAGGATTGCCCCCTGGAGGTGGTCCTGTCTGCAGAAGGGATGGGGTACTGAGCAGGAGGAAGTTTTCCCCAAGTCCTTATTGTCATCCTGGGGTTCTTGCCTGGAACCCGCAGGAACGAAAGAGGGAAAACCAGGCTTGGTTTGGGCAAGGATTTGAGTTGATGGGTCTGGGAGTTCCCCTCTGTCAAAATTGTTTTCTTTTGACCAGAGTCTGGGCCACGGTGTCATTGTCTAAATGTGGAATGTAGCTGTTATGTGTTCTGGGAAGTAAAAACCAAGACTGATCTGGGGGATCCACAGAGATAGGAAAAGGAGGGGGCGGATAGAACATTCCAGAGATGTGGGGATGAGGGAGAAAAATGGCTCTGTTGGCATCCTAGAGAGAGTTTGTTAGATTTGGAGTGAAGATAAATTTGGGGGCCTCTGATTCCTTTTAGAGACTTTTCTTACAAAAAAGTAAAATGAAACTCAGGAGATGTAGCAAAATGGGCATCAGCACATTCTGTCCATAATGAAAGGTTGTCCTGCAAGAATTTATTTCTCTGTTATATCCTTTTTAGCCAAATTTCTGTTTCTAAAAGAGGAGAAGAAGGAGAGATAGGCTTATTTATTTTCTTAGTTGAAGCCTCAGATTTTATAGTTTTCAAGTCCATTCTCCTGGGTCAGAACAAGAAAGGCCAGAGGTTCCCTCACCTGGACCTTCCCACACTGGAGGAACTGGCCACATGGTGCAATCCATTGAACTTTTTCCTCTTTTCCCCCTTTGACTTAGACGATAACTTAAAAGTGCACAGACCTTGAGTATCCAGCTGTCTGGTTTTTACATGTTTATGCCTGTGTAACCATGACCCTGATCAAGATAAAGGACAGTGTCCAGCATCCTAAAGGGCCCATCGTGCCCCTTCCCAGAGAGAACTGCTTCTTATTTCTATAACTATAGCTTTTCTCTTCTTGAATTTCATATACACAGAATCATCCCTAGAGTTTTAATTTTACTTTCATACCCCTCCTCCTTACCCAAATCCAGTCTATTGGAACTCTAGCTATTTCATTAGAACACTTTTTGTCTTATCTGTGTATCACAGAATTATAGAATCACAGGTACAAAAGCCTGGAGCACACGTTTGCCTGGGGCACTCAGGTCCCCAGGTTGCTGAAGCCAGGGAGACTGGCCTCTGACCATCCTCTGGGCCTTTTTAGTTCTTCCACCCTCTTGCTCCTTCCTGCACCATGCCCCATCTCTGTGCCTGCTGTACCCCCAGCCTGACCTGCTCTTTTCCGTCCCACCCTCCACTTGCTACTACCTTGGCGGGGAGGAGGGGGAGCGGTCCTGGTGTGGCTGCTGTAATTTGCACCCTCTTAAAACTACAGTCCTTTCCCTGCAGGGCTGGCATCTCTGTTTGTAATCGGCATTGCCTGGTGTGATTATTTGATTAACATGCGCTTTCCCTTTAGAGCGAGAGCAGGGCAGTGTCTGGTGTGCAGTGGACGCCCAGTTCAAGTCAGTTGCCTGATCGGAAAGGCTCATGGAGCAGCTTGTGGCCCTTCCGGGGGGTGTGTGTGCTGGTGGTGGGGGGCGTATAACGCCTGCCCAGGCGGGTTTTGTTCTTGGGGATTCCAGGTAGGAGATGTTTCAAACCCAAGGACTGTCATTGTCCCTGATGTCTGTGTCACGAGTCCAGCCTCATTCCTGCACCCCGGCCCGCCCCAGGCCTCTCCGGAGCAGGCTGCCTCGCCTGCTCGCTCTCTTGGCCAAGATTTTAACATATATCACAGGCTGGTAGGCTAAGAGCTGGGGACTTCCCCTCACCACACTCAAAGCCTTTGATCTTTTGCTTTGGAGGTAACATCAAAAGGAAGGCTGAGGAAGACAGCCAGGCTGTGAAGTTCAACGTTCAAGTTAATAGCTTGACTGAAGGTTGTGTTGCGTCCTGGCAGCATCGCAGAGGCTGGAGTAAACATGGCGATTCCGGCACATTTTCCTGGAGATGGAGCGCTGTTGTTAAAAAAAAAAAAAGCCTTCGTTTGCATTTGGAATGCATTTTTGGGCTGCAGGGAGAGCCTCTTTCCTTCTCCCCCTTTCTAGGGGAGAAGATGTGTATTGAGGGTGTGAGGAGGAGAGGGAAATGGAGACCAAAGGGACAGTGAGAGAGGGGTGACCCCATGGATGGACCACACCCTGGAAGTGCCCCCGTCCCTGATTCCAGTGTGAGCTGTCTGCCTGCCTTTGCGCGTGGCATCTCTGTATCACTTAGTGTTCCCGGGTTAGCTGGGTGTTTCTGAGTTCTGATGGAATCCAAAAAAGGCTGCAGGCAGGCAGCTGGGCTGGGGCTGGGGGCAGTCTTGTGCAGCCCGAACAGTGCGGCAGTGAGAGGGCGAGCCGGCCCCGGAGCCAGGAAGGGACTTACAACAGAAGCCAAGGTGAAGTCAACCCTTCAGTCTGCTCCGTTGGCTTTCCCCGCCGAGCTTTGTGGGCGCTTGTGTGGAGGTTGTTTCACTGGACATTTTCTGGACTGCTTCTTTTTCAGATTTTCATCCAAAGCTGTGTTTGAGTAGTTTTCTAACACATCTGGCCTCAACACCTTCAGCAAATGATTTACTTTGCGGGGGTGATTTTGCTTCCTCAGGCTGGTCATCTTCTCAGACTTGCCTGGGTTCTTTCTTGTGTATCTCAAGCTTCCTGGGTGCTTTTGCTCCCGTCACTGTCCAGCCTTCAGAGCCACTGCACCCCTCTCACTCTCAGCTCTCCCTTCCTCCTGGTATTCACCTGTCTCTCCCATCACCTCTGTCCTCACCTGTCTCTCCCTGCAGGGTGCTCCAGTGCTTCCTCCCCCCGCCGCCAATCCCCTTTCCTCAGGATCTTTCAACCCCGATGAGTTCAGTATGACATAGCCATAACTCCCACTAGGTTTCTTTGGTGTGGTTTCTTAGGTTCTCGCATCCTTTACCCTCTTCATGATCTTTGGCATAACTGTATGCCACCTGCACTAATATTTTTCTGGTGCATTTACATGTTTGATTCACTTATTTAAACTCAGTTGCACTGTAAGTCTTAACATCTGTGAAATTATGAGGTCAATGTGCTAGTTATTATTTTTTCTAATACACATGAATCTAATCCTGTTACTACTCAGGTAACATCTTGTACCACCTGAAACCGTGTTCAGTAGCCCCACAGTTGGGGAAACAGTACTTTAAAAGAGCAATCCCCACCTCCCACCCCTGCTTCCCGTTTTGGTGGCTTGCAGGTTTGGGCATCTGTTGACACTTAGCTGTTTTATCTTTCTCTTCCTGCTCCTGAGGCCAGCTGACCTCTGCTTAGCTCCTGCTTGTATTCAAAATTCTGTGCAGGTTTTAGGCTTCTGGAGATCAGTTTTATAGTGACTAGAATTCATCGCTTTCTGTGCTGCCTGTCTAAATCAGTAGACGTTTTCTCCAGGTCCTCAGATTGCTGCCATTTTTTGAGGTGGATGGTGAAGCTGGCTGGGGCAGCCCGAGATTGCTCTTGGTTGAGTCACCTTCTGAAAGGTCTCTGCAAATCCCTGCCACCTCTTGATTGGAGTTGTTGGCATGACTTCCCTGTGGTTCTAGGTTTTCAGCCCTTGAGGCTCTCAGCTGCATTCATTATACATGGCCACTGGGCGTCTTCCTGAAAAGGCATCTCCTGCCAGTAACGGGTGTGGGCTTCTGGATATCCTTAGAAAATACAAGATGCCGGTCTCTGGGGAGGGGTCTCCAGAGCTTTAGGGCCACATCCTGAAGGACTGCTCTGGGAGGGTGCTGCTGCTTGTAATCCCTCAAGTTCAGTGACCTTTTGGGCTTCCCTGAGATGGGTGTTTTTTGCCCAGCTTAAAGCTGTAAAGGGCCATTGTCAAATTTGTTTAGCTTCTTAATTCATGTTCCTTAGTGGATGGTGAATTGAAGCTAGCATTCCTGGACAGAGCCTTTCATACATTTAGGAAAACCTGTCGGGTCTCCCGGGGGATTGAGGCAAGGGAGAGATGAAAGACTTTCTCCAGACCTGCTTGGTAGCGTGGACTGTTCTTTTAGGTAATTAAGGGAGACCATCAAAGATGAACACACGTGTCCATTTACCTTTTACTTGGGGGTCTTAAATCTTTGCTTGGTCTCCTTTAACTATATACTTGTGAGTTACCTGTGGGCCCCCGTGGGCTCCATTTTCATTGTTCTCCACCTCATCTGCTGAGACAGACCATTGGAGATTGAAGAATGGGGTTTTGGGGGGTCTTTGGCAACTTTGAGTTTTCCTATGGAGTCTATAGAAGCTTGCCTCTGTGTTCGCTGGGCAAGGCCTTCTAGTGCGAGTGTCTGGGGTGGGGCAGCCAGGTGAGGGGTCCCCGGAGAGGTGCCCAAAGTGTACATCTGAGTCATTTTCTCCTACCCGTGGATGTCTCCTACCCATCAGGTATTACGACAGTGCTTCCCCCAGTGTGTTACACATTTGAATCAACCAGACATCTTTTATAAAAATGTCACTACCCAGGGCCTGCTCTGTGGGAAGAGTGAGGTATCAGTAATTGTAAAGATCCCTAAGTTAGTCCAGAGTTTAGGGACCACTGCCTTAGGAGAACAAGACTGGAATCATTTGCATTCTGAGTCACCTATACTGATCATTCTCCAGGTCAGCATATGTATATATATGAAAGTGAAAGTCACACAGTCGTGTCTGACCCTTTGCTGTCCCGTAGACTGTAGCCTGCCAGGCTCTTCTGTCCATAGAATTTTCCAGGCAAGTGTACTGGAGTGGGTTGTCATTTCCTTCTCCAGGGGATCTTCCTGACCCAGGGATCGAACCTGGGTCTCCTGCCTTGCAGGCAAATTCTTTTACCAACTGAGCTACTAGGGGAGCCTAGTATGTGTAATGTTTACATATAATATGTATAACATTTACATACTTAGAAGAGTCATCTCAGTGAGTCCTTGAACAGTTAAGGAGGTAGGTGGTGTGGTCCCTGTTTTATGGGCAAGACAGCTGGAGTTCAGAGATGTTTGAGCACCCTGACCAAGGTCACTGTGTGGTCTTCAGTGGAAGGAGGCTTTGAATCCAGGTGTTTCTGTCTCCAGAGTCCACGTCATCACTCTGGTTAAGGACCTGGGGGCTGGGGATGGAGGAATTGCTCTGGTGAACTGGAAAACATTTGGTACCTGCATGCTTAAGCCTTGACATTTGAGCAGTCATTTTCTGACCTAAAGATTAGAAGATTCCAGGTTGGAGGAAACCACATGAGCAAAAAGGCCACGGGGTCATGGGGTTTTCAGAGAGGCGGGGTGGCTGCAGAAATGTGTCAAAGGGCAGTTAGATCTAGTGGTGGCGGTGGGTGGTTCAGAAGCTGGAATGGTTGTTTGGGATTCTACTGTGAAGGACCTTGACTGCTATGTGCTAAAGAGACCTTACGTTCTCATGGGCGACTGAATCCTTGGGAGCACTGGTTAAAATGCAGATTCTGGTACAGAAGCCCTGGGACAGGGCCTGGAAGTCTGCATTTCTCCCAAGTCCCAGCACTTGCTGCTGTTGTTATTATACTTTTTTTTTGCAGTGGTTCTCAAACTTTGCTGCATGACAGAGTCACCCAGGCAACTTAAAATGCTCATGTCCCGGCCATGCTCCATTCCAGTTAGGTTAGAATGTCTAGGGGGAATGGGAGCCTAGACCACGAGATGTTTAAAGGATATTCAGGTGACTCCCGGGTGCACAATTGAGAAAGGATGCTCTAGGGGGTGGATGGTCCTTGCTGAACTCGAGCTGGGGGACTGACTGCTCCATCTGTAGAGTGGAGAGGATGGATTGGATGGAGTTGAGAATGATTGCAGTTGTTTTCTGACTTTATTCATGAAGTCTGCCATATTTGCTGAGTGCCTGCAGTAGGCCAGGTACTATTCTGGGGGCTGCTAAGATGGTCTAAACTAGCTGGAAGACTGGTTCTGAAAGAAGCATTTTAGGAAGGAGGATACTCGGTAATGTGGTTGGGACCCCAAACTGAAATCTCTTTTTCTTGCTGTGATGAAAGGGCTTGGTGGGCATTGACTAATGAGCTGGTAGAGGACCCATTAACTTGCTGCTGCACCCAGGTCCTGTAGAAGCCTTGTCATTCATGTATAAGCACCTGCCCGGCCCATAACCATTTCTCCAGCTTTCTTAGCTGTTGCTGATGCTAAGTCGCTTCAGTCGTGTCTGACTCTGTGCGACCCGATAGACAGCAGCCCACCAGGCTCCACCATCCCTGGGATTCTCCAGGCAAGAATACTGGAGTGGATTGCCATTTCCTTCTCCAATGCATGAAAGTGAAAAGGGAAAGTGAAATCGCTCTGTCGTGTCTGACTCTTCGAGACGCCATGGACTGCAGCCCATCAGGCTCCTCCGTCCCTGGGATTTTCCAGGCAAGAGCACTGGAGGAGGTGCCATCGCCTTTTCTGTAGCTTCCTTAAGGATCTTCTCTAAGGAATATTTGCTTTGCATCTTTGGGGGTTACTTTAAGTGTTTGGAGGGACTAAAACATTTTTCTTACAAATAATGCTCATCTACAATTCACATTTTTTCAATAGTTTCTGCTGATTGGAGAGAACCAAGAAATGCTGACTGAGGCTTTCTGTATATTCCACTGCCTCAGAACCCATGAATATGTGGGTGGAACTTAACTCAGATGCAGAAACTAGTCATGTTAGCATGTGAGAACAGGGGTGCATGAACTTAGGGGGTTGCCTCTAGAAGAGACTGGCCTCTGAGTAATGGGGGTGGTTGGACAGAGAATGTGTTAGTTTCAGGTTAGCATGCAGCTGAAACTCTGGCGCTCCGAATCCTGAAATACCACATGCTCTGCATTTCCCTCCCAAGTCTTCGTGATCCAGGAACTGTAAAAGGCATAGGTAGGAGGCTTCAGGACTGTGGTGGGTCTTGTGAAAGGGCCATGTGCTTGTAGCTACCTAGTTTGTGTATCACTGTATCTGGAACCAGATTAATCCTATCGGGTAGTTTCAAGGCCTGACGATGTCTCTGGAATGGAAGTACACACTCGGCACCTGAGAGCTCTGTTCATTGATTATGTTGGTGTGTGAATGCAGGAAGCCTGGATCCTGAAATGAGTAGACTCCATACAAGGCTCAGAGTTGTGCCCCCTCTTCTTCTTACAAGTGCCCTGGCCTGGCCAATGTACTGTATGGTTGCTGCTGTTACTATCTGAGATGGCTGTAGCTGGTGACCTTTGCATCACTTGATGAAGTCGTAGACTAGCGCTAGGGAGAAAATCGCGGGGGTGGCTTCGGCCCATGACCTCGCTGCAACCTCCCCTCTGCCATCTTCAGGGCACTGTCGTCCTGGGAAGAGTTGGGAATTTTTTGTGCATTAGAAATCCTGAAATTTTTCTGAGTCCAGGCTGCGTCGGCTCCTTTCCTTGGCTGTCTCTGCAGGATTCTGGAGGAATAATTAGTTACTGTTTGCAGAATACTTTGAAATGCTCAGATGAAAGGCAGCAGACAAGCACAAAGTATTATTATTTATTATTAGTCTGAGCCAGAATGGGCAGCCCCTTCTGCCGGTGCCAAGCCCATTCCTTCTGCTGTCTCTTTCTGCCCGACAAAACTGAAGGAAATGTGAGGGATCGCAGTCAGTCAGGTACCGTCTGCCTGAAATTGTGGCCAGGTGAGGTGAGAGAAGTATGGGCACATGGTGAGTCCAGCAGGGACCTCTCAACCCCGGCACCACCTGGACTGCCGTGCCTGCAGGTGTGGGCTGAGCTGGGGTTTGCCTTCAGTCCTCCTTGGCTGTGCTCCACCTACTGTGATTTTTACTTTCACTTGATTCAGTGATGTGAATGCTAAGGAATCTGCTTCCTGGACACCCAGATGTACTTGAGTCAAGAGAGTTGGGAATGAGAATGATCTTTTGCTGTGGTGGTGGTTGTTCAGTTGCTCAGTCGTGTCTGACTGTTTGCGACCCCATGGACTGCAGCATGCCAGGCTCCCCTGTCCTTCCCTATTGCCCAGAGTGTACTCAAACTCAAACTCCAGAGTTGGTGATGCCATCCAACCATCTCATCCTCTGTCATCCCCTTCTTCTCCTGCCCTCAATCTTTCCCAGCATCAGAGTCTTTTCCAGTGAGTTGGCTCTTCGCATCAGATGGCCAAAATACTGGAGCTTCAGCTTCAGCATCAGTCCTTCCCATGAACATTCAGGGTTGATTTCCTTTAGGATGGACTGGTTGGATCTCCTTGCACTCCAAGGGACTCTCAAGAGTCTTCTCCAACACCACAGTTCAAAAGCATCAATTCTTTGGTGCTTAGCCTTCTTTACGGTCCAACACTCACATCCATACATGACTACTGCAAATACCATAGCTTTGACTAGATGGACCTTTGTCAGCAAAGTGATGTCTCTGCTTTTTAATACGCTGTCTAGGTTTGTCATAGCTTTCCTTCCAAGGTGCTGTTCAGACTGATTCATGCTGGCCTCAAGTATGTGTGTATCAGCATTTCATTTCCTCATCAAATATTAGCATGCCGAGTTTGGTTCCCTGCAGTTCGGGGCAGAGCAGGGTCTGGCTCTTTTCCCTTCTTCAGTTGAATTTATCAGCTGCCTGGTTGGTGGGGAAGATGGGACTGCTGAAGGAGGAAGGAAGATCTTTGGGCCAGTCCTTTTTGAAATGAAAGATTTGGTTTTCCTTCTACTTATCAGCAGAATGATTGCTGCCCGCCCCCAATAAAAACCTTTGCAAGTTATCCTGACATCTTCTGACACGGGAGCACGGTGTGAGCCCCCGGCAGCCTCTGCTGCCTGGTGTTCTGTAAACTCAACGGTGCGTCTCTGCCCCGAGGCTCAGAAACCCAGAGGACTGACCACTTCTTGAGGCTTATCTCCAGTTTGCAAAGAGCCCCCGGCGAGAAGAGCTGCGGATTCTTGTACCAGCAGCTCCCCGGCATATTACCTTCTCCTCTTGGTCTGCTGTTAACATGGGACAGCCAGGAATATACTCAAATCCTAGTTTGCAGTGAAGCCAAAACTTGACCTGTGTTTTCTATACCTGAACTGTTTCTTGTAGACCCCATGGATGTGGTTCATAAGACTTTCTTAAACCGTGAGGGATTCGAGTCCCATGGAGTAGTAACATGTAGGGCAGGCCTGAGAGGTTTCTGAGTGATTTCCTCTGTGAACCAGGCATGAAGGGCCTGAGGTAGTGGGGAGAAGTGGGCATTATCCCTTTCTACCCCTGAGGAAACAAAGGGATTGCCCAGCGATGGAGAACTAAACATCTCTCTTCCTGGTCCCTACTCAGGTGTGCTTTGCAGCTGCCCACACCATTGCTTTCGCTGGCTGTTCTGTCGTAGCAGAGACACCTTTAAATGGGCCCCTCTTGATCGCAGCCTGGCTGAGAAGGGCTCTCTGGGATGTGGCCCTTTGCGTTGGAGTCAAGGGGAAGGCTGGCCACCGTTTGTGGCCACTGGGGACTTTTCTCACTTTCACACAATGCCCTCCTGCTTGGAGGGCATGCACCCTACAGGATTTCCTAAGGAAGAGTTTGATTATTGGAGGAGCCAGACATAGCTTTCCTGATCACCTTATTTCTCAGAAAAAAGACAGAGGAAACAAATTTGTATTAAATTCCTTGCTGGGGTCTATTAATTGTGTCTCATTTACTTCTCATAGCAGCTTTACAAGCTCAGTATGTTATATTCATTTTACAGCTGAGGTTCAGAGAGGTTCAGTGGAAACCTTTACAGGTTAAAAATACATCTTCTTTGCAAACCAGGCTTTTGCGTGGCATATTGAAGAGGGCTGGAGGGAGCTGAGTCAGATGGCATCGGGGCCATCAACACATAATTATGGAGCAGGTCCAGTGCTGGGTGATGGAGGAACTGCTGGTGTCTCTTAGAGGCCTTGAGAAATTGGATTCGTGTCTCCCAGTTCATCTCCCATCACTGCCGAGGAAACAAGTACATTTACATCATGATGGTGAAGATTCCATGACCTATGGCAAGGGTTTGACCAGTGTCTGGCATGTGGCAGGTGCTCAATTAAAGATTAGCCTCCCTGAAGATGTGGGAGAAGATTAAATTCCCTCTCTGGGTATGTGGCCCTGCTGTTCTCTGCTGCATTCTATCTGTGCTTTAGGTGTTGCAAATGTCCTTTAGGCTGGGATGAGGTCCTCGATGAGTCGGTATTGAGAATGGGTGCAAAGCACTCAGCCAGCCCCGCAGGCTTTACCCCGAGTCCTTTGTGAAAGCCTTGCTGGGGTGGACAGCCAAGTGTCTTGTTTCTTTCACTTGCTGAGCGCCTCACACCCGCCAGCTGCAGTGCTAGGAGCTGGAGAGAGGTGAGCAGGACGTGACCTTGGGAGGCAGCCATGAGAACCAGGAAGCAGAGTACAGTTATTGTGGGTGTGCTGGTGGCAGTCTGAGCCACGTCTAGACGTGACACGGGAGTGAGAGTGGGTTTCTGGGGCCAGTGGGACAGAGCACGTGAAACCCAAAATGGGGTTCTCCCTGTGAAGAAGTCCTCAGGAGGCTCCAGGGGAAGCTATGCCAGACTGTGTCTCCGGATTATCGGACGGGCTCCCTGGTGGTTTTAGGGGCCCGTTTTATTGCTTTCTTATGGGGAAGCGATACAGTGACGACCCCAGCAAACATAACCAGTTCGAATGTCACTGGACATGGTGGCCCCTTTGACCTTTTATGTCCTGCGTAAGTTGTAGTTATCTGCTAGTTTACTGGAAAACAGGTTTTCTTTAACATTTTTCTTTAGGAGTAAAATGATGTGTTAGAAAATATAAAGCAACCAGAAAGAATGGTCCATAATCCCACTACTTAGAGCAAAAGCATTACTAAAGGTGGTTGTTTTTGCTTTTTCAAAGTGGTAAATAGACGAGTGTTTTGGCTATATTGATTTTTCAGGGATGCACGTGATCACATGGGCAGCCAACATTTTTTTTTTTTTTTAATGTGGATTTCAGCCGGGCTTGACACCTGCCCCTTAAGGAAAAGTAAACCCCTGCCGTATTTGATGGTCTCACTGTGGCTGGCGTTGGGCGAGGCAGGTTGACGTTATGTTAAAGACTTGACAACCCAGAAGCACTTTGTTGGCGTCTTTGTTGTGACCTTTGAGCCAGCGACAGGCGGAGATGTCACCTTTGCCCTTCTCTAAAAGCAGCAGTAATAGGTAGTGAGTGGATGGATGCCTTTTAAAATACTGGGAAGTGCTGTGGCCCTCGGGTTGAGCCTTTTAGAAGTTAGTATGTGTATTGTGTTCTTGTAACTAATGATTCTTTGGGGTCTGAAGATAATGAGTTTGGAGGGCAGCCATGCCACCATACCAAGTCACTTGAGGGTCCCCGTCACCCAGAATGTGCCTGGCCTACTGTAGGGGCCTGGACGGCTCTTTTGATTGATACAGGGCTGGGGAGATAGATGGAGTGGCTGCCAGGCAGATGGCGAGCCAGCTGAAAAGAAGCATGCAGACACCCCCTACTTTTCCTCCCCCTCGCTGCGTGTGGATCCAGTCTGGTACTAGTGCTTTGTGCTTCTCTTTCCTGCCTGGAAATGCAAGCATCCTGTACAGCTCAGCTCCTTTTTGCCCTCTGCTTGTCCCTCTCCCTCCTCCCTCTCCTCCCTCTCCCCCCTCCCTCCCCCCTCCCTCTCCCTCCTCCCTCTCCCTCCTCCCTCTCCCTCCTGGAGGAGGGCTGAAGGACTGGCTTGGCTTCACCTGATGGGAAGGTGCTTTGCCGCAACTCTGCAAATAGCAAGCTCCCAGTGGCAGTGAGGCCAATGGATGTCGGGCTGGTCCACTTCTCTAATACCAATATTGCTTTTATAACATTTGATATGATATTTTACAGTCTAAGTGCTTTTCAGATACCTTACTATTATCTTTATTTTATAGTATATATTAACCAGGGCTTGTCTGGGGAGACGGGAGGGGACTGTGGGGAAAGAAGGAAGGGAGCTAACTTTTTATTTTATTTTAAAATTTATTTTTAATTAGAGGATAATTGCTTTACAAGGTTGGGTTGGTTTCTGCTGTACAACAGTGAATCAGCTATAAGTATGCATACATCCCCTCCCTATTGAGCATCCATGCACTCATCCCAGGGAACCAATCTTGATGGAATCCGGAAGCTCAGCTAGAAACTGCCAGGCAGCTAGATCCTGATTTAGGGGAATCTTGACATTCACCCCATGAGGGAGGTGGATGAGGGAAATTATTTCGTGGTAACTGGGGAACAGGAGAGCTGAAATCTCTACTCACCTTCACACAGCAGGTTGGGTAAGACCTAGGATTTTACACCCATGTCACTTGACTCTCAGGCCCTGTGGATCTTTCTCTTCTGTCTCTGGCACCCAACGTAATGCCCAGCTCCGGCATCAATAAATATTTGTCGAATGTTAAATGAGGCTTAAAGAGACCGTGCGCGCTTGGCACAG
This sequence comes from Bubalus kerabau, assembly GCF_029407905.1. NCBI lineage: Eukaryota > Metazoa > Chordata > Mammalia > Artiodactyla > Bovidae > Bubalus > Bubalus kerabau. The sequence continues at coordinate 35,777,856 of NC_073645.1, forward strand.
GGGCATAGAGAGACACACACGTGTTTCCTGCGCTCCTGACCCTCACTTCCAAATCCTGTGACCTTGGGCTGGTTGCCTGGGCTCTCCCAGCTTGGTTTCCTGAAAACTTATCTGGAAAACTGGGTAAAGGACTTGACGGAGGGCATTTCCTGTAGTAAGAACACAAACGGGAGATGATTTCTCCTGACTTACTGCTTTCTTTTCATTTTTCGTATCACACATCTTCCCTGTTTATTTCTACCTCTTGGAGAGTGAATTTCTGATGATGAACTGTAGTGTTGGATGACAAGAGTGAAAAAGGCATGCCTGAAGTATCACCAAAATCCCCAAATGTGACGAACGTCAACTTCATAGTAACAGTCATGGTCATGGAGCTGGCATTTGTTTCTCGGGCACTTAATCATCTCCTGGGTGCCACCACATGAAGTCCTGATTTGACAGCATCTCTGATCAAAAGAGCTGTTGTACCTCCCATTTTATAGACGAGAAAACTGGAGCTCAGAGAGGTTAGGTGTCCTGCCCAAAGTCTCTGAGGGTCTGAGTGGTGGTCTGGGATTCCCTTGGGCTTCACGGGTGGCACTAGTGTTAAGAATCCACCTCCCAATGCAATAGACGCAATAGACGCAAAAGACGTGGGTTCAATCCCTGGGTGGGAAGATCCCCTCAAGTAGGAAATGGCAACCCACTCGTATTCTTTCTGGATAATCCCATGGACAAAGGAGCCTGGCAGGCTACAGTCCATGGGACTGCAAAGAGTTGAGCACAACTGAACACTTATTACTACTGGGATTCCTGCACCAGAATTGGTTCCACTTCCCACTGTTTATAAACCGCACCTAAAACTTAATTCCTCATGTGTTTGTTCTGGACATCTTCGTATCTCACTCGGCTCGTTTACAGCCTGGACTTTTGCTCTGACCATTCTCAAAGTACATGGTCAGCTCAGGAGGAAATCCACTCGGGTCTTTGGACTGAACCAGGGTGCCCGTGGCTGGTTCTTGTTTTTCTGCCCAACTGTGGTGAGCCAGAGGCACCAGGGAGGTCTTCAGATTTCCCTTTCCCCACGGTGTACCCCTTCTTTAGGCAATATTTTTAACGGATAAGGTTGTAAATCTTATTGACATCTCCAAAGAAAGATAGAGGAGGAAAAAAAAAATCAAGACATGGCCTGGGAGAAAAGCAGTAGGTTTTTGGTTTTTTTTCGAGATTTGTTTTTTGCCTTAGTCATTTTTCTTTCATACCCACATTGTAAAACCTCTTTTGGGTGATGATTTCGTGTGGTTTCTTGGTAGCCCTGGAGCAGCAGCTGCTGGGTCTGACCTAGTGCATGGCAGCCCCCTGTTCTGTGGGCCAGCTTGTGCCTTATGTGTCTGCTGTTTGCAGAGCATGAAAGGGAAGAATCAGAATTCTGCTGAGGTTGCAGACATTTAAGAACTCTGTTTAAGTCTGAGGGTCAGTTAGAGGGAAGAGATGCAGTGGCTTAGAACATCAGGCCTGCAGCTGAGCTTTGGTATACCCGGTTGGAGACCAGACATGCAGAAGACCAAACGCGGTAACAGGAAAATTCCACTTGACCAGAAGGCTGGGAGTGAATGAATTGAAGGATGGGTGTGGGAATAATCTGGAGAGGTGAGGCTGGTTAACTAGGGGTGTTTTCGGTCAGTTTGCTTTACTTTGAGCTGAGTGTTCATTTCCCTTTAAGCTTAAGATAGTATCTGAGGATTTACTTTTTTGGATGGTTTGAAATTGTGCAATAGCTCCAGGGGTTTTATTCTGTTGATACTGATCATGTTAATAGCAATATTATTGCTTGCTAATGATATTATAGCATTTACTAAGCACGCCAGGCACTGTGCCAAGCATTTGATCCTCCTGGGAACTTGGGAGATGGCTTTTGTGTATATTCCCATTTTACAGATGAGAAAACTAATGCTCAGAGTAGTGAAATGATTTGCCCAAGCTCACCCTACTTAGATGGTTTGCTTTGATATCTTTTTTTAAAGAACTCAAATTTTCTTTGAGTGTAAGCACTTGGCCCATATTGGGCACTCTATGCATACTCTGGTGAGTTGAACGGAGTTACACCGCTGGGGTTTGAACCCAGGTCTGAGCTGCTTCTGGATGTGATCTAGAAACTTGCTCTGAGTGCACACAGCCCCCATGAACCCTGTTTTGCGGCTCTAAGTCCTCACAGTAGTAGATTCGATGAACCCAGTGAGGGCTCAATGGTCCAGAGGAAAGGGAGCAAGGAGACTTAGTGGAGGCAAGAACAAGGCTTCTGGGGTCCTTTGACATTAAAGCCATGGTGTGGATTGCCACTCAAGAGAATTTGCTGGAGTCGTGTTTTCCTCTTCAGTCGTGTGATTCACTTAGTGACCCCGGTGTCTGCAGAGCGAGTTGGGTGGACTCCCGTAGGCCTTTCAGGTGGATGACTGGACAGTCACCTGTACCTGAGGAGGCACTCAGCGGGGCCTCGTGAACTTGGCTTCCCCTCGTTTGGGCGTTGGGTAATTGAGACAGCGCAGTGGAATTCTCAAGGCAAAGCCCTTTGCCAGGATACATAAAGGCAGGAAGAGGGATATATTTTAAATACTCGAATCAACAGTTTCTTACTTTCCCGTTTGCGTGTGGACAGTAATGGCGTGTCGTTATCAGCTGGTCCGTTTGTCAGGCTCCCAACGCAACCAGCCTCTCTGTTGACTCCCTGCGTTTATTGCACAAAACTCATGCGTCTCTTTTACTCCCTGCAGTGAGATTGCTCGCTCCATGAACTCAAACCCCACTGGCCTCCTATCACGCACATCAGGAAGGTGTAGTTTACAGGGGTGCATGACCACTCATACCCAGCCTAAGAGGGAGGCATCTTGCTGTTCCCCTGTCATTGTCCTCACTTTGCAGGCGGGGGTCGGGAAGCTGAGAGAGGTGAAGCCATTTGTCCAAGATCCTAAAAGTACTAAGCTCCAGATCCTGGATTTGAAACCAGGCATTCCAGCTCTCTGTTGATCTGAGTTAGTGAGGTTTTAGGTTTGTTTTGAACCAAACTGCTTCTTCTAGAAGCTTCTGTCAGCTGACTCCACAATGGGGAGAAGGAGGGGTGACCTCTGTCCCTAGGGTCAGCTCAGGCTAGAAGAGAGCACACAGACGCTGTCAGATGGGTAGAGAGACAGTACTTAGTACCTTGCCTTGACTACCCGGCCCTTTTTCAGAGATGAAGCCCTCTTGGACCTGAAATTTCTTAAGTTCAGCTGCCTCCCACATCTTTGCGCTGCTGTCAAAGACTGAGACCTGAAGTTTCTTCTCCCAGATTTCTGGGAGCTCTCAAAGTGGAGATGGCCAGGTTCTGTGGTCAGGGCTGGTTGGGATTACAAATAAACTGAAGCCTGGGAAACTTGCTTGCTATTAATAGTGCAGACCTTTGGGGGAGGGAATAACCAAACTTGATGCTGTTGGAATTGATTTTGCCTGTCCAGATGACATACTAATGAGCTAAGTGGTTAGCTTAGATCGTTACTGCTCCTTCCCCAGCCAAGTTCTTTTAAAGCCTAAAACCACAAAAGCAAAGAACAAGTTGGTTTAGAGACGCACAGTGGCCCTGTTGAGCAAGGGGAGGTGGTCGGCTTGGGCTTACACATGGGAGGGTGAAGGTGGCGCTCAACTCAGAGTGCCTTGTGGCAACACAACTCCATTTCTTTGCCTTGTGTTCCTTTTTTTTTTTTGGAACAAGAATTTGTATTGTTGTCTGGATTCTTTTTAAAATTTAGTTTTTAATCTTATCATTGATTTACAGTGTTGTGTTAATTTCAGGTGTATGGCAGAGTGATTGGGTTACAGGTGTACATATCCATTCTTTTTCAGATTCTTTTCCCATGTAGATTATTACGGAATACTGAGTAGAGTTCCCTGTGCTATATACAGTGGGTCCTTGATGCTCTATTTTTATATACAGCAGTGTGTATATGTTAATCCCAAACTCCTAATTGATCTCTCCTCCTGCCTTTCTCCTTTGGTAACCATTAAGTTAGTTTTCAAAGTCTGTTTCTGTTCGGTGGATAAGTACATTTGTGTCATTTTTTTTTTAATATTCCACATAGAAATGGTATCATATGGTGCTTATCTTTCTCTGTTGTTTTCTGAAGTTTTGATAGAGGTATGTCTGTCCCTTCAGTGCCTTTGAGTTATTCTGGAAAGTTTCTCTCCCAGCTCAGAGTGTGTCAATCCTTGTGTCTCTCCAGGGAGAAAGTCCCTGTCAAACAACCCCGAGATCCTGTCTCTTCCAATCACCCACTTTGATTATAACATCCATTGTTCTGCTCGCTCTGCCTCTTGGCATGTTCTGGTCTTTGTATACAATTAAAAACACACAACAGCCCGCCGTGTCCCGAGTGACTGGACTGTCCTGGTGTCCCTCGGGAGCCTCTGGAAGCGGACAACTGTATTTCCTTCCCCGAATGAGGTGGTTGCCCTCAAAATACCTCCTGGTGGCTTATTAGAGGAAGCCACGGGCTGGGATCGGAGACAGTTTCTCCTGCCTGAAGCCTACTCTCCTGCCTCTTCCTTCTAGATCTTTCTTCCCCCACCCCCCATATTGAACCTACCCACCCCCCCAGTGGTATGCTGTCCCCGCAGGCGGGAGTAGCCCCGCGTCTTTCTCCGCGATGCTGCAGAGCTGAGCCGAGTGGCATGATGGCGACCTGTCCTCACTCGTCCCTGTGAGGAATGTGGGGTGTGGACGGACTTCCCTGAGTGACTGGGCTCCGGCCAGTGGAGTCTGCCGGCGGACGAGAAGTGTGTGGGCAAAGAGAACTATTGTGTGAGGCTTCTCCGGACAGAAAGCCTGCCTTCATCTTTCACCGCGCCTAATGGACAATTGAGACATTCAGCCGGTGTCTGAAAGGGAGAGTGGGCCGGAATGGTCTTGCAGACCTCCCAGACGCTGGCTTGTAGGAGCAGCAAATAGAGACGGGGATTACCAACAGGAGAAACAACTGGGGCTGAGTCCTGGGAGAGAATGTTTATTTCCTTGCTCTCTAGGAGGGATCTGGAAAGAGCCGTAATCCTGGGTTAGGAGTAATTTGTTACAGCAAGATGATACTTGAGTGGCAGGCCGCTTCTGGCTGAGGCAGCAAGACTTGTGTGCAGGGGGGTCGGGGGGCCTCCAGAAGGTCAGCCTCACTAAATCTTCCCCCCCGGCTTGAGGGTTCGTTCCTCCCCCGGCAAAAGGAACCAGCGCCGTTGCTTGACCTTTCGGCTTCCTGAGTGTCGCGTTACGAAGCATCTCCACATGCGTGTCACAGCTAGAATCGGACAATAAAAATTCGGACAGGGAGACCTTGCTGGAGCCACCGACCTCTTTCAAATGTGACAAGAGGGGGAGAAAAAATAAAAAGGAAACGCAGGCTGCTTCAGGGTTTCAGGTGGAGTTTGAAGATGGGAGCGGAGGTCTGTCTTGCATTTGGTTCCTACATGAACTTGACTAAAGCACCTTAATTGGTTGCTTATTGGTTGCCAGGACTTTCGATGTTCTTGTCGTCAAGAAATGTGGAATTATAGGGAGAAGGCCCTAATCAGAAACACCCAAGTCTTGAGAGCTCTCGGCCAGGGAGAAAGGAAGGAATTTTTCAGCGTTCTTCATTTTAATATCCGCTGTGATCTGATCATGCATGCATTTAAAATAACCCTTCCAGGTCACCAAGACCCTGTTTTTCTCTGGCTTCCTACCTCTCAAGGGTCATCTGATGGCTCTGTCTCTTAACAGTTTCCATGGTAGACCTGTAACTAATGACTTTTAAATCCTTGGTGCAGGTAGGGGGAAAAATAACGAATCTTAACTCTCTTGAATTTTATGTTAACTCTTTTACTTGATTTACACCATTTACCCTTTGAGTTCTGAAAGCTGATGAGGAAGAAAGCCGGTGAGGAGGTCTGTTAGGAGGTTTTAGGCCAGCAATTCCATGCCCATTTTTTTAGATGAAGAAACTGAGGTGTGGAGCCTCAGTGACCTGCCTCATCGGGGCTAGCGGAGGATGGACGGCAGGATTCAGGTCTCTGAACTCCCTGTGGTTCTGTTGATTCAACTGCTCTCCTCTGTTTGATTTTAGCCACAAGCCTTGAAACAGCACACAGTACTGTTCTTCTCTCCCAGGCTGTTCTAATCCAGGGTGTCTAACTCAGGGTGACGCAGCGCCCATGGAGCCTTGTTCACCTGCCGTTGTAACAGTCCCTCCTCCAGGGTTTGACACCAACCAAAATCACATTTGGAAATTGTGAGTCCCACAGAACTTTGGAAGATACGATTTTTGTTTTTTTAAAGAATAGGTTCACCTGTTTTTCGGTTTATTCTTAGGCATTATGGGTGGAGTGTGTGTAAATGTGTCTGTTCTCTCCTGCCCTGCTGGTCTCTGAAATGAATGTGAAAACTGTCAAGTGACTTGGTACTTTTTTTTTTTTTTTTTTGTAATTAGAAAAATTGAGATCTAATTCATATACCGTAAAATTTACTCATTTAAAGTATACAGTTGAGTGGGTTTTAGTATATTCACAAGACTGTGCCAATGTCATCACTGTCTATTTCCAGAACATTCTCATCACCCCAAAAAGAAACTCTATACCCACTAGCAGTCACCCCCTTGTCCTGTATACCTGTACTGCCCGACAGTCACTAACTTACTCTCTGTCCCTATGGATTTGCCTGTTGTAGATAGTTCATATAGAAGGAATCATACCATATGCGACATTGTTTGTCTGCCTTCTTTAAGTTAGCATGTTTTCAAGGGTCATGCATGTTGTAGCATGAGTCAGTATTTATTCCTGTTTGTTGCCAAGTAGTATTCCACTGTATGGATATACCACGTTTTACTTGTCCATCCATCAGCTGAGGCTTGGGGCGGCCTTTTAGCTCAACGTGCTCCATATTCTGAGTTCTCTTGATGCCCATGCTTGGATCCTTATCTGCTCTGGGTCCAAGTATGGGACTTCTGACTTACTTTCCTGGTCTTGTGCCTGCATCCACCTCGTGCTTGTAAGGGAGCAGGCGGTAACTAGGACATTCCAGTCAACAGGACTACTTGGCCTTTTTATAAGAAACAGTAATAAAAATGTGGTGGCTTGCAATTGAGAAGACTGTAAACATTTCTCTGTCTAAAGGTATGTCGTCTCTAGTTTTTCTCTCGGTGTGAGGTCCCTCCATGGACACGCGAGCCTTTGTCGTTTGTCAGCCACCATCTGGAGGCTGTGGGGAATGAGCTGCCTGTCTTGATGCTGAAGACCGGGCGACCTGGAGTCTGAGGACCAGGGCTTCTCCTCTCATGTTTTTCCAGTGGCTTCATGTCCTCTGACCCACGGCTCAGAGACTTGAGTGCTTATAGCAGGGCTGACATTTCTTGGAACCCATAGCTTTTTTTGTGGGGAACTCAGTCTTGAAGCTGGTTGGAGACTGTAACATAGATGGTTTTGGTGGGGACTTTTGGTCCTAACAGAGTGATGCCCTGTCTCTCTGAGGCTGGTTTCCCGCTGGTCTCTGTGTAGAAGTGGGAGCTGTACCCTTTTCCCCCACTATGCCCTCCCCTGGGTCACCCATTGCCCATTCTACTCAAGTCTCATTTTGAGTTCTGGCCTGAAAATACCCAAACATTACATTCTGGTTCAGAATCCCTAGTACGTGCATGATGAAGTCACTTAATTTCTCTCTACCTCACTTTCTTTTAAAACGGATTTGGAGATTATCTGCTTTGACCGCTTCAAAAGGATGTACTGACAATCACTTTAGATGTTTACAAGAGTCTTTGGAAGGGAAGGTGGAATCTGCATACGCTTACGAGCTCTTTATCGACACTGTACAGAACTGGTAATTTATGCTAATGACTGATGACCAGAGTCACTTGGCAAGCTGGGAAAATGAAAATACAGACTCCTGGGTCCCCTCCCAGATGGTTTGATTAAGCAGGTCTGGAGTGGGTCAGGAGAAAAGTTTCTAAACAAACCAGCATGGTATATGAACCAGGGATCACGTCACCATCAAGAACTAAATCTTTTTTCATGATGTTCCTACTTACCTTTCTTGTGTTCATCCTTGTGCTGCTCATTAGCTTCTTGTTTCATTGGCTGGGTCTTGGACAGCTTTTCTAGGCCTTAGAATATGTAGTCCACACTGTACACTGAGCGTGTGCTTTGTGAATGCTGTAGGAATCCACAGAAGGGATTTTGGGGGTCATGTTCCTCAATTTCCTGCTGTAGACTTAGGCCCAGAGTGGGGAAGAGGTTGCCAAGTGAAGAAGTGAAATTGGAATGATGGCCCAACTAGCGGCAGAGCCGGGTCAGGAAAGTAGGTTTCCAGACTCTTTATCCCAACGTGTGACTCCTAGGAGCACGCAGTCATAATTTTCAGATTGACTTTTCTGGAAAGTGGAAGGGAGGCCTTGCCCCTGCCCCAGGGGCCCATCTGGGTTTGAGAAGAAGGTCCTGGTGACAGCCTTGTGCTTCCATGAGCTACTTGTACTTCCATGAGCCGTTAGCCCATAACCTCTCTGCAAAATCACTGTTGCTAAGTGCAAAAATATCTTAGGGTCCTAAGCTGAATAGTTGGAGAGGTTCAAAGCAGGCAATCCCCAGTTTTGGTTACTGGATTTTGTTTCTTTTATTTATTTGCTTGTTTAGCTTTGTTTCTCCATTACTATCTGTGGCCTCAGGAACTCTTGTAGAAATAATTTTTTGGTGCCCTTGGAGGAATATAGTTGAATGTTTGCCCAGCGACCTATGGGGGAGAAGAAAGATGGTAAATGGCGGAGGTTCATTTATCTCTTTGGGGACACCTTGAGATGTTCCCTTAGCTGTACCCTTTGGGACGCTGATCCCTGGTTAGAGTTTAGGTGAGGATGCCTCACAGGTGATAAGAAACCCAAGGAAGGTAGAGGGGAGTTGAAAGATAGGTCGGGATGTGGTTGAAACGTCTTGGTGACCTGGAACCCTGTGCATTGCAAGGCTACCAGTTGACCTAGGCACCTTGGGCAGGCCGGGGCTGCTCTGCGGGCCCTTGTGCCCTCCTTGTCAAATGTTGGTTGTAACTTCCTGATCATTTATTTCGAAGGATTGTTACGAGTATGGTTATGAACTCTGAATACTCTCTGAATGTGAAGCCATGCTATTAATATGGACCCTTTAGTTATTATGATTAGGAGCAAAGCGTTTAACAGTAAGGATTTTATTTAAAGAATCTTATCTGCCTAGGGATTATCATACTAAGTGAAGTGAGGCAGAGAAAGACAGATATCATATGATATCACTTTTTTATGGAATCTAGAAAAATGATACAAATGAACCTATTTATGAAACAGAAATAGACTCACAGACAGAAAACAAATTTATAGTTACCAACAGGGAATGGGGGAAAGGGATAAATTAGGAGTTTGGGATGTGCAAATATATACCACTATATATAAAATAAATAAGCAATAAGGATTTACTATATAGCACAGGGAACTATATTCAATATCTTAACAAAAAACTATAATGGGAAAGAATCTGAGAAAGTATATATATACACACACACACACATATATAACTGAAAAAGAATACACACACACACACACACACACACACACACATACACACACATATATAACTGAATCCCTTTGCTGTATACCAGAAACTAATGCAACTTTGTGAATCAGCTATACTTCAAATAAAGAAAATATAACAACCAGCCCATAGAGCTGGAGCTATTAAATTGTTTTGCCCAAATGCCTTGATCACTCTTTTCCTCCCTGCCCCCTGGCCCTTTCCCCCATATTGTTTTTATGTTGAGAAATGGGGTTGTGACTTTAAGGGAAACATTTCAAAGTTCCTTTATGTCCGTGTCATTGAGAAAGGTAGGGGGAGAAAAAAAGAAAAAAGAAAGTCAATCTTCTTATTGAACTTTTTTTTAGCTTTTTTCCTTTTCCAAATTCAGAATATACCCAGCCTTCTGAGATCTTTGGTTTTCTTTTCCTAGCTAACTATAGTATATACTCACTTATGTTAATTCCCAACCAGTAGAAATCATGTGTTCCTGAATTTTCTTCTGTGCTGTTACGCTTCATAGGCAAATAATGCCTCTTTATTTTATTTTTTTTTAATTTTATTTTATTTTTAAACTTTACATAATTGTATTAGTTTTGCCAAATATCAAAATGAATCTGCCACAGGTATACATGTGTTCCCCAATAGAACCTCTATCTTAGGTTCTCTGTGGATTTTCAAATGAAGAAATTCTTAGACATTGTTTTAACGAACTAGGACAGAACAGCCTAATCTCCTATACCCTCTGCATCTGCGTTATTAAGTAGACCAATTTTATAATGGTAGCTGTCAAGGATCCTGCAGGATTTGAAGCCTTCTGAAATAGCCTCACATCGTTCCCACTGTTAGGTATATATGATCACTGTTGACTTTTGGAAACCTGTTGGTACCAATATAAGGGTAGGCTAGAGTATGAAATTAATCACAGATTCATATATGTTAACCATGCTGGATAAATTGGGGTTTCATGATCCCCAGGGCAAAATTGCTTATTGAGAGATGGCTGGATTTTCCATCTTCCAGTTTTGAGAAATGAAATAGGTTTAGGGAGTGACAGCCGAGCCTGTTCCTTAACAGACCTAATTTTGTGGATGTGTGTTGGGGTGATCCTCACAATACGAGCTCCTGGAGAAGTGTGTCTGTGCCATCAGCATTAATATTTGACTTTCTATGGTCTCACTGTTTTCCTGTTTCCCTCTTAGGACGAGTGGCTTCTGGTGTGTTGTGTTAGTTGTTCAATTGTGTCCAACTCTTTGCGACCCCATGGACTGTAGCCTGCCAGGCTCCTCTGTCCATGGAATTCTCCAGGCAAGAATACTGGAGTGGGTTGCCATTTCCTTCTCCGGGGGATCTTCCTGACCCAGGGACTGAAGCCTGGTCTCCTGCATTGCAGGCAGACTCTTTACCATCTGAGCCACCAGCCTTTCTTTTGTAAAGCTCATTGATGAGAACATAATCATTGTTTTTTCCCTTCTAGAGCAAAGTTTTGTCGTAGAGTTGGCCTGGTCCCTGATGAGCCTGCAGGGGGTAGGTGGGAGCAGGTTGCCTTACAGGGGAGGAGGGTTGAGTGAAGTTGCATGTCACAGGCTGTGGCTGGCAGTGCTCTCAGCGTGGGGTGTTTAGGCAGAGTATTGACTTTCCATTTTATAAGAAACACAACATGTACAGCTTTCTGGCACGAGTGAGTGAGGAAGACCTTGCAGTCCAAATTTGCCATGAGGATGGTTTCCAATTAATTTGAATTCTTGTAAAATGGATTTTCCTAGGAAAAAGCACCCCTACTGAGAAAAGGCTTGGATTGAAGAGGCTGTTTTGTTGTGGTTGGTTTTTGTATTTAGGTAAAGAATGCATATCAGGCCAGGAGAGGGGAGCAAGGACTTCAAAATGTAAAAATCAAGCCCTTTTCTGGATGATAGTCCTTCTCTGGGAAGGACTGTTTTCCGAAAAGAGACTGGCTTCATCTCCATTGAACAATCTGTCCAGGTTCACGGTGCCCCTTTCCCACGCTGAATCCTGCATTTTGCCCAAGCCAGGGACTGATGCCGTCTCTTGGTGGCAGACAGGGTTGGCACAGTGGGGGCTCAATTCCAGCGTTGTGATGCATGGAAGATCTGCAGGAGAGGAGCATCTGAACCTTGAGAGTTGATCCCAAAGCTGCCAGGGCACGGCACCCCGACCTGTGGGATTTCTGCCCCGTGCTCTTATGTGGTGACTCCTGACATGTGATGCGTCGCCAGGGTCTCCTGGGAACTGGGCGAGAACATCTGGACACGTGGACCTTTTCCAGTCAGAATTGCTCAGGCCTTTTCAGACTTCCATTTTGGAAGGAGGGATGGTTCTTCCCGTTGAGACTGTGGTCTAGTGGTTGGACCTTGTGACTGGGAGTCACAGCCAGAGAGCTCAGATGCTTTTCCAAGCTTTTTCCCCTCCAACTTGAGTCTGCCAGTGACGCTTCATCCACAATGTTGCTTTTGAGCCACTGAACGTGCTTTTCTCTATGTGGTGGCATGTGCCTGTCTGCCTTTAAGACCCAGTGAAGGAATGTGTTCCGTCTGACATGATTCAGGTATCTGCACACTCAGCCCCTAAGCTAGGGATGGCAAACTGCAGCCCATGGGAGAAAGCTGTCCTGTCTGCCACCTGCTTTTGTACAGCCTGTGAGCTGAGAACAGTTTCATTATTTTTAAATGGTTGAAAAAGATCAAAAGGAGAATAATATTTCCTGACCCAGGAAAATCACAGTACGTTCACATGTTGGCATCTGTAAACAAAGCTTTGTTGGAACACAGCCATGTCACAACACATACATGTATTATTGCCTGTAGTGGCTTTTGTGTTACAACATCAGAGTCTAGCTACAAAGTTTAAGATATTTACCATCATGCTCTTTATAGGAGAGGGCTTCCCAGGTGGTACAGTGGTAAAGAATCCTCCTGCTAATGCCAGAGACACAAGAGACCCAGGTTCAATCCCTGGGTCAGGAAGATCCCCTGGAGAAGGAAATGGCCACCCACTCCAGTATTCTTGCCTGGCAATTCCATGGACAGAAGAGCCTAGCAGGCTACAGTCCAGGGGATCGCAAAGAGCTGGACACGACTGAGAGCGTGCGTGCACACACACACACACACACACACACACACACTCCTTTACAGAAGAAGTTTGCCAACCTTGCCTTGAACAAATAAGGGGTGATCTCCGTGTGCCAGTCCATCAGTGGAAGGGAGTGAGGAAAGTAGCCTGTCCTTGCCATCCTTGTCATGGAATTGGGCTCATGGGGATGGGGATACCTTTTTGGAAGCAGACCCTATCAGGCCCACTTGAGTACCTACTCATCACCAGGAACATAGATACTGGAGGTAGCTTTTGATTTTGGAGACCTTCCCCATTTGCCTTGGCTTTTCCTTTTTTATTGGGGAGGGTGGAGGAGGAGAAATTAGAGCTGTGTACCTTTTTCTTTTCTTTTTTGCTGATAATTCAGCAAGTCTTTAAACCACCTTGATTACTTTCAGGCTATTGGTGGTGTGTATATATATTCAAGACTTTGCCCACAGGTCCAAAGCTTGCTCCCTGACATATGTCATAAAATGTGATGGCGGGGGGCAGGCGGGAAACCCTAATGGGCCATGACCAGAACATTATTATTAAACAAAGGATGAAATGCTTAAGCCAAGATGGCCCTATTTACTTATTTATTTATTTTTACAAAATGAAAGTCAAGTAGACTCCATTTCAACAGTTTTCAATGCAGGAATTCCCACAGCCCCGTTTGATTGCAGTTTGTTGAAAAGTTTAATGTTTTTGTAGGCAATTCATAATTTCCACGTTGAACAGCCCAGAAGGAAGGGAGCCTGGAGCCCAGTGTTGTTTTTATAGTGGGATGGTGGGAACTTTTTTTTCCCTTCCCCAAAAGGATATAAAACCGAAGTTGAACTGTTGGGAAAACGTGGCGTGGCGATCCAGGCCCTTCCGCCAGTCCCAGATGACTCCCCCTTCAGGTCTTCCTTCAGGACCCAACAGAATAGAATTTCCTGCTGCTTCATGTCTCCAGGAAGGAAAAGATTTTCCTCAAGGCTATAATAGTACCTAATTTCCTTTTTCTTCCCTTTATTTATTTATTTTCCCTATTAATAAGGACCAATTGTAGAAGATGAAGGAACCTGGGAAACCCATCACTTTTGCAGGAGGTTAATAACTTCCTTTAAAAACTCCTGGCTTAATACTTAGTTTCCCCAAAAGGAACCTGGTCAGCCTGAGTGCCATGGCGTCAAGGCCCAGGGGATGGGCACAGCCTCGTGGGGACCCAGCCATTCTGTGGGATGGAGTTACAGCGGGATGGAGAGGTTGGGGCTGTCACTGCAGAGTGGCTAGCCTCTGCAGGACCCGGGCTGTCTTCCCCACCATCTGGATCTGGTTAGCTCTCTCTGGGCAGCAGGGCCGAGTCTCATTTCCTCCAACCAGTAATGTTATATAGGCAGTGATCCTGGGCTGCCCTAACATAATTGAAAATTATGTGTATTGTAGGCTCGGAGCGCTGAAATGTAGGCTCATAAAAATATGTGGTGCAGGTAGCCTGCGGAGATTGGATGTGGCACACAATGAAGCTTTTATGTAAAGTAAGAATTATAAGTCTCTGTATTAATATTGCATTATGGGTATGATCATTCTTGGGTGGGGTCCTTAGGGCTGGCCTGTCACCTCCAACAAAGCCTAAATTTCCTCAGTCTGGGGAGCTGGTATTTGGATACAATCAGATCAGTTTTTGCAGATGGCCAAAAACTCATCTGTGAATCCAACCCTCTCAACTGAGGGCAGAGGGAGGTGGAGGTGTGTGGCGACTTGGCTTGGCACTTTTCTTCACCAGCTTTTATGTGATGAAGAGGTGAGTGTTGGCGGATGTCCATTTTGGTTGGCCTCAAGGAAATGACTCTATTGAGTGGTTTTGACCAATGAGGCCCATATATTTATGTGGCAAGGGAGAATGGGAAGAAGTAAGGGTGAGACCAGGCAGAAGAGACTCCCATAGCCCGCTGGCTCGGGTTATAGGGCTGAGGGAGACCATGGAAACATTTACTTCAGTGGCTCTTAATTTGGGATGATGTTGCTTCCGGACAAATGTTTGGAAATGGTTTAATTAAAAGGGTCACTGGGCGGGGTGTGCCTGCTGACATTTCCTGTCTAGGGGCCCAGAATCCTAGAAGTTCCTTGGTGCTTGCGACAGCCCCTCACCCACTCCCTGCACAGCTGACAACTTCAGTTATAGATGAGACACCGGAAGGTCTTGTGGCGAGTTACCAGAACCAGTAACCAAATTTCCTCACCACAGGCGGCTTCTAGGTGAAAGTCCTGAAGTGGCAGAAGTTGCTCCAACTCCGTCTAGATCTAGGCTGGGTAAATGACAACTCAGTTTGGCAGGTAGCTCCCAGCTTTAGGTATCACCAAATTTGGTTTTAATTTGCTGGAACAGTCATGTATTTGAGGAACCCATGGAAAAGCTTGTGGATAGTTTTGGCTCTAACATCCCACGTGGGAGTGGAGCAAACCCTTCTTTCTTTCTGGACTTCCCTTTGCTGTCCGTTTTTCTTCCTGTCCGAGTCCTTCTGAGTTGACAAGACCTCCTCTGTTCAGTCTTCCTCACCTCAGTCTCTTTCCTCAGAAATGCGCCTTCTCTCCTGGCATTCCCTGGCCACCTTCCCCGAGTCCCTGTCAGAGCCTCGCCACGTTCTGTCCTGACTTACCTGTGGTGAGTTGGCCCCCTCAAGTGAGCCTAGGCTCTCTGAGGAAACACATGATGCTTCGCAGGAAGTCTGTGCATGAGACAAGCTTTAATCTGTGTTGCTCAAGTAAAAGTTTCTGTAGAATTAGTAATAAAACTAGCCTCTGGAAAGACCAAGATGGCGCCTTCACCAATTGACCTTTGGAGGTACAAAGGCTAGTGTGGACGTCCTAAAAAACCTTAGCTTTGTGTCTTTAAGTTTTGCTTGTTTGTGAAGTGAAACTGATGTAAAATCATCAACAAAAGTCAGATGCCTGCAAGTTGCTTACATATGTGTTAAATATCTCTGTGACTAGACAGGCTGCCTCCCTTCAGGTTCCCCCAAGTGCACGATGGGGAGCGGGATCAAGTGGTTGTTCTCTGAAAGGTGAGGTGTCACTTTGGACAGAAGCAGCGCTCTTGCTCTAATGTCATGTGTTCATTTTCTGTATCCTCAGGGAAGGATAGAGAAGGGCCTATTTGGGTATACCTTTGTTTTTCTCTATGTAGTAAGACATGTGTTATTTAAGAATTTCTTTGACCTTTTGTGAATGTAGAAATTGCATTGTGCCCTGTCTGTGCATCTCTTAATGGAGAAATACTTTTTGTTTTACAAGCTTTGGAATTGCATGAGGAATTCCATGCTCACCTTACTCGAGTAACTTCTAGTAAAGAACAGCTACACATATATACTCAGCTTTCTTGAAGGTGAAGGATGATGGCATTTTAGAAAGGAAAGTTGTTGAAAGAGCAGATTTGGAATTGATGGTCTCCTCGGGCACATCTGTTTGCTTCGCAGGTGACGCTAGTAGTAAAGAACCTGCCTACCAATGTAGGAGACATAAGAGACTCGGGTTCCATCCCTGGGTCGGGAAGATTCGTTGGAGTAGGAAATGGCACCCACACCAGTATTCTTGCCTGGAAAATTCCATTCCATGGGCAGAAGAGCCTGGAAGGCTACACAGTCCATGGGGTTGCAAAGAGTTGCACACAACTTAACGACTGAGTAGGGTATCCATGGCTTGAGACTTCATTAGCTTTATTTCTTTAGAAGAGAGGTCTCCTTTCTCTTCTTCCCTCTCCCCTCTCCCCATTGGTTTTCTCCAAATGAGGTAGTATCAATGATACCATTTTATCCAAGGCCATATAGTTTGAATACAAAGACAAAACTAATTGCTAATAATATTGATGCTCCTTGCATGTACCTGTTGAACATGAGCTCCAAGGAAGAACCTGTCAGTGTTGCATGACTTTTCTGTTGTCGTTGTTCCCCTGATTTGCTTGCTTTCGCTTTTTTTGGTGTCTTTATTTGCATATTTTCAAGTTTTGCAGTTTCTGATCTGTGTGTCATGTATCCTAAGATTCTTGGGGTAGCTGTGTCCCATTTCTTTTCTAAAATCATTTTCCATGTTCATTTTGTTTGCTATCTCCAGTATCTTCAGATGAAATGGCCACTGCTTGATGTCCAGGCGGGGACCCTCCAGAGCAGACAAGCCCTCAAGGATGCTCGCTCTCCATCGCCAGCCCACATCGTTGTAAGTGACCTTACAGAGATGTTTGCTTCTTTTATTGTGGGGAGATGAAATGTTCTTTTGTTGATAACAGACCTTGTTTATCACTTTCTCTTTTGTTAAAAATAGTTCTTTGGGGGCATATTCTTGGATATGGTTTGTATCTAGAAGGCACTTGTTTTTTTGCTATTGGACCTTAATGATTGGTATCTAGCTGGAAATGTTCCCACTACCCTTTTCACCTAATATTGGGTTAGAATCTAGCTTTGTGAGTTCCAGTTAATAGGGCACAATCACCATGGTGTGGGGAAGATTGGAAAAGGGATTGAAGCAACTTAAAAAATGTACCCAAATCTTTGCTGAAAAAGTCATTTAGGGGAGGTGAGTTGCAGAGAATTAGGAAACTCAAAAGGGAAATCCTGAATTTGAGACTTTCCAATCTTATTCCCCTCATCCCCTACCCCCAACACACTCACCAATTTATCCTAATTATTGGAAAGGAATAATCTAGACTGATATCAGAAAGATTTCATCTGGGCTGATTGATTGGAAACGTGGAGTACAAATGAACTTGGAAAGGCTTAAATTAAATTTAATGTGTACATCCATGGCTTTGAAAGTGTGTGGGTTTAACACAGAAAACATTTGTTTGTACTACTAAGAGACTACAACCTAAAGTATGTGTCTACATATATTTTTAATGCACTTTCTCAGGATTTTGTAGACTCTGAAAGTGGAGTTTATAAATTAACCTCTTGAGAAGATAACTCAGCCTTATTAGAGTATTTTCTTCTATATATTCCTATCATGAGCTGGACTTCATACTTTTGAAATAATTAATGGAAGATACATTTTTATAATGAATTCATGACAGGTAGAATTATGCAGAGCATGAAACAATTCATGTATATTTTATTTAAGTATCACAAAATGTTATCCATTAATATATTTTGCCTCTGTGTTACTTTTAATTTCTAAAAATGGCAAAATAATTTTCTTAAGTAGAAAAATCTTAAGATACATTGTGTCAAATTTCAGGCTAACTGCCTCCTTATTTTGTAACTTGTTATAATTGAGCATATATTATTTAAGGAGTTTAGCCTCTGTTATATGAATATTAAATATACATATGGTATGTGTGTATATCTCACAAAATAATTGATTTCTGTAAAACCACTTCTTTGAGTCATTTGTGAAAAGGTCTTACGAATTCTTGTATTATAAATGAGGCATGTAGAAAGAAGGTTGACATTTCCCAGAATCTTCCTCCTTCCTCCAGTCCCTCGATAAAACAGATGCTCCTAATCACACATGCTCGTACAATGCTGAGATTTCAAGGCTGGAAGTAACCTTAGATCAGCTAGGTCCTACCTACTCTCAGAAAAGGAAACGGGTCCAGAGATGCCTTAAGTGAATTGCCCAACGTCACACGCTGTGTTAGCGGCCAGAGTGGGAACTGGGCCCAGTTCTCAGCTCTCTTTTTGGGGCCTAGTGGACTGTTCCCTCCTAAGGGAGTCAAAAGTAACTCTCTGTGACTTGTTCTGTTTTGCTTTCTCTAAATTGGCTCACTGTCAAAGACAGTGTCATAGGCATAAAGAAGTTGTTGGCTTGGGGTTCTCATGCAGGTTTCTCCCAGAAAAATGAATGCCATGAAAAAAAAAAACCCCATATTTTAACAATACACAAAGATTGTTTTACAAGTCCTTGAGGGTACAGTGAGGAAGCCAGTCTGTTTCACTCTTCCTGCCTCCCTGAATTTCCCAGTGGGGGTCTAGGTTTGAAATTTATTTTTCTGCTTTTAGAAGTACTGGGCAGAAGTTACCCATTTCTTTTTGGGGGTGGGGCCGGAAGTGTAGGAAAGGAGGACGCTATCTTTAAAATCTCTTGGAGGTGTTTCTCTCTTGGAGTCTGTTGAGAAGACTCATTTCTTAGAAGTGGTCCAGAGGGGCCGCAGCCCCCTGCTGGGTGTGACCTGGAGGTCCATGTGTTACCCACGTGCAGGAGTGGGGTCTGTCCTTTGGGAGAGAGGATTTCAGTGATTGCCCTCCTTCCCTCTGTCCCTCTGACTCCCCAGATCCCATAGGAGCAGTTGCCACAACTTAGGCCCTAGGCACTTTGTTTTCACGTGTACGAGTTAACAATCCGAGGAGCTGGTAAAACATTTTTGCAGAGCCGATGTGGATTTTGGCAAGGGGCACAGGGAAGGGACTTGGGTTTCTTTTTCCTTTGCTGTGGCTTAGGAGGCATGTTGATCATAGCAGTCACTGTGGAGCCCACCCCACCCTTCTGAGGGAGACCCTTGTCGATAGAAGCCGCAGCTGTAATCCGATCTTCTGTTCTCTGCTCCTGGGGGCCTAGGAGTGACCCTGCATAGAGGTGATGTAGTGGGTTGGTGGTGAAGAGTGGGCTTTGGGAGCTGGAGAGAGGAGAAGAGCCATGAACTCGGGCAAAAAGGAAACCAAATGAAATACTTAATGCTCATGGCCTTGGAATGGTGTCTTTAGTTTATGAGTCAGCTCTGTCATTGTGGATTTCTACAGTCTTCATGTGACACCAGGACTGAGGAGGAAGAGATATTGGGGATGGGGAGGAAGTTAGTAGAAGGAGAATGAAAAGGTAGGGGGAAGAAAGTCTGGAAGTTGTTGACCTCTGGGTCACGTATAGTTTTGGGGGATTGAGGAGTACCTTGGGTGTATAAACTTATGATCACCTTTTCATTGAATGCAGGGCAGCATGTCAGCCCAAACCAGCTTGGCAGGTACGGTGTGTCTGTATTTATACAGGGAGCATTCTGGATTGTGGCCGATGTATCATTGGGTCTTTGTATAACTCAGCATTGGCCAGGAGACTCTGGTTCTCCATCAGATTCTCTGATGAATGCTAGCTTTTCTCCAGATACTGCGCTCTTCCTTACTTTCTTGTTTTTCTTCTCTTGAAATAAAAGTTTGTCACATCACAGTGTTTCATCAGACCTGTTTCAAAATAATTGTCTGAGGATTGCTTCCTAATTTCTCCGAAATTTGGATTTATTGTAATTTTGGCGCCAGGCTGTTTCATAATTATTTCTAATGTTTTTATTTTGAAACTAGAGAAGTGTTCATTCAGCGTTTGTTAGTAATCATTAGGGACTATAGCTATCACAGGTTGCTAGGAAAATAACTTGCTGTAGTACTCATGGGGGTAGAATTTTCAGATGGGAATTTAAAACGTTTTGTTGGCATATTTTAATCTGATTGGATTTTTTTCTCATGTGGTATGTGGGTTACCACATTGTAAAAAAAAAAAAAAAAAAAGGATGTGTAGAATGCATGTTCTTAACAAGTGGAGTTCAATTGATTGAATAATGTTTATATGAAGAAGCAAGCCCCCAATACAGCATCTTGTTTATTATAATCTGATGGCTCCTACTCTATGCTCAAAATAGAGTAGAAATGATCCCCCGAGGGTGATGGTTTTTAAATTTTTTTTTTTGACTGTCCAAAAAATAGGAATTTATACAACAGATCTGTCTCTCTCTCCCTCTCCCTTGGATTTCTCTTCTTCCTTACTCCCTCAGAAATTCATGAACTTCCTAAAGTCACAAGAGCCAGGATCCTCTCCTTTCCTCAGCCTCCCAATATTCTGATTTGTAGAACTTGCTCCTGTTTCTTTCTCTGTGGCGTTTATATTTTTAATTCGTTGCTCTTTTTTAAATTCCTTCTTCCAAAATGAGTGCCAGGCAGCTGGGCTGTGCTAAGTGGTGGTGTTTGAGTCTTGGCCAACCCACCCCCAGGGCCCCTGTGAGGAGCCTCTCTCTGGATACCACCCCTGCTATACAAAGACTTTAACTTCCTTTGTACCCAGCAAAAAAAGATTCTCTACCCCAAATTGTGGTATTTTGGTATAGTATGTATCTTACAAAATGGCAAAAGGCTTCAGAAGCTCCTACCATTGTGTCTTGGGGGTTTCCTTTTGAAGTAGACGTGGAGTTTTTACCTTGGGGTGTATTTCTTGCGGTTCTGGGTCTTATGTGTTTTGTTGTGTAATGAGCATGGAGGTGTGGGATGAGAAAGCTGCCTGAATCCCGAAGAGCAGAGCCCGCCAGACCGGAGTGTGTACTTGTTTTATTTTGTTGTTGTTACTGCTTAAATCCTGAAAGAGAGCGGGAAGGCTGTTATGAAATATATAGCCTGATGGTAGGACTTCAGACAGGGTGTCTGCCGTTTGAGTTGAGAGTTTTCAGCTCAGAGGGCATGCTGAGTCTTTTATTGTTGTTTCTGAAGAATTTGGGCATGGGGTGCGGGGGTACTGAGTTGCAGCAGTTAATAACAACCAATTACTTGGAGAGCATCCTCTTCGTTATTAAGTATACACGGGTGTTTTGCTGTGTTACTTGGGTTGTACTCTTCCTTGTGCTCTCGGACGCCTGGCGGCAGTTGCTGTGTGGTAGGAGGCTCTGTCCTGGACACTGAGGTCCAGCGGAACTGTCGCGGCCCCTGCCTGGGTGGGAGGCTCTGTGTTGGGTGCTGTGAGGGGTTACCAGGCCTGTGAGGGTATATGATCAAGGAGCTGGGATGTCCACTGAGAAGCTGGTGAGGATTAACAGGCCAGGACTGTCCCCTGAGAAAGTGGCATTTAACACGTGATTTGAAGGATCAGTTGGAGTTGACCAGGTGAAGGTATGAGAGAAGGGATGGGAGGTGAGAAAATATTCCAGGCAGAAGATAAAACATGTTTGAAGGTCCTAAAGACGAGAGAGCTTGGCTGTGAGAGAAGCAGGACGCCAGCTACGATGGCTGCTGGTCCATGGGGCATGGAGACAGTGACTTGGGTGAGATACGGTGACAATTTGATGTTTCATCCCAACTGCCCTTGTGACATCATTGAAGGTTTTGGCTTGGGTTACGCTGCTGCCCTTGGGGAAGGTGAAGCGGACAGATTTGGAGGGAGGGGCTGTCAGTAGAACTGAGGGATGGATCAGATGCTGTCAGTGAGGGGAGAAAAGAGGGTCAAAGGTGGGTGGGTGGAGATGCCATTTGCTGAATGGGAAATACTGGGTGGGGAGAAGGTTTGGGGTGGAAGAGTTGTCTTTAATTAAAAAATTTTTATTACAACTTTATTGAGATACCATCAACATATAATGTTGTATAAATTTGAGGTGTACAGTGTGTTGATTTGATACACTTATATGTTGTAAAATGACTATTTCTGTTGCTAAAACTGCATCCCATTACATAAATACCATTTCTCTTTTGTGGTAAGAATATTTAAGATCTACTGTCTTTTAGCAACTTTCAAGTACATGATATAGTATTGTCAAAAATTATAATCATCATGTTATACATTAGACTTCCAGAACTTATTCCTTTTATAACTAGAAGTCTGTACTCTTTGACCAGCATCTCGCCATTTTCCCTAACCCCTGGGTCCCTGATGGACTCTCTGTGTGGTTTTTTCTTAAGATTTCACTTGTAAGCGATACCATGAGATACTCTTGAGAGTCCCTTGGACTGCAAGGATATCCAGCCAGTCAATCCTAAAGGAAATCAGTCCTGAATATTCATTTGTAAGGACTGATGCTGAAGCTGAAACTCCAATACTTTGGCTACCCAATGGGAAGAACTGACTCATTGGAAAAGACCCTGATGCTGGGAAAGATTGAAGGCTGGAGGAGAAGGGGACAACAGTGGATGAGATGGTTGGATGGCTGGCATCACTGACTCGATGGACATGAGTATGAGCAAGCTCCAGGAGTTGGTGATGGACAAGGAAGTTTGGCATGCTGCAGTCCATGGGGTCACAAAGAGTCAGACATGACTGAGCAACTGAACTGATGCAGTGTTTGTCTTTGTCTGACTTAGTGTAATGCCTTTAAGGTCCTTCCATGTTGTCACAAATGGCAGAATTTCCTTCTTATGGCTGAATGCTATTCCACTTGGTGTATGTAATACATTTGTTTTATCTGTTGGTCTGTTGATGGACACGTAGCTTGTTTCCTTATCTTGGCTCTTGTGAGTCACACTGCAGTGAATGAGGGAGTGTACATGTCTCTTGGAGATCCTGTTTTTGTTTCTTTTGGATATATACCCAGAACTGAAGTGAAGTGAAAGTTGTTCAGTCATGTCTGACTCTTTGCGACCTCATGGACTATACAGTCCATGGAATTCTCCAGGCCGGAATACTGGAGTGGGTAACCATTCCCTTCTCCAGGGGATCTTCCCAGCCCAGGAATCAAACCCAGGTCTTCCGCATTGCAGGTGGATTCTTTACCAGCTGAGCCTGCAGGGAAGCCCAGAAGTAGGTTGCTGGATCATAAGGTAGTTCCAGTTTTAATTTTTTTGAGGACTGTCTGTGCTGTTTTCCATAATGGTTGCACCAATTTACATTCCTGCTAACAATATAGAACATTCTTTTTTTTCCCATATCCTAACCAAAACTTGTTTTCTCTTGTCTTTTGCTGACAGCTGTTCTAACAGATACAAGGAGGTAATTCTTTGTCGTTTTGATTTATATCTCTCTGATTAGGGATGTTGAGCATCTTTTTGTGTACCTATTGGTATATTTCACATACCTTCTTTGGAAAAATCTCTCCTTTTAAAATTGAAGTAGACTTGAGTGAGTTGTATTCTTTTTTATTTTGGCCACACTGCACATCTGGCAGGATCTCAGTTCTCTGATCAGAGGTTGAATCTAGGCCATGGTAGAGGAAGCTCCAAGTTCTAGCGACTGGACCACTGGGGATTTCCCTGAGTTGTCTTTTTTAGAGAGATTAAGATACCAGGTTTCCTGACCCCACAGAGCAGTGTGGCAATGTGAAATGGGAGCACTTCAAACTTAATTTACAATTCAAATTTAATGGATTAAATTGACATCAAGAGTAATGTTGATTATCTATTAAATTTAGATTTCCATTTATTCAGAATGTATTTATGGAAGGGTGGAGACGTCTCGCTTTCCTTCTCCAGAATTTAGATAAGTAGCTCTAATTGGTCTTTCTGGCTTATATTCATGGATCCTGCAAATATTTCGTGATTGCCCACTGTGTGGGGGAAAAACTATTCTAGATGTAGAAAGTGGAGTCAGTGATGAATGATGATAACAATGCTAGCAAGTACGTCTGGGACGTTTCCTTCGTGCCAGACATTGTTCCAGGTGCTTTTCAGAAATTGCATTATCCCCACTTTACAGAGAAAGAACTCAGTACAGGGAGGTGAAGTATTTGCCCAACTGTGGGAGTCAGGTTGTGAGATAAGGCGGACTAGCTCCAGAGCACGCCATCATCTTAACTCCACTGACCCCAGAGGCGCTGAGAAAGAGGTCAGTGGGACACAGTGCGTGTGCAGAGCGCTGCCAGGGAAGCGCCGGGTGGAGCACCAGCTGGCTAGGGCAGGCTTGTTCAAGGAGACCCAGTAGCTTCACTGGAGAGTGGGCCACGAGCTTGGCGAAGGATTTGGTTTCTGGGTGTGGCTGCTGCAGAGGACTCACTGACACGTTGTGGGAAAGGAGGGCGGATGCTCCGGGGGCAGGTGAACTTCAGGAGATGTGAGGGTGAACTGTGCTCACTTCCTGGAAGCCCTTCCCTGTGCTGTCTCCTCTTCCTCCACTGCATATACACTTCCCTCTTTTTTTTTTTTTTAAATAAGTCCATTTCTCTGTGACTCAACCAGACTTCCTAGAATACTCAAGATGTGTTTCCTAGCAGCGGCTGAGTCAGAACTTTCCCATTTTACAGAACCACGATTAAAGGTATGTGTTTTGTCTAAGCGTATAAAGCAAGCCGGTGAGCCCTGTACAAATATTAGTATTTTTTTTTTATAAGGAACACTATGAGGAGCTAATATTGAGAACCAGGCAACCAAGTTATCTTTGTTTTGGGGAAGAAGTGGTAGATTGGATCAGGTGTGGTTTAAAGGGAGGGAGTGGAGTAAACCCCAAGATGGTCCGTAACAGTCTGTGGTTAGAAGTCTAAGCTTCCTATCTCCTTCCAGAAAATACTCTATGGTGAGGAATTCTGAAGTTTTGAGGTTTGGGTTCATGGTGTGGCAGCTGACCACTATGGCAATGGAAATATTCTACCAAGAAGGATTGTGTAAGCTCAGTTTTATCCTCTTCAGATTAGAATCACAGAGTTACAGAGTTTCACAACCTTCAGATCACAAGGCATGTCACCCAGTGCTGTCCCTTCTGTTGTTTAATCACCGCTCAGAAGTCCCTCTGCCAGCCTTGGTGTTTTCAGACACAGAGATGGGGCACCTGGCTATCTTCTGATGTAGACCGTTTGCTTCGGTAGAAAATGGACTCAAAGGTCTGTCTCCGTATTGCACTGAAGTCTCTCTCCTTGAAGTGCTCAGACTTGATTTGTGTTTTGCTGTTCAGCTCCGCTCAAGCTTCTTCCACTAATCCATCTTAAGACTAAGATGCTAACTCGGAAACATCCTTCCCTCATCACCAAGTTTGCTCAAGATTGTCCTCCATGGTGACTCACATCTTCAGTGACTGATCTTAAAATGTTTTAAGTATGAAAACGACACATTTTTGATTGAAAAAAACCCTACCTCTAAAATAAGTGACAATAATTGTTAAGTATAGCTTTCCTCATTCATAAAATTTATGTTCGTTGTAGACACTGGAAAATAACCCCTAATCTTGCCAGTCTGATGTTACATTACGAATTGTTTGGTATATTTGGTATGTTTCCTTCTAGACTTTTCCGAGTGTATTAATATTTGTTTTTAACATTCTTGAGCTCATAGTAGTGCTCAGTGTTTTCAACCTTGGATTTATTTAAAATGAAAATTGCTTAAGCACATCTTCATGTCATTAAAATTCTTAAGGATTTTTAATGACCACATAATAACCCATACTATGATTGTATCCCTATTTAGTTTAATCAATGCCATATTGTTGGGTCTTTATCTCCTTTTGTTTCGGTTATTCTAAATAAACCTGTGATGAACATCTTTGTGTGGCCCCCTCCCCTCCCCACCCCCATCCTATATTATTTTCTTAGGATAAATTGCTAGGAATATAGTTACAAGAGAACAAAAGTTTAAAACATTTCTTGCTATGTAGCCACGAATGTCCTCCTGCCAGGTCTCAGTGTTAATAACCATCCTCAGAGTGTGAGAGTTAGATTGACCATGATCAGAATGATTTTATTGTCTCTGGGGAATTAAGCAAAAGCAAAAGTTCAGGCTTCCTGGGAAGGATATGCCCTTATTCCATATTGCTACAGAAAAGAGACCTAGCCAGCCCAGCCCAAGTCAACCTCCCTAAGGCTTCTCACTTTCAAAATGAGCAAACAAAAATGATTGCTTCTTATATAGCTAGTAGGTTTTAAAGTCAGCTGATGTTATC
Source organism: Bubalus kerabau (assembly GCF_029407905.1). NCBI lineage: Eukaryota > Metazoa > Chordata > Mammalia > Artiodactyla > Bovidae > Bubalus > Bubalus kerabau. The sequence goes on from NC_073645.1 coordinate 35,804,007, forward strand.
ATGGTTGTACAGAATGACATATATTCATTTTAGATACTTATAGAAACACTTTTTTAGCTCCCCACAATATATGAAGCCCATTTAGGGCTATTTTTAGAGGTTTTGGAGTATACTTTTACAAACCCAAAGAATTGTAGTCTTTTACATTTTAGTAGCTCTTTTTTTGACTTTGAGAAAACTCTGGGAGATAGTGAACAATGGGGAAGCCTGGCAGGCTGCAGTCCATGGTGTGGCAAAGAGTCAGACACGACTTAGCAATTAAACAACAACAATAACAAAGTCAGATCATCAAACTTTTTTTCTCTTTTGTTAATAGCATATTATTAGGCAAAGATAGTATTTATTTGATGCTGTATATGAACTTGTTAAGAATATCATCCTGGATTGTGTTTCTGGGAAAACCTACCTCCTTTTTAGAAATGCCATTTGTCTCCCTGTTTAAGATCAGTCCACAGGGAGTGTGGCGGAGGCTGGCAGCCTCTAATCAGTTTCAACCATTTCCAAATGCTGTGAGTTGTGCTTGGGCGAAAAACTCTGGCAGCTCTGGGCTAGTGTTTCCTGACGTTTGTGTCACCGAGTGTTAATAAGGTTGCTAGGAAAAAGGTTCCCTCCTGAAAGAGGTTTAGGGAAGCTCTGGGTTATGCAGTCAGGTTCAGGTTCAGGGCAGGTTCTTGATTCCTCTGGGTGTTTGGAAACTGCAAGAGTCCCTAAAGCGAGCTTGACTGGAGAATTCTTCTTGACTTTTCAGGGCCAAGATGGGTGCATATTTTGGAAAGTTGTTTTAGTTTCAGTACCTGCTCTGTTTACCCAGCGTGGGAGCCTGCTTTAAATTAACGTGCATGTACTTCGAGCTCAACTCATGGATTTGCCTATGTTTATGTTTCCAGTAAATAACACAGAAGTGTGCGTTTGGCACCAGTCCTGTCCTGCTTGTCCTTTCTTGTCTGGCTGATTCACGCTATGTACGGGCTTGCTTCTTCAACCAGATTGTAAGTTTCCTGAAGTCAAGGAACCCCATGATTTTATTTCTTTGCAGGTGTCTCTCTCCCCTTGTATTGTGATGCTTCATTAATTAAGCAGAAGACCAATTTCTGGTGAGGGACAGGGGTTGATTTGGTCAGGAACAAGTGTGCCTTTACTGTTACCTTCATGGTGCATCGTTGTAGCAGCGGGGCTTGCCCTCGTGTCTACTTTCTTACTTGAGAATCCACCCTCATACCTTCTGACTCGCAGCTGAGCCTGTGTCATCACCCCACTAGCGTTTAGGTAAACGTGGTTCACACGGAAGCTCCAGAAGGTTGGGCTTGGAGGGTTTTGTCTCTTTCCAATCTTGTTTAAACTGACTGGTCCTCAGGAATCCTATTCTAAGATGCCTGAATTTTTTAAGAGAGAGCTTGTGAAATCTAAGACTCGATGATATATTATGGGAAATGAGTATTTTCAACAACGTTTGGTATGTGAAGTGATTTTCTGATAGGCTTGTTAATGGCTTGCAAGTCAGATTTTCATCTCTTTTAATCAGTTAATAAAAATTTAACACTTGGATTTCGGAATTATCCCTTGGAGTGTTCTTGGAAACGAGGAGAGGAGGGAGCCTAGTGGGGTCTGGATGGGAAAGTTTATTATTCTGTCCATTTTGCTTGTGCTGCTGTGCATGTGAGCTTAGTCGTGTCCAGCTCTTTGGGTCCCCATGGACTGGGTCCTGCCAGGCTCCTTTGTCCATGGGATTCTTCAGTCAAGAGTACTGGAGTGGGTTGTCATTTCGTCCTCTATGCTGGGAGGGATTGGGGGCAGGAGGAGAAGGGGACGATGGAGGATGAGATGGCTGGATGGCATCACTGACTCGATGGACGTGAGTCTCAGTGAACTCCAGGAGTTGGTGATGGACAGGGAGGCCTGGTGTGCTGCGATTCATGGGGTCGCAAAGAGTCGGACATGACTGAGCGACTGATCTGATCTGATCTGAGGGGAATCTTCCCAACCCATCCCTGAACCCAGGTCTTCTCCATTGGCAGGCAGATTCTTTACCACTGAGCCACCTGAGAAGATCCGGATGTGAAAATCCTGTGAGTGAGTGGAGTTGTTCAGGATTCCATGGGCAGAAATGACCACATTTAGAGAGTTATCCAGATTCTTTGTCTAGCCTGGGCTCTCTCCCCCGAGTGCCTGATTGGATTCCCATTTGGATGCCAGACAGACAAGGGAGAATTGGCTTGTTCAGAATCCAGGCCTTCATTTCCACCTGCTCCCCACCACTGAGCCTTTGCTCCCAGCGTTCACCGTCATAGTTAGGGTCATCAACATTCTTCAGTTGCATGAGTCCCAAACCTTGGAGTTTATCTTTGACTCGTCTTTTCTCTCACACCCCACATTCAGTCCACTGGCCTGTCCTTTGGGCTCATAATCCATCCACATAGCATATGAGCTCTGCCTTCGAAATATCTGTGGATTCAAACAATTTTCGCCCCTCTGCCATCACCACTGAAGCCCAGGCTGCCAGGACCACTCACTAGGGTGTTGCTAGAGCACTTCCCACCTTGTAACTTCCCCCTTTGTCACTTCCTGTCTTACTTCCTTGGTCCCTGTGCTGCATTCCCGCATTCGAGATGGCCTTGAACATCCTAATACAGATTGTGTCATGTACTTCTACTGAAAATCTGGAGGATAGATTTTGTCTTTTGAAGAGAAGACATAGTAAGGCTGTGAACAGGTACTTATCTCTGCCACCTGATTAGAAGGTGGGACGTGGAGATTCAGGGACGCAGGATGGAGAGTATACAGGTGGATTGGGCCCAGGACCTGCCACCCTTCCAGTGTGGTGTTGGCTGGAGGAGAGAGGGTGGGGGCAGAACGGGGCACAGAGGTTGACTGAGCACCCCCTTGATCAGTCCTTTGCCAGTGCAGTGGGATGTGGCTGGTATCTGGGTCACCCCCTCTGTCCTGCATCCAAGCCCCAGCATCTCTGCAGCTGTGCAGTCTGTCCAGCCGTGGTCTGTCTGCAGTGAGAAACTTGTGAGGCGCTCTGGCAGGCGTGATGCAATCTGTTTTCCAGCCAAAGCCTGCACAGCGAGTGGATCTGGGCAGTGATTGAGTGCATCACTGAGACTGCTTGATAGGCTTGAATGAGATGGGGTCACCATGTGCCCAAAGTACAGTGGGGCAAAGGCATCTTGTCCTTGCTCAAGGGTGAAGGCTGCCTGTTTTGCTCACAAAAACACTGTGTTGCCCAGGTGCTGGGGTGAAGAAAGTATCAAGTGTTTAAAAGGCTGAAGAAGGGAAGGAAGGAAGGTCTGCACCACGGACTTTGGGACTGAACTGTCCCCGTGGCTCCCAGAGACCATGGTTTTGTGGGGCCCCCATTATTGAGACCTGTCTTCGGACCTGACCTCTGACTCTGCCCCTTTCTAATGCTCCTGAAGTTAGACCCGACTCAGGGATGCATATAAGATTCTGAGAGAAGTGTTTTCCCCAGCTCTTTCACACTCAAGGGAGAATCAGCCTTTCTGGGCAGAGGGAGAACATAAAATCTAAACAGAAAGGGGAGCAGGCTGGGAGGAGAGGCTCTAGGGCAAACCTCTACGGTGATTCAGTGGAAACACAAGAGACAATAGTTTTGGGGGAAGAGGTAGCAGCCTGCTTCCACCAAAGCCCAAAAGCCGAATTTGTCCTGACCAATACGAGAAGACATTGTCAAAGATGGAAGAAATATGTTTGACTGGGAGAAGCCATTTCCATGTTTAAAATATAGCTAAACATCTTCCTTCCTTTCTGCCTCAAACCCCTTCCTATTCTGTTTCCACAAAGCTCTTGATTTTCACAGTCTTTATTATATTTTCCTCTTAAATTATCAAGTTATATTTGGGAATTGAGAATAGCATCTACACAGTGACCCTCCAGTCTAAGAAACCAAATATTAACAATGGAGCAGAGTCCACATTCATCGCTATGCCAGTTGTGTGTGTGTGGTTTTGTTTTATTTATTTATTTATTTATTTATTTTCTGCTGGCAGCATCCTCCTCATCCCCTAAGAATAGAGAACTACCTTTCCCCTATTCAGGTTGGTCCAGGTAGACATGATTGGACAAGGGGTAGGCCTGTGATTTAATAAGCAGAAGTGCTCTGGAGCCTTCACTAGGCAGAGCATTCTAATTCTGTGGGTCTTTGGAGCTATCCCTGGTGGCTCAGATGGTAAAGATCTGTCTGCAATGCGGGAGACCTGGGTTTGATTCCTGAATCAGGAAGATCCCTGGAGAAGGAAATGACAACGCACTTCAGTATTCTTGCCAGGAGAATTCCACAGACAGAGGAACCTGGTAGGCTAGAGTCCATGGGGTTGCAAAGAGTCAGACATGACTGAGCAACTAACACACACACCACACACACACAGACAACATCCACACAGACACACACACTCAGACATACACACACACACTCTGAATGGAAAGTGCTTATTTGTAGTGATGTGCGAGAATTAGGATGTGTGTGGGAGGAACGTCTATATGATACCATTTAGTTCTATGTAGCCAGCTCTTGGAGAAGGCAATGGCACCCCACTCCAGTACTCTTGCCTGGAAAATCCCATGGACGAAGGAGCCTGGTAGGCTGCAGTCCATGGAGTCGCTAAGAGTTGGACATGACTGAACGGCTTCACTTTCACTTTTCACTTTCATGCATTGGAGAAGGAAATGGCAACCCACTCCAGTGTTCTTGCCTAGAGAATCCCAGGGACGGAGGAGCCTGGTGGGCTGCCGTCTATGGGGTCACACAGAGTCGGACACGACTGAAGTGACTTAGCAGCAGCAGCAGCAGCCAGCTCTAATCCTGGACTGTCCAGCTAGTCGAATCTTTTAATTTGGAAGCCAACTAATTAGAGGTGTTTTCTGACACTTACAACCAGAGGAATTCTAACCACCACAGTTTTCCAAGCCTTAGACTTATAAAAATATTGTTTCATGTTTTCAATTTTTGATTCTTTTGAATTAAACATGCTAGAGCATGAACTGATTCTTCTACTGCTTTGTAAACAGGGACCCATATGAAGGAAACATACTTGCCTTCTTTAAGAATGGGTTGATTTGTGCTCACCTGCGGGAGTTATAAGCAGTTTTCTCTCACAAACAATTTCTAGAGAGAGGCTTGTGTGGGAAAAAAGAAAGCAGTTTCCATGCTTTGGTCCTGTGGTCATGGGGAATTTTGAAAATGAACTTGAGGCATTTTCATGAAATGCCTGTTTTCATATTTTTAGTTTCACAAGAGTTTCTCTTCTGACTCCTACGTGACAGAATCATCTTTGCCCTAAAGTGCTCTTATTTCTGGTCTTTGGGATAATTAAGGAACAGCCAGTTAATTACGAAGCACAGCCCTTTTTGTTGGAAAAATGTGATCTTAACCATCATAAAGAAGGAGGTACTAGTGGTCTCCTCTACATGTCAACACTCATTATTTTAGAACCACTGTTTTCTTATCATGGATAATTACTGACAAACTGAGCATACAGGTGATTATTCCTGTTTGACTATTACAACTTTACTATTTATAATTGTTCTGTCCATTTCCCTGTACATCACATATGAACCAAGAAGGGATCTTGCAATTCTGCCAGACCAAAGAAAAACGGTTTTTCCAAGGACTGTGAGAAGAGTGCAGTGTGTGTCCCTAGGTGGAGGCTGGGTAGTGTCTGCTTGGAGCACTGTGTTGAGAGGGATTCTGAGGCCGTATATCACAGCTCCAAGGGAAAGAAGGCACTGACGGCTTAATCTGGGTGGAGCAGGACGCCGTACAGGGCGATCAGGCTGTCGGCAGCTGCCGTCTCTGCTTCAGGCAGGCTGCTGTGGGGGAAGAGTGGCAGAAACGGAACCCTCTACTCCTCGGTCAGAGCCCGATCAAATGTTCATTACGATGGACATTCTTTTCACTCACCATTGAAACATTTTTTCCGAAGTGATGGGAAAGAGCAACATTTTTCATCTGAATCACAAATGAGAATGTGCCTAAGAAAATGAATCTTGGCTTTGGAGCTGGGCTGTGGCTCAGCCGTCTTGATTAATTTCACTCAGTTCCTCCCACAGCCAGGAGCTCTTCTTGCCCTCCACGAACAATCGGTCTTGCAGGACATGACGTGGGCCATGCATGAGCTGCAGATTCAGCCCACGTTTGGGGGCATCACACCTGCGTATGTTGGCAGTACACACAGACAGTTATAAAAAAATGGACTTTGGGGGTGAAGTCCACAATTCTCCTGTCCTGCCATCTTGTAGTAAAAAGTTGCATGATCAAAAAAAAAAAAAAAAAAAAAATCAAGATGTGTTTAAAGAGGATGATAACTTTAATGCTATCTAACCTTTTATCTTGAAAGGGAGGCTTTTTAAAAAAAAACAAACCAACTCCATGTTTATTTAGTTTGTTTTTGGTGCATACCTGTGATGACTTTCATCCTGATTTATTCTTCACTCTATGAGTCCAGGCCTGAAGCGATCACAGCTCTCACACCAACAATCTCATGGTTAAGCTTTAGAGCATGAAAAATACAAGCCATTGCGAGGCAGTAAGGACATATGCTGAGCTAGTGCGTGTTTGGACATCCATGTGGAATAAGTGAGTGGGTGGGGAGGGCATGTGTCGGGGAGAGGGAGGGCGGGCCATTGGCCTGGGGAAGCGGGCCGGGGTTCCAGCGGTGGCCAGCACCACATCCAGAGGCCAGCAGGGGTGGTTTTGGCCAAGTGTTCCGGTGTCTGGATGCCTGTGTAAGTTTCCTCCAAAGGTTTCATTTGGCAATGTGGGATCTGCTGGATCTGGAGCCAAGGGTGGGGATTGTTGGGATCCTATTAGGTGCAGAAGTGTGATTCCAGAGGTTGGAACTGAAGCCAAGGGAAGGGTCTTGGAGAACTTTCCATCAAGCTGTGTCTTGGGGCCTCACCTCCAACAGGCTTGCACATTATAGAGCAGAGCCTTGTTCTCTCTCGTGCTCACCCTCCTGTTCCTGAATTTTTGTTTTAATCTCAGAGTTGTTCATGGCATGTTGGAAGGGAACTCAGGAGTTCTTTTGGTCCAGAGCCCTCATTGTGCTACTTAAGAAATGGATGCATTGAGAAATGGAGAGATGTGCTTAAGATCATGATAATGCTGGAGATTTACTGAGCACTTACTAGTTTCAGTCACTTTGCTGTTTTACTAATTTACTGATTTTACTGATTTCCTGTTCTGAGTAATGTGTATGGTTGTCAGGTTGAATCGTCACAACACCTTGTGAGTTAGTGATTGTTTCTATCCCATTTTACAGGTGGGGAAACTGAGACTCAGTGGTGGTGGTGGGGGGTGATCCATCCAAGGTCACACAGGTGGTGGGTGAGTGGCCAGCTGGAATTTGAATGTGGGGAGCCTGACTCCAGCACTGGGGCTCTCATCTGTAGGTGTCAATGTTGCTTCTGTCTGGAGCAGGCACACCAGGGACACAGCCTGGGCTGGTGGCTGTTTCAGGAAACTTGGAGGCATGTTGTGCTTTGAGATGCTGTTGATTGCTGATGAGGAAATAGGCTTTGTGGGTTTTTAGGAGGACCAGGAATGAACTCATGGCAAAGGAAAAGAACCAACAAAAGGAGAGTTGCATCACGATGCGCCTTCCCTTCAAATTATATTAAACATCTCCCTTCACACAAGGCGGGTGTGTGTCTGAACTTGAGGGTAGCTTACACATCTGTTTAGTAAGTTACATTGGATGGAAGGCTTTTGTGAGTATTTTCCTCAGGCCATCAACCATTTTGTGCGAGGTATGCTCAGTCTTTTATGGTGTCAAAGGATAAGATAAGAAATAACACTTCTGTACCTGCCATCTGTAGCAACAATTACTAATCCTGTCCCTTGTGTTTAAAAGAACCAAGCCAGACTTGTGTTCCCCTCCCTAGTCCCTGATCTTCCATCCAGACACATAACTACTGTGGTTATAATTTGATGTCTTCGCAGTCCACGGTTTCACACTTTTGTACACATCTATGTGTTAATCAAAATGTATTACAATTAATGCTAGTAGCTTTTAAATTTTAAGTAACTGGTTTCATTTTCCATAGTATTCTCCAGCTTCTCCTATTAAGCATTTTTATGGATTTTGCCCTTGTTGTACACTTCAATCTAATTCACACATTTTAACTGCTATGTAATATTCCACTGTATGGGCATACCACAGGTTTTCCATTTCTGTATCAATAATTATTTGGATTGCTTACCCGTTTTTAAGGTTACAGACTATGCTGCAGGAACCATTCTTGAGTAGGTGTGTGTAGGCACGTGTGAGTGTTTCTCTGAGGTTCAGACTGTGTAGCCATTGGTAGGACATAAGATGCCGATGTTCAGTTGTAATTCACAAGGTATCCTCAGGCTCTTTGAAGTGACTGAATCAGTTGGTATTTTCATCACCTATATAAGCACTTTCTTTCCCCAGGTCTCACCAATACTTGTCAGACTTAAAATTTTTGCCATCTGATTAGTGTGCAGTGACATCTTACCATGTTTTAATTTGTGTTTCTTTGAGCCCTGAGGTTGACTATCTTGTCATTTGTTTGTTATCTCCATTGTGGCTTGCCTGATTTAATCCTCTGCTCATTTTAAAGAATCAGTTTTTCCTTATTGATTTATTGGAGCTCTTTATATATGTTGGAGACTTGATTATGTGTTGGAAATAAAGTCAGCCCTGCATACTTTTAGGTTCTGCATCTGTGAATTCAACCAACCATGGATTGAAAATATTTGCGGGGGGGGGGCGGGTGAGAATCCAGAAAGTTCCAAAAAGCAAAACTTAAGTTTGCTACTTGGCAGCAACTATTTACATAGCATCTACTTGTGTTTAGGTGCTAGAAATAATCTAGGGATGATTTAAAATATAGTGAGGATGTGTGTAGGTTATATGTAAATACTGAGCCATTTCTTGTAAGGGATTTGAGCATCTGTGCGTGTGGCTATGTGCGTGTGTGTGTATGTGTCCTGGAACCAAAGTCCCACGCATAGCGGGGGATGAGTGTACTTTATCGTGTTTTAAAACTGCCTAATTGGTTTTTAAATAATGAAGTTTCCGATCTTAATGCGCTCGGGTTTGTCGTCCTTCCTTCTGTGCTTCCTGTTTGTGCCCACTTTAAGGGCTCCGAGTCTGTCAGCAGTTGCTGCAAGAACGATGATTTTCACTGGGTGTCCGCTCTGTTACCACCACATCTGAGGAGATTATTTTCCTTTGGTAGGAATCTAAGTGAGAGGATTGATTTTTAAACCTGACTTCAAATGCGATTAAAACAACTCACTTGGGGGCAAGATGAAGAAACTGCGGCCAGGACCCATATCTGGAAAATAAGGAAGTACGAGGCTAATAAGTAACTCTTGGTCATATATTGATGAAGTACTGGTGCCTGGACAGGAGCTTTCTTTATTTACCTCCTCAGTCTTCCCAACAGCCCTTTTTGAAGTAGGTGATTTTATCCCTATTTAAAGATAAAAACCCAAAGCTTAAAGAAGTAAAATTTATGAGGTAAGTGGCAGAGCCAACATTCAAATCCAGATCTTTCTGACCACAGAGTTTGTGTGTTTAATATTACACCCCATTGCCTTCTTGAAAGTTAGTTGGAATTTGAGTTCCAACCTCTTTATGGATTATTTTCAATTTGAATCTAATTGGAAAGAAAGAGCAGGTGATTGTGGAAGACGGAAAGGAAAAGGGGAAGGATTTGAGATTTGATATTAGAAACTAAAAACCCATTACTAGGAGGGCAGTTTAAAAGGAAGAGTCCCATGTGTCATAGAACTAGCATGTTAAAAGCCCAAATCATTGCATCATGCAGGTCTGATGCTGAGTAATCACCCTCCTCTGTATTATTGGGGGGCGGGGAGGCAGGGAGTCTGGGAAGCTGTTTTTGCCTAAGGAATTGCATTCCACGGGACTCCGAGGATTTAGGTAACCACAAAAGCCATTTATTTTGAGTACACTGAGATTTCTACCTCTTTGATCCCTAATCCATAGCATAATTAATAAATGAAATGTGCTGTAGTACTTTTTTTTTTTTTTAAACAAAATGTACTTTTAAAATGGCTTTTTGTCTGACATGATTCATTTACCACTTGGAAAATCATCGTCACTTGAGATGGGCAAGTCAGAGGAGGACGCCTGGCTGAGGTCTGTTTCCCAGGACCTGGCCCCTGTGTTGGGCTCTGCAGAGAGGCCCTTCCAAATATCCCCCCGACTCTTCTTCCTCCAGGAAGTGGGAGGAAGCCAGGAGGCCAGGATGGAAATGTTGTCCTGTCTCAGTATGTCTGAAGACCACAGACCTCCTAACCAATGAACTCTTCTTGTTTTTGCCCCTTTATGTCAGTTGATGAAGGTAACTCTGAGTAGGTAATAATAATTAGAGTGGTTATTGATTGCCCAAGCTGAAAAACCAGATGTTTGCCTTCCTCCCTCCCCTATTCTTTCTCTCTGCCAACCTCCAATAAATGTTTAGTGATGACTGGTAAGGAGGCAGGCTAGAACTATGTCAGTGGGCAAGAAAAAATTCTTGTTCTCATGGAGCTTCTATTCTATGGGCAGGATGGATGGGGAGAGCATAGAGACCAAAACCAGTAAATAAATATGAAAAAGTGTTAATACATAATGTAATAACAATATTTTGGGCATTTATATTATGCACCAGATTCTACATGTAATTATTCGACCTTTAACAACCACTTGGAGAGCACACAGGTATTGTTATTATCGGTATCATCATTGTATACCCATTTTACAGAAAGAAACTGAAGCCCAGAAAGGAAGAAAGTGGCTTCTTAATAGAAAGTCAGACCATTGAAATATTAGTTTGGGAGGTGGCCAAGCTCTTATTCATTGTTCTTCTAGCTGAGATCAAGCAAAGTCATTAAAGATCATGGTAGGAGCCATGGAGAAGACAAAGCCAGATAGGGAGGGGTCAGAGAAGGACCATGGGCTAGTTTTGGATGAGTATTGGATGGGGTGATTGGGGAAGGCCTGAGAAGACGGTGCCCGGCTAAGATCTGGACGGTGGAAGGTTCCAGAGCTGTGATGCTCACCCCGCAGGGCAAATGGAAGCTTCTGGCAGGAAGGAGTTAATGCCTTGCCTGTGCCCTAGGCTGGTTCATTAGTGCCTTAAAAGTGGGGAAGAACATGATGGTTGTAAATGTTACAATCTTACCTTGGGCCCTTAGGGATTCTGTCTTTCAACCTTGGCTCAGTACTAACCTGTGACTGCCCCACAGGCTTCCTTTTTCCAATCAGGAGAGAATGGCCTGTTACATTCAAATATGCCATAAAAGTATCACCATTTATTTCAGTGTCTGATGACCCGAACTTGGGGAGGCTGAGGAGGCTTTGAAAGGGTCTGAAGAGGCCCTTTAGAGCAGAGATGAAAAGGGGGTGGGGAATCCTCAATTCTAAACAATGAATTGCAATGGGAAGGTAGCCAAACGCTGTTTTTGGAGAGGGTGAGAAGGAAAAGAACAGTATATAGATGGTTAGTTGGAAAATGTGGTTTTAGACGCAGAGTTTGGGCAGGGTGCCTGAGGATCAAGGGCGATACAGACTTCACCATGGACTTCACTCTGGGACAGCTAGTAGCCCAGCCTGGTCCTCTGGCTTCCTGGTCAACTTTTGAAAAGAGGAGCAATCTAGGAGGATTGATGGAGGTGGTTCCATGAGACTTTTCCAGTTCTCAAGTATCCTGTTCCGTGTAAAAGTTCCAGGTTTTAGGTCTGGGACTGTGTGTGTGTGTGTGTGTGTGGTACCTCCATGGAGAGAGATGGGCTTGGGCCAGTGGGAAAGAGAGAGACCGCCAGGCGCAGAGTGACAGGATTTGATATGAAGCAGCGGGAGAGCTTTGCTCTCTTTATTCCGTAGTAAATCCCGACACAATGCCATATGCTGTCGAGTTCCGTCGCTGCTGCACGGTGTGAGATTTGGTTCATGCTCACTCTGCAAACAGGAAATAGTTGCTGCTCTATGTGCTTTTCATGGAGATAAAGTGTCAGGAGCAGAGCCCCAGAGTAACAGTTGTGCAGAACCCCCCCACACACACCCAGACGGAGGAGTATTGGGGTGGTCATTGGAGGATGGAGAGGACTGCGGAGCAGGGACGAAGAGGGAGCTCCAGGGCTGGAGTTGGTCCAGTTAGTCAGGCAGTGGCATCGGTTGGGAGGAAAATATTGATGTACCCTTTTTGTTTTTGAACCTAAAGTTTGGGTTTTGCACACGTATCTGTGGATTTTTAAATGTTTTCCAAGCACCAGAGTTTGCATGTTAGGTCACCGTAGGTATCCATTCCTATGCACACGTTTCAGTGGAATGTTTTCAAGACTCCATGAAAACACGAGGCTTTCAAGGCTGCGCCAGCGACGTGTTCAGGTTCACCCCCCCCACCCCAACCCCCATATCCCCACCCTTTTTGGCAAAACCACGCAAACATTGGTATTCGAAAATATTTTGTTACTTTTCTTGGCAACGTGTCCTAAGAAGGAATTGCAACACAGCCTCTGAGTTAGGAGGCAACTTTCTGGGGAAAAGGCGGGGGTGGGGAGGTTTGGAGTTTGAATCAAAAACAGACACCGAAGCTTTAATAAAATAAATGAAGCGGAGCCCTTTCAGCTCACGGCGGACCGTATTGGTGCGGGTCAGGCAGCCTAGTGGAAATTGACAGGCTGAGAACTGGGACATAAACAAAAATGTCAGTCCCTGGGAGTCTTGTTCACTGGACAATGTCTCAATTGTTTCCTTGGTTTTCAAGGCAGCAGGGGAGAGTGGAATATTAACTGTTTACTGCCCAAGGCTGGCTGGGAAATTGCTTTGAGAAGGAAGAAAAAAAGACAGAAAATCACGTTTTTATTTAGAAACTGTTAAACATGTCGGTAAGTGGTAGGAAAAGTGTGGGTTGTTTCTTTCTTAATCATCTGCCACTCAAGTCCATGATCCTGGATACGTGTGTGTGTAGGGAGAATAGGGTGTTTTCCTTTTAAATTTGAATGTTAGCCTTTCATATTATCAATTTTTAAAGATAGCTGATCCTGGATACAGGTGTGTGTGTATATGTGAAGGGAGAATAGGGTGTTTTCCTTTAAAATTTGAATGTTAGCCTTTCCTATGATCAATTTTTAAAGACAACTGACCTGTAAGTTACCCACCCCCAGTGGATATGACTGTAGATTTTTAACAATTTGAATTTTAGTATCCTATTAGTGTTTGTTGCTCTTAAAAATGCCTTGATGGAATAAATATCAAGTGGTTAGAATTTTATAAAAGAAAACATATTCTGCTACCCATACGGATAAACTTAGTGATAAAGAAAGGGGGAAAGGTAAGTATATCTTAGAGAACTGAGTACAAGACAAGTCCAGATTTCTATTCACACTTGAATTTAGTTGATTAGAGAAACAAACAGCGAAGCCTGGTATATCAGCCTTTATCTGGGCAAAGTTCAAAACTCAACTGGTAATTATGTCCTTAGAAGCTTTAAAAGGACTGTGTTGTTACAAAGGCAGAGGCCAAGCTTTACTTTTTCGGGACAGAAGGCACTGGGGTTGTTTGTTAGATAAACTTGTTTTAATAAATAGGGGTCAAGGGAGAAGTTCACGTTCTTGGAGGACTCGGATTCTGACTCCCTGATAAGTGGAAGTGATTGCCTTTCTCTCCTTTTTAACTTGTAAGCCAGAGGTTTGTAGCAGCTAAAGTCAGCCCTGGCTCCCGCTTCCTGTCAGGCAGGAAATCACTTCCTTAGCCAAAATTACAAGCTGTGGCCAAACTCCCCGGCCACACTGAAAAGGGCCTGTTTTTCCCAGAAGACTGTGTTTCTAGATGCGGAAGCGTAAATTGGTACATCGTGTGATTGTGCCCAAAATAACCCAGGGGAGAGGGTGCTGGACGGAGGGTGCTTCCCTAAGGCACCACGGGGAACGGGTGGACTTTGCCACCCTGGTTTGGGCGAAGGGTCGTGTGGAACGGCTAGCTGCTGCGTGAAGAGGAGTTTGTAGCTGCTGTGGGGAGCCCTGGCCTCACTGAGCCTCATCCAAGTTCACATCCAGGAGAGATCTCACATTGTTCGGTTGGAAACCATGAAGTCTTGAGGGTGGTCGTCGAGTAAGCTATCTTTGATGATGTCACAGATTCAGATGTTGGGAACCCATCGTCAAACTTTATGTGTATATTTACCCTCTTTCTTTGTCCACTATTCAGGGATCTAAGGGCATCCCCCTTCCAGGTAAGTTAAGTCCTCAAAAAGTCTAAACTTCTTTCGGGAGGCAGTCACATGACTTTCGGGGTAAACTGATGGCATGTCTCCCAGTTGCTGCGGCGGGCGGGGGAGCGGGTTGCGTTTCTCCAGTCATTCCATGGAGAGCGCAGTGATGATGGCGATTCCACCTGCCCCTCCTGGATGGAGTGTGTTCCGAGATCCCGTGTCTTTACCTGAGGTGCTGACTAGGACAAACTGCCACTTTCTGGACATACTTGCTTCAATTAAGGATGGACGTAACCTCTGCGATGACTTGTAAAACTTCAGTCTTCACTTTCCCCTTCCGTCGAGATATTCATATGAGTGTTTGTAATCACCATTGCAGGCACTAATTTGAAACATCTAAATCGTAAATCTTTCCTCTGGTCTTCGGACAAGACTTTGGAAGAGAGAAAAGACTGTGTCACCTAGGAAATTGCCCCTTCCATTGAGATCAGAGGGCAGCGAGCTAAGTGCCCGCTTTTTCTTCCTTGTCCCCTTCTGACAGTTATGGCTTCTTCTCCGACACTGTACAGTCTCCATTCTAAGCTTTTTCCTGACAAGGGGAATTCCCAGTTTGTCAGCCAGTGGACGCAAGAGCAGGTGAAGAGTTAAAAGTCGGCACTACCTGCCTGTTTGAGAGTCCCTGTATTTTCAGTCTCTGCCTATCCAAGAGTTGGACTGTGTTTCTAGAAGAATCTCTGGTGACCGAGAAGTGCAGAGAAGTGCATGGAAGCATGACATGAAGAAATAGGAGGAAAGGGGCAAATATCATCATTCTGTATCTGTTTGTTTTGTTGTTAACAGAGGGCAGGAGACTCATCTTACAAAACTTTCGCTGGGGTCACGGGGAGGGTATGGGGAGGGAAAGGTTAAACTTACACCACGGCTGAAAGAGTTTGGATGTACTGTTCAGGAGAAACGTTTCTCCTGTGGAAGAAACGAATCCTATGAAGATGACTGACCCTCAGCCATCCAGTGAGTCCTTTATCGTCTCCTCCACTGTGGAACTCCAGAGGCACCTTCAGTTGACCCTCCTCAGACCCCCCACCTTCTCTGCCCAGCCTC
The DNA here is from genome assembly GCF_029407905.1 of Bubalus kerabau. Classification (NCBI taxonomy): domain Eukaryota; kingdom Metazoa; phylum Chordata; class Mammalia; order Artiodactyla; family Bovidae; genus Bubalus; species Bubalus kerabau. Next base: position 35,819,316 of record NC_073645.1, read on the forward strand.
CACTCACCCTTGCCATGCCATCTTGAAACTGGTTGCCTCGCACTAAGACTGGAAGCTCCTCAGTTAGTTCATCTCTCTGTGTCCCCTTGTGGCCCCAAAACACATCCATGTGGAGCCACGTGAAAGTGGACCACGTCACATTTCCCGCGAAGCCAGGTATCACCCGGTAGGAATATAAGTTAATGTTTTCCTGATGTTACGGGTTTCTTTTACTGCTTTTGGTCCCATTTCTTTCTTGTGTGGTTCTTTTATGGCCCTCGTGTGTTTTTATTTTCTTTTTGTTTCCCTCCGCTTTGGTGGGGGAGAGGTGTGTGGCAAGTGAGAGGGTCACAGATAATAGTGAAGTTTAGTCTTTCCCAGACCAGATTATTTAGTGTATGCAATCTAGGTTAAAAAAAAAAATCCACCCAATTAAGGGCCCATTAGGTATTTTAATAGCAACTGAGTTGTATAAGCTGGGGAATGGGTTGAACCAAGACAGGAGGTCAGGGCTTTGTGGTCTGTTAAAATTCCCCTGGGGACTGGGACCCAAGGGACACTCTGAGGTCTTCATAAATAAATGGGGTTTCATTTTGAGCTCTTTACTACCCAAGATTGACTAATAAATTGGGTGTGATGCTTCTTCTTAAATACTAACAACAGAGGTGGGGAGGAGGGGGATGAATGTGTGTGTGTGTGTGTGTGTGTGTGTGTGTGTATGTTTATAGACACTCATATACCATGAATAATTTGGGGGAACTGTGCGTAAAATTTCTCATTTTTCTCGTTTTACATCAGGGAAGACAATGCTGAATGAACTCCGGACCTGGGAACTCTGCATTCCCGTCTTCTCTCCCCTAGCTGACCCCCATGCTCACAGTTAGAACAGTGTTTCTGTGATTAAGTCACACACTTCCTGCCATCTCTCTGGGGATAGGCTGCTTCAGCCCAGCTTTAAGAAATACCTCTTGGTGCCCCGAACCAATTCCCCCTCAACTCTGCCTCCCCCTCCTGTCTCCAGTCTTCTGTTCTTGGGGCAGTATTATTTGGAGATGTAAATTTGGCCCTAGAGAGAAAGACTCTCTGATGACAGGCTAATGCTTGTGTTTACTAATAAACTTCCCCTTTGACAGTCATTGGCTTCAGGGCCGCAAACCAAACTCTTAAGCTGCTTTTATGCTGGGCCAAAAACATACTCCTTGTTTCCTCCCAGTTTCTTAAACAATGAAGCAATGATATTTTACAGAGCCGTGTGTATTGGTGAATGGGCTGAGATGGGATGGCTTGTGATACGGCCCTGGCTCTCCCTGCTCTCGCTGGAGGCCTCAGATCAAGGAGGGGAAAGTGGAGGGGATGGGAGCCTGGGGGGACAGACCCTAGGTGGACCCTGCGAGCTGAAGGAAATGACCCCGGGTGTGACAGTATTTTGATTCTGTTACCTGAAGCTGTTGAATCGAATCTGCTACTTCTCCCTCCTAATCTGTCCTCTCCTCCTGGCTGGCTTCTCTGAGACCCTTTAGTTGATTCTGATTCTGAGCCTCTCCCGAGGAGTCAGAGGCTGGAGAAAGAAAAATGGGCCAAGAAAAGAGCAATGAAAGGGTTTTTACTTAGCAGAAAGGGAAACATGCCAACAGATTTGGTAAATATTAAACCAAAGGGCCAAGTACAGGAAGATGAGACAGAGCGGAAGAGTGTGTGTGTGTTCATATCTGTGCACACTCATGGATGTGTGTGCACACATGTGTGCATGCATGTCCAAGTATGTTATATATATTTTGTTGGATGGGTGGATTATGTTTCACCCACGTAGGTTTAAGAAAGTTCCTGAAAGGCTGTGGGATTCCTAATGTAGACAAGTCTAGGGGGTCCTGGGCGGAAGGAAGAGGTAGGGAGATTGCTAAGGACTGGCTGGATCTGGCTGGGTCTCCACCATCTTGCTTTTCATCTCCCGAATGGGAACCCTTTCCTTTGGGATGTTTACCAGGCTTCCAAGCTGGAGAATTTTATTCTTCGCCTCAGCTGCAGAGAGCCTTGTACCTTTAAGATTAGGCTTCCCATGGGTGGAAGGGAGGGCCCTGGCCAGGACAGGCTCCAAATGGTGGCAGCCGAGGTATTTCCTAGCTGGATCTAGGCTTTGCAGGAGGTTGGTGAACATTTAAACGGGGGAGTCCGTTCACATCTGCTTTTATTTTTCCCATTTTTGCAGGCCAGACTGAAAACTTAATAAATTGTATGAAACCCAAGTAAGCATGGATGTTAAAGAACATTAAATAAATTACATAAGTATGCCTACCTGTAACACTTTTATAAGGTAAATGCACGTGGGTTATTTCACCATAAATGTGCACACGGACCGAGATTTACTCTAAAGCCCCCTTGTTTCAGGCCTGCCGCTGGTGAAGGTACTACTGTTCTCCAGCTCCTTCCTTCTCTCCCTGGCAGCTCGGCAGCCAGGCTTGGAAAATGCGATAATGATGCCATAAGTACCCTAGTGCAAAAGTTGTTTTTTGTTCCAAAACATTGCCAGTTCACGGCATATAAAACTACCACGGATGCTTCAGCCAGTTTTTCTTTCTCCCCAAATAAGGCAAGCATTAATGAAGCAGCTGAGGGCCTGGGAAAATATTCTGTCGTTCCTTCAAGTGAAATTTCGTCCCCTCTCTAGGCAGGCCCCTAGATTTTCATCTGAAGTATAAATAAGTGTCTAGCCAGAATGTGTTGAGTAGTAGGCTGTGCAATTAAACTTGTTTATTGCTATTGTTACCTCTAATCACTGTTGATCTAAATAATGCTCTGTCTTCATGTTTCACCACATATTCATTCAGTGACGAGAAGGCTTTGAGTGAACGAAGAATGGGTTATCCCCATTCTAGAGAGAGAAGAATATTGGATTGGCCAGGAAGTTGTTTGGGTTTTTGGTACAACGTCACAGAGAAACCTGCATGGACTTTTTGGCCATCCTAGTGGGTGTAGCCAGGTTCCCTGACCTGCCTCTCATTGAACTTACAAACCAGGAAGTTGGGTCAGGCAGGGCTCCAACTCCCAGAGGCTGTGTCCACTCAGGTACCGGCTACTCTGGAACCCAGCGTAAGGCAGGTGGTTAGTGTGGCCGGTGTGAGTGCTGTTTACCAGGCCAGCAACCTCATGGGTTGGCAGGAGGCCTGTTTGAATGTGAGGAAAGTAGCCTCTTGTTTAGAAGTATGGAATGTAATATCCAAACAGTTGGGAAACATTTTGGGTGGGGTCAAGGCCAGAGATGGGAAGATACCCATAGATCCATTCATAGAAATGGAAACTATCCCAAGTACTCATGGTATGCGGAGTAAAGGACACACATCTCATTTATTAATTACCTTAAGGCTACCATTTGGGACCATCCTTTATTTCTTGCCTAGTACATTGGAAAAGTATTTCCTGCCTCCAGACTCATACAGTACCTGGCTCCCACTACCTGGCCTCTCCACTTGCAGTTAGATTATCTTTGTATTGGTGGCTTAACATGGAGCCTCAGCTTATTCATCTGTAAAGAAGGGGGCTAACCCTGGCTTCTGAAGGGGCGAGGCTGTGGAGCCTAGCAGTTGAGAGCACTGGCTTTGGAGATGGACACACTTTGTTTTTTTTCCCTTTTCTAAATTTATTTTTATTTGGCTGCATTGGGTGTTAGTTATGGTATGCGGGATCTTTAGTTGTGGCATGTGGGATCTATTCCCCTAACCAGGGATGGAACCTGGGCCCCCTGCATTGGGAGTATGGAGTCTTGGCCACATTGGACCCCCAGGGAAATGTGGAGATGGACATGCGTTGGTTTTCACCTTGATTAGCTGCCTCCTCGCTGTGTCAGCTTGGAAAGTTCCCAGTCTGTTTCCTTATCAGTAAAGTGAGGGGAATAATGACTGCCTCCCACATGGATTGTAGTCAGGAATGAGAGGTGCTGTGAGTCAGGTAGCTGATGGAGAAACAGCTACTCAAACAGGATATGTTGCTTCACCCAATGTTTAGGAGGGGGGTGCTGCTAATACTTGGAGGGCTGTGCAAGCCAGTCTTTTGCCTCATTGTAAAGCTATGCCAGTTCTTATTATTTGGTTTAGGTAGGTGCATGAAGGCAAACACCTGCCAGAGAAATGCATGAGAATGACTGTTTGCAGTACCGTGTTTTCTAAATTACCCCATCAGTTACACCATCAGTTGTAAGATTTGCCTTTAATAACACGTTTTCAGTGAGTAAAGAAGCACTGCTGTGTTAAAATTTATCTGCCTGTCACATGCATCTCAATTCCAGAAATGTAAACATGGAGGAACAATGTGAGCCTTAGGATGGAGAAGCTATGCCTGTTTTGTTTGTAATTTGAGTAGAAAGAATGCTACGTAAGAAGCTTTCGAACCCACTTTCGATCACGTACAGGTGTAGGATTTGTGTGGACCAGAGTTTTAAGCCATACTGAAAGAATAAATGCCGATCAATCATGAGACAAGATTGGCCAAAGAGCCACACTTAAAAGATCACGTGGACCAATTCTGCAGGATTCTGTTAATGAAGATTCTGCAATTCCATGTTATCACCTTGTTTTTGACCATTAAAGGGAGGTGTTTGTGTTGATAGATGAAGAGTCTGGGCTGCCGTGCAAAGCTTCTTCTCCATAAGCATTGTCGAAAGGAAGTCTGCATTCCAGTCTTAGCCCGTCACCCCATTGGAAGGGTTGGGCTTCAGCATGAATGGGAACAATGACTACAGAGGCTTCATCAGAAGGCGATATTTGAGCATTTAATGTACTCCCGTTCTTCTGTGTTCTATTGGGAAGAACGGGCACCTCGCATTAACCTTACTGTAAATGTGATGCATTTGAACATACAGTGGAAGAACGGCCCAAAGAGAATGCACTTCTGCTGTGAGCGGTTTTGAATAAATCAACATAATAGCCCACGGTTATTAACATATTACGTGAATTGGACAATGATATATACATTGAGGACCTTGAACTAAATCTACCAGCACAAGAGCCTGTAGGATGGGCTCCAGAAGGGCTGGAGTTCTGGGTGTTGAGGTTGTCATACAAAGAAATGAACTGCAGACCACTGGCAGCAAGGGTTTTCTGGTAATACTCAGCCCAAAGTAAATTTTCAAATGCTTGTGCTGCAGCAGAGAATTGACTGATGTCAGATTAATTGGATCTGGACTTCTAAATGTGGGTCAGTTTGGGTTGGAAGTGATTTTATTATCCACAAACCTCTTTGTACCTCTTTCCCCCCCAGAAATAGTCAACCGTAATTTTTCTCTGTTGCCAAGGCTTTCTTGTGAAGCTTCTGAGAAGCAATATATTTTTTCTGTTAGATTTCATAAGTAGTGCTAGGCTTTTGATGTAATTATGTTTAGATTTCACAGAAACTTTCAATGTGTTGAAAGTTAAATTCCAGGGCAGAAAGGAATGAGTCCTGGGCTCCGACCCAGGGAGCCTGAGTCCTTGTGTTACTTCTGTCAGAAACTTGCCGTGTGACCCTGGGCAAGTCTTGGCATGTTTTATTTCATAGGTTTTAAAAAAGAAAAATAGGGGTTATGTATGATGAGGGTTTTTTGGTTCTTTATAGCTTGGAAACTTAGCGATTCAGTGATCTGTGTCCTCTGCTGTGATTGTAAAATGGAAAATAGAGTCAGTGGACAGAGCTTATAATTTTGGAGGACTAGCCTTCTCAAATTCTTCTCCCTTTCATCTCTGGGTACCCTTTAGAAATCTCTAACTAAATGTCCTCCATGGCATTTAGTATAACTTTATGGACTTCAGTTAAACTCTGAAGTCACTTTCAGAAAGTTGGTCTTTTTTTGTCTTAAGTGCCTTATTAAACCTACTGAGGAGATAACAGTTCTGGGAGACCACTTATCACATGTGAGAACAGTCTAGACTTAACTCCCCTTTAAAAAATGAAGCTTACACCAACTTCCCTTTCTGAACAAAATGTAACAAGTTTTTTTGTACACGAAATCTTCAGGCCCCTCTGCACTATACTGCTCTTTCTCACTATTGACAGTTGACAGGGGATTGTTTATTTGGGTAAAAATCAGCTCACCTGAATGGTGGTTACCCAGAAGCCCTTGCAAGTAGTCCAGGATTCTGGGAAAGCTGGGGAGGAAGTAGGCTTGGGGACCAAGGGATGCAGCTTGGTTACCATGAGTCTTGTGGGCTTTATTTTAAGGCTGCACTGGAGAACTAGAAAGAAGAAACACTGACATGGTGGCTTGGTCTCCAGTAGACCCAGACCGGAATTCAGCAGCTAGAGAGGGGCTGCTGGCCACTGGCTCCGGCAGGCCTGGGAGTGGGGGACTGCCTCACCCTGGGCTGCTGGAGGGCAGAGCAGGAGTTGCTCCACTCCAAAATCTTACTCAGCCCTTGGCCTGTCTCCTCTCATCTTTGTGTGTCATCTCCTAACCTTCCCCGTCTGCGGGCCACCTGCTCTCTGCACCTTCATACTCTCTGCCCGAGGCCCCACCATCTTCCTGACTTCCACGTTCACCCTTCATCTCAGCCCTTTCACCTCATGGTCTCCTGCTCTAGATCCCTTTACCTTTGAGTCTCAGTTTGTTCTGAGTTCCCTGTTAAGGAAACAAAAACCCCTAAAAAGACCAAGAGGGAGAATTTGGCCGCCTGCCCTGGGCTTGGCTGGAGTGTCTGTGGCTGTTGACGGCCACTGTCCAGTCTCAGCCGTCCTTGGGGAAGATGCTGCCTCCGGTCCAGTCAGCAGGGAGGGGCTGGGCACATGGCTGAGAACGTGCGCCTAGGGTGGGGTGGACCCCTCAGAGGCGGATGGTGGGTGTGGTGGGTACGGTGGTGTGTCTACTCAGAGGGAGCAGTGTGTCTGTAACAGAAGCCTGTTAATTCCTGCTGGCTTAAGTCAAAGAAACCTTCCAGAAGGATGTGCTGGGGCCATGCAAACAGCCACAAACACCCAGACATGATTCAGAAATGAAATTGGGGCATGTTTGAAGACTAGACCCATCTGGTCTTCTGTATATTGAGGGATCGTATGCCCACTGGGCACATAGAGAGTTCACTCAGGGCATCCCCTTCACCTGTTTCCATGCCCGCTGGTTGACGCTGAGATCCGCAAGGGCTCAACCATCTACCAGAGAATGTTAGTGGAAGGAACACTGATGGAGCCTTTTGTGCTGGGGATTTCCATTTGCTAACTCCCCACTGCAGGTTTTAAGCATGAATTCTGTAGCTGTCTTCCTTGTTTTTTGATATTCATTTCTACAGTGTAGAAGCCCTGTGTTCCATCATGTCTAGTAATAGAGCAGTGCTGTGTGGGGTGTGTGGGAAGGGACACACACACACACGCACACACACACAATGTTCTTACAAGCACACAGGCCAGGAGAAGCCCACGCTTAATCATTTTGGCAGTTACCTGGGAGTAGGAGCCTTCTGTGTTGCTGGTGATTTGAGCGTGCACATGTGTATTTTGGAGACAACCTCCGTGAAAATTCTAAGGGTCAACGGAGGGCCTCACTGTATGCCCTGTGGTCCTATTCAGGGCAGAGGATTTTAGTAGGGGTGGTTGGTGTAGTGTAGGGGAGTCGACCAGCCACCACTTTGGAGCTAGATGGGTTGGCCAAGGTTTCTGGCACCATTCATTATTACCTGTGTATGAGAGCAAAGTTAATTCATCTCTCCTTTTCTTTAAAATATTTTAAAAAAACCAAACTGCTTTTAATGGAGCTCTGTAGTGACAGGTATCAGAAACCCAACCTGAACAAGGTTAAACAAGGAAGAGGGGAGTTCTTTGACTGCCATAACTAACTTGTGGGAAGGCAGAGGGAGAGCTTGCTGAAGGGTCAGCTGAGAGACTGTCCCATGACGGGACATCCACCCTCGGGTCTCTGTTTCCTTCTGGAGGATGAGTGGTGTCACAGGCTTTCATCCTTAGTTGGAAGCTTGTGGGGGCTCTTGCCCTAACTTGACTCAGACCCGTTTCTGGGACAGGATTCTAATTGGTCTGTCTGGATGAACTGGTCTAGTTTCCAGACGAATCAGTGAGGCAAAGAAAGGAAGATCATATACGCAGATGTTGGCTCCCATTGGATCAAATGACTGATTGGTAAGATTTCCTAGGATGGATTAGCCGGAGTTGGTCTTTAAAACACTTACTGAAGTTCGCATTCAACAGGTGGTGTGAAGATCTTAGCCTTTTGGTGTCTACTAGATGCTCTTCATTAGTTTTTCTCCTTTCCCTTGTAAAGGAGATCATAAGGGGTTAGCCTATTTGGAGCTAAGAACTGGTCATGACATCTCCTCCTGGAAAAGCCAACGTGATCCTGGGCGTCGTCCCTGTGCTGTTTGCTGTGGCCCGTCTGCTGAATAGGGGCAAGACTTTCTGGCGAAGGAGAACCCTGCAGGAATAGTTACGCCGCATATTTTGAGGACATGGCATTTCAGGTACAGCTCTCATAGAGCTCCCAAACTTTGGCAGTTATTATTATTGTTTTTTAAGCTGGTCAAAGTCTTAATATTGAAGGTGAGGAAAGAATGCTGGGGGGAAAAAAAAGAAAGAAGCAGGGTTCAGGCAAAGATAGGGGCCAGTCCTTCTCTCTAGAAGCTGGCATTTCTCTCTGAGGCTTCCTGTGGGAGCATACACAGCACAGGAGCATTCTGTGGAGTGTCTACCATGTCCTGGGTGCTGTGCTAGTAAGCTCCTTACCTCCTCCTTGAAATTGAATCCTTGTGACATTTTAGGGTATATAGCATTGTTACTCTTGTACCAGGAGGCTGAGTCTCAAGCAGGTTAATAGTTTACCTAGATACTTCCCAAGGACCTTCCAGATTTCTTTACTTCTAATGCAAGAGACAACATTTAAAGTTGACTAATCCGGAGGAGGATGGAAGCCCTATGTTTGCAGTGGCTAAACATTTTTTTTTTTTTTAACAAAAAAGCAGACACTATCCATTTCCCCCAGTTCCTCCCTGTGCTAGGAAACTCCTACTGTATTTTTGTCTCTGGATTTGCCTGTTCTAGACGTATATAAATGGACCCATACACCATGCGGTCTTTGTTATTCCTTTCACTTCGCAAAGTGAGGGACTTACGATGGAAACTTGCCCGAGGTGGCCTCTTAGCCTCCTGGAATCCAGTGTCCTTGCGCTCGTCTCAACTCTGCCTCACTGCCTTGTTTGCTGCAAGAGGCCAGAAGATGGAAAAACCCAAGCGGACATTGTGAATTCATTTTACTTGAAACGAACACACAATTCTGGAAAGCAGGCAGACGAGCATGCTGGCATCGGTAGTGGAACCTGGGATGAATGGATTCCTCCCTCCGAGTGCCCAGTGGGAACTCCAGTGGTGATGGGGAGAGAGTTAAATGCTGCCTCCCTGGCCTCCACCTCCAGGGGAAATTCCTGCTTTGAGGGTACCCAGGGCCTGGGAAGCTTGAGTATCTGTCTTTTGTGATGTTGGAACAGACGTGGGGGTAGTGGTGCTAAGAGGGGCTCCAAGGGAGTTGCAGGAAACGTCTCCTTTTCTCTTTGGTTTTCTCCCCAGGGCCACCCCTGCTTTTCTCCCCTAGTTCACACATCGGAGGGAGGAATCTTTTACCTTTTCTGTTCCGGTGGGGCAGCTGTGAGGAATGTTATCAATGTCAGGATTGGGCGTGGGCCCAGACCTCACTGGTGCCTGAGCTGCAACGGAAGCCGAGCCTAAAACAGCAGGGCCGAGCCTAAAACAGCAGGGCCGGTCCATGTGTGAGCTGGCCAGACTGACACAGAGACTTGTCCTCACCAGCCTGGTGTGTTAAGGATCTTGATGGCAGAGGTGGCTCAGGTTCTAGCAGGCAGGTCACCCTGGTGTAGTTCCATGGAAGATGGCCCTCCCTCCCAAGATAAGTGGGCTCCTCTGAGTTGGGAACCTGCCTGGGGCTGTGCGGATGCCTGAAGAAGCAGGGTTGGGTTGCTACTATCTTCAGACGTGCTCCCCAGGGAGAATGACTGTCCAGGCATATTGCTGTTAATACATGGGAAAGTGCCTTCCAGATCACCTGCTCACTTAGAAACGTATAAAAGGAGCCAATACAAATGTCATTCATGTTTGGAAGACCAGCAGTGGCATATGAGACGTTTTATTTGTGGTGAGTTGGTGGCTGCTCTTAGGTTGGTTTTTTGCCTTGATCTCTAGCTATCTCTTCTTATTTCTTGGTTTCCTTTTGGGGATGAAAAGAAATAAGACACAGGGTCCTTCCCCTAGTACGTCATGGTGACGATGTAAGGATTGCCAGTGGGTCCGAGACCTTTCTGGTGTCTTAGATAAAAATGTGAAACCAGGGTTCTCAAGGTGACTTAATGAATTCAGGTGTTAAATGCTGAGTGCGGACCCTGGCCCCTGAGCTAGAGTAACTACACTGTTGAGGGCCACAAGGCTACTAGGGTGCTGGCGGCCAGCCATGTTTCACAGGGCACAGCCTGATGTGAGATGGTGCTAAGAGGGGTTCCAAGGGAGTTGCAGGTCACCAGGCAGGGCTGGCTGCAGGTACACGGTCTGCCTCCTGGATCTCTCTGTTGTTTAAGTCTGTTTCTTTCTTTTTCTTTTGTTTGGTCACACCAAGTAGCATGTGGGATCTTAGTTCCCTAATCAGGGATGGAACCTGTGCCCGCCTGCAGTGGGACATGTGGAGTCTTAAGCACTGGACCATGGGGAAAGTCTCTCTCGCTGTCTTCCAAGCAGGTGTCTTTCCAGTCTAAATCCCTGACAACAGGCCGAGCTCCCGGGCTCCTCACCAGCTTGGGGTCTGCAGAGAAAGAACTGTTGTTGTCAGAAGGGGAGTGTCCATCCTGAAAACCTAGGTTTTGATGATGATCACGAGAGGGTTTGGATTTAAATGGGTCACAGGGTGTTCTGAATTTTTCCCTGTGGAGCTGCTTCCCGGTCCCATTTTTTATTCTCGCCAGCCTTTCCAACCTGTCGGCCTTGGTGTGAGTCACTTCGTCAGATGGCCACCCATCCCCGTGGCCTGGACGGCTCCCAGCAGGAGTTGCTGGCACGGCGTCCAGAAAACAGACCACACCCTGGGAATGACAGTGTGTTGCAGCGTTTCTCCACTCTGGACCAGAGGCGCCAGGGTCTTGAAATGGGTCTGGGGTTTGGCCCCCTGGCCCCTGCACTGCTGTGCCCTCTTGTGCCCAGGGGTGATGAGCAAAGGAATGCTTATCCATGGTGGTTTGAAGGCAGTTGGCTGGCCAACTAATCCTCCAAAGGGCCAAGAGGTTGTTGATGCCGCCCCTCTTCTTGCTTGAACACAGACATCCTCTGGGATCTCATAGATTCTAGAGTTAATTATGCAGAACCTTCTGGACTTACGAATTAGACTTGGGCTCCATTTTTTAGTTTGTACTTTGGATTCTTTCATTAAGGAGATCAGAGATAAAAATATTGTTTTGCTGACGGGCTACCAACAGACTCCTCTACTCTGAACAGAGAGTTGTTTGGGTTTTCTTGAGTGACTGGGAATCTATTATAGATCAGCAGATTACTGCAGCTCTGCCATTTTAAAGAGACTCGCACCTGCACCCGGGGCTTCCCTGGGAGATGCAGGTTCAACCCCTGGGTTGAGAAGATCCCCTGGAGAAGGAAATGGCAACCCACTCCAGTATTCTTGCCTGGAGAATCCCATAGACAGAAGGAGCCCTGTGGGCTCCAGTCCATGAAGTCACAGAAGAGTCAGACATGGCTTGGTGACTGAACAACAAGTACCTGCTCCCACCCGCGCCTTTGGACACATACCACTCCTGCTGGTGCTGTCCCTTCATCCATTTGTAAATGACAGTGTTAAGGACGCGTGCAAGAGTTGAAGGGCACGGTGGGACCTTGGCGCATAGTTGAAGGCTGCACGCTGGTCACTGGGGAGGCTCAGGGGGATGTTTACCAGATCATCGTATTTTCCCGGGTTTCTAAAACTGATCGCTGTTGGAGGATTTGGATGAGAGCTGGCTGATTTTGTTGTGCAGGGATCTGGGTCCTTCTTCAAGCTAGGGCCTCTGTATCAGTCATTATACAGAAACGTTCAGGCTAGGGCCTCTGCACCAGCCTTCGTCATAGGGAAGTGTTCGGGCCAGTTACCTTTAGCTCCCTGGTTCCCAGCTGGGGTGGTTTTGCTGCCCAGGAGGCATTTGGCAGAGTCTGGATGCATTTTTGGTTGTCACAACTGGGTGGGTGGGATGCCACTGTCATTTAGTGGGTAGAGGCCAGAGATGCTGCTAAGGCAGGCGCCTCTCCCCCGACCCCCCCGAGAGAACTATCAAAACGTCGGTAGTGCTGAGGTTGAGAAATCCTGCTTTAACACAAGTGTTTATTGAGCAACGGTCCCTCTGTTATTCCTTAAACTAAAAAACAGACCAAGGTAGAAGAAAGAATATCTTTAAAATGAATGACACCCCAACTTGCCAGTGTATGTTTTGTCGTGTTTTTTTTTTGCCAATTACTTTATGGCTTAAAAAATCTTAGTGGTTTACTAGAGTATTTTTTTAAAAAAGAAATGGTTAGAACTACACAAGCATGATGATTTAAATGCTAGTAGCTTCTCATACTTCCAAAAGCCAGTGATGCAGAGAAAAGCCCCTGTGAGCTGTGTTTTGTTTGCTGTGGTCCAGCAATGGATTTTGATCGTACCTGGTTATTGGGATAGATGATATGAAGTCATTATACTTGGATTTCTCAAAACCTGCCAGTCTACCACTCACCTAATAGACTTTACTTTTCCTTTTCTTTAAAATTAAGTGTGAGACCCAACCAAGTCGTCTTGCTTCTCCTGGAATACTAAAAGTTTGTTTTTTTTTAGTATACCTCCAGCTTACCTTCTAGAATTCATATTTTGCTTTCTAAATCCTGTTCTTAAAAGGACCCTTCTACTGACAGTACATCATAAATTTCCTGGCTCCTCCATGACATTTCTGGGGAAGTAAATGAAAGGTGTAAATTAAGAAAAGCAAGCGTTTGTGGTTCCTACTTTAACCTTCTGTTACGTTAAATGGCTTTGTTGAAGAGGGCTGTCATTGCTCCTGAAAACTTGGGAAAATCCACAGTGAGCTGTGCCATTAGTTGCCTTTGGGAGCACAAGATGTTTGATGTGAAAATTATATGGCCACATCTAATTGGGTGTATTTTCACCCTTCTAGATATCAACTCAAGAGATGACTCCCCCCCTCCTTTTTTAGCTAAATGGTCTAACCTGAATTTCATGCTATTATGAATTACATTCCAGTAATCCAAGTGCCATTTTTTCAGTGTCTTTTGTTTAATAGCCTGTCTGCATGACCCAGCCCTATAAATTTCTAGACATCTGGCAAAAGCTGGATAGTAATCCCTCCCTGATTTGGGGAGTGATAAGACCTAGGACTCCCCCAAAGTTCACACTCCTCCTTGCACCCTGTGGAGACCTAGGCAGCCAGTGAAGGAAAACAGAAGCTCTTTGGACCTCTGTTTCCTGTGAAATGGGAATAATAATTCTTACCCTGCGTTGCCCAGAGTTGAGTATTTGCTTCAAATAAAATGTGCTCAGAAGGCAGTTAGAGATAAGATAATGGTAGTTAGGCCAATTGGAACTTCAGAATTTAAAACTATATAGTTCACCCTTTTAAAGTGTGCACTTTACTGATTTTTAGTATGTTTAGAGGATTTTGCAGCCATCACCAGTCAAGTTGAGAACATTTCATCACCTTCAGAAGAAACTCTGTCCCCATTAGTCGTCACTCCCCACTTCCTCCAGCTCACCCCCCATCCACCAGCTACTCTCTGTCGCTGTGGATTTGTCTCTTCCAGATATTTTGCATGTGTAGAATCATATATGTGGTCCTTGGTGACTGACTTCTTTCACTTAGCATGGTCTTCTCTAGATTCATCCATGTTATACATGTGTGTATATGGCTGAGTCCCTTCCCTGTTCACCCCAAACCAGCACAACATTGTTAATTGGCTTTACCCCAATACAAAATAAAATGTTTAAAGTTTGGGGAAAAAAAGATCATCCATATTGTGGCATCTGTTTCTATTTCATTACTTTTTAATAGCCAAGTAATATTCCATTGTGTTGATAGATCACATTTTACTGATCCATGTATCAGTTGATGGTAAGCTTCAGAATTTTAAAAACATTGCATGCGCGCGTGCTAAGTTGTTTCAGTCGAGTCCGACTCTTTGCGACCTTATGGATCGTAGCCCCCCAGGCTCCTCTGTCCATGGGATTTCCCTGGCAAGAATACTGAAGTGGGTTACCACGCCCTCCTCCAGGGGATCTTCTCGAACCAGGGATTCCAACCCTCATCTCTTACCTCTCCTGCATTGGCAGGTGGGTTCTTTACCACCAGCACCGCCACCTGCGTGTACCATCTCTGTTGTCTTCTGTATACACACCCATGCACACGCACACACACCCACAATTAGGACTTACTTTTTCCTCTCTCAAGGTTCTCTTTAATCTGATTTTTACTGATATTTATATTCAGGAGATAAACATGTGGGGTAGGAGGATAGTGCATGACTTGAGTAGCATGGGATAATTTATCTCAGATCCCTTATCCTATGACTCCAGCTCTCTCCCTTTCAAGCTGAGAAACTCCAAATACCATAATTCTGAGAGAATTCATCACCCCAGTCCAGGCAGAACCACACCATGGTTGTCCCAGGTGTGTGCCCAACAGTTACGGCCTCTCAAGTTACGCGATTAGCAATAGTGTGATTCTTTCCGAGGAGGACAGCTAGGAGGCGAGTGTGATTTTGGAACCAGAGATGTTAGTGAATGAAGCTGGCAAGCCTTTCCCCAAATTCTCAAGTACTTTCTCGTTCTAAATGAGATGGTGTCACGGGTTGGTCCTACCTGTGGGTGTCTGTTGTTTTTGACTATTTATAACCTTATGGCCTTGCAGTGTGATTCCTGCTTTTTCATAATGTTTGGGGAGGTTGTTTTTTTTTCAAGTTATTTCAATTTAATAAGTTTTTATGTCATTAGTATAGCGCATTTCAACCAAAATGGTTGTTTTTCATAAACACTGAGCAGGTTTAAATAATGTTTTCTCATAAATTAGTCCTCATTTCCACAGTTATTCAGTTATTACACCATGAAGACCCTCTGGAGTTTGATGTTGTCAGGAAACATATTAGCAGAAAATAGTATGTTATTATCTAATGCTAATAATCGGTTAGCAGAAATGAGAAGAGAAGACATTTAATTGGGGCTCCTGCGACTAACAAGATGTGAACTATAAAAACATTTCCAGGAGAGATTCCAGGGTTCTTCTAGAAACCTGTTATTTGCATTTTAAAACATTGGGTCCTACTGATATGGGGGGAGGGTGGTGTCGATCAACACTGCTTTCTTTTTTGGGGCAAAGCACTGTAAATTTCCTGAGTGGTAACTGGATCCCCAGGCACAGCTGGTCTCTGTGTTGTCTTTAAAATCTCTCAGCTCCATTTTGGGGTGCTTTTCTTTATCTTTTTTAGGGAGTATGTTGGTGTAAAGAGAAGATTACCAAGTACACACTGCCAATCCCAATTAGACTCTCTCCCCTTGTTGGTCCCTTGATTCTGCACAGTACTGTCTATGGCCCCCAGGGGCAAAGTATGGACCCACACCCCTTCCCAGAGGCTCTTCTGGGAGAAGGAACTACCCTTTACCAAAAATCTCATCAATAGCCTGTTATTACATTTATTTGTTAACTAGATGCACAAAGCTTCCTTCAGCCGTTCTGGACCTGAGCTTCTGCCTCGATTTCTTCCATAGCGATCTATGCCTGCACCTGTGAATCAGGTCCTTTTCTCCCAAAGTAACTGATGAGCATGGTTTTTCATGAGCTTGCTGACATTTTACTTGTCTGGAGAAATTACACTGTTAATCTCTCAATTCCCTATGCAAATGATGGAGATGGAGGTTGCATGGAGACGCTTCGGTTTTCCATCTGCTGAGGTCACCACGGAACCTCATCACTGTCTGAGGAAACAGACCAGAAAGATATACTGGTGTTCTGCTAGTGTATGGGTGTCCAAGGAATTAGTTTGGCTGTAGAAAGGACTTCATTTAGTGTTCCAGCGATGTCTGTTAGAACTTCATTTACTTTTTTCATGCCTTGGCTAATTTTCCATTGTTAAGGTTGGCTGTTGTACATTATTACCATCCCAGAAAGCCTTGACTTCACTTTCTGGGCTACTTTAGTGTTGCTATCAGCTAAAAAATAAAAGCATCTCCTTTATTCAAAATTACTCAAGTAACTCTTTTTTTTAAAACTTTATCCCAAGCTCTTCAAAAACTATTTTAGGTGATTTTCCTTCATTTGTTTCTACCATAATAAGAAAGTGGATTTCTTTTTCATCTTCTCAATATTTGTTATTGAGAAGTATTTTTTCCCCTCAGAAAACAAAAGTTGGCAAAGTTTTCTTTAAACCAGTAAACAGCATTCAAAACGATGCAACAAATTCCCTTTTATTATACCTTATCGTTGAAGTATTTTTCCTTGGCCATGTAGATCTTTTATCTGGTAAAAGAAAGTTTCTTCTCCTGGATGTAACTGTTTTTAGTAAATATTGCCTCAGTGGCCATATGCAGAAATCCAGGCATGTAGGATTTGTACTCAGAGTGATGGGAGGAATTAATGCTCCCCCCAACCACTCCCCACCCCCATTCTTCTCACCCTGCAGATTTGGAGCACATTGGAGGTGGGCAGGGCCCTTACCAGTCATTCAGTAGCCAGCACCCTCACATGACTTGACATACTAAGCCCCAGAAGTACAGGGCACACAGCTAGTTGGTGGAAAGTGGCGGTGAAAATAGGGTCCCACATCTGTCTCTTTGCTGAGATCGAGGATGAGATGAACTGTGCTTTGTAAAAGGCTAGTCTAAGAAGGGACTTAACATTGGCTCCTTTTGTGTTCATTCTGTTTGGATCCTAGTCTCTTTCTCACTAAGATGAGGTCCTTGAGGGCTAAGGCAGACTTTATTCCTACATCCCTTGAGTGTAGGGGTGATGGTTACATTTCACCTGATGCCAGCTCTGAGCAGGGTGGCCCAGTGATACTGACCGGGAAGTGACAAGTGATATTGACAAGGGGGAGTTGCTCTATGCGAGCTGGGAACTTGCGGTTCCTGACTGCAGGCCATTGTTAGCCACATTGGAGGATACCCATTTACCTCTGCACGCCCATAGGTGGGCAGTCTGTACACATACACCACACAGACTCTCACACCTTATCACTCACATGCTCATATTTTAGAAAAATAAATCAGGAAAAGTAGTGTCACATACATTTGCTGTGTCTGTGATAGCATGCTACTTTGGGAAAAAACTGGACTCACTTTTAAAGATAAAAATGGTAGCTTTCCCAGAGCCATTACAGTTTTTTTGTATCTTGTTTGACAAGACCTTTCAAATGTGATTAGTTCACACCAGACTTACCTTACTTTCAGAAGTGACAGTAATTGATAGAGCATAAAGATCTGAACCCTCTGAGTTTATGTGTATGTGTGGTTGGTTGGATGGATGGATGGCTGCTGTTGCTTAATTGTTTTTTGTGTCCTTGTTTATATACACATGTGCATGTGTATGTAAATGATAAAGAGATAAGAGGATTTCACCCTCTTGCCAGTTTTTTTTTTTTAATTATCATTTTATTAGTTGGCTTCTTTAGTGGAATGGTTCTTCCCACATCCTTCTCTCAAATGGATGTTTTTCCTTCCAGAGATGCTGCTGTTTCAAAATAAAACGCTTCCATGTTGTGCATAGAACCCTGACCTATTTTTTTAAAAACCTGGGTTTTTGGTTTGTTCTTTTCTAGCTGTATAGTCCTGGGGAGGTCCCTTTATGCCTAGACTTAGGGATTAAAAAAAAAACCAAAGAATTCAATTACATGATTTCTAAGACCCGTTCCATTTTGCAATTCTGATTCCTTTGCTGCTACTGCTAAGTCACTTCAGTCGTGTCCAACTCTGTGCGACCCCATAGACAGCAGCCCACCAGGCTCCCCCGTCCCTGGGATTCTCCAGGCAAGAACACTGGAGTGGGTTGCCATTTCCTTCTCCAATGCATGAAAGTGAAAAGTGAAAGTGAAGTCGCTCAGACGTATCCGACCCTCAGCGACCCCATGGACTGCAGCCTACCAGGCTCCTCCATCCCTGGGATTTTCCAGGCAAGAGTACTGGAGTGGGGTGCCATTGCCTTCGCTGCTGATTCCTTTGAGAGACCCATAAATAATCCTTTCCCTCTTACTTGGGGGCAGAAAACATATAAAAAACATAACCCAAATGTATTAGGGTTCTCCAGAGAAATGGAACCAATAGGAGATAGATGGATATGGAAAGAGACTTATTGTAAGTAATGAATTGACTCATGCAATTATGAAGACCAAGAAGTGCCTAGATCTGCACTCAATAAGCTGGAGGCCCAGGGAAGTTTATAATTTAGCTCTAGTCTGAGTCTGGAGGCCTTAGAACCAAGAGAGCTGGTGATGTAGTTCTGGTCCAAAGGCTGGCAAACTTGAGACCTGGAAAGAGCCTGTTTTAGCTCAAGTCCAAAGGCGGGAAGAAAAACTCCCACGTCTCTACTTGAAGGTAGTCAAACAGGAGGAGTTTTCCATATTTGGTTAGGATCAGCCTTTCTTCAATTCAGGCCTTCAACTGATTGGACACGGCCTACTCACATTAAGGAGGGCAATCAGTTTTATTCATTCTACCAATTTAAACTCATCCAAAACACAGAGACACTCAGAATGTTTGACCAAATATCTGGTCACCCCGTTGCCCAGACAAGTTGACCCATAAAAATTAATGATCACACCAAACTTTACTGAAACAAAATTGGAAGCTTTTGCTTTTTTCTTCCTGTCTAAGCAGTGGGTGTAGAATTCTCCCAGTAGCCAACAACCGTTGACCAAATTTGGTGTGAGTAACACATTTCATACAAAATCTTTATGTCTGGAGGCTTTAGTATTTTTAGGGGTTTTGGTTTTTAAATGCTTTTCAGCTCCTTCTATACTCTCTTTTGTGTTTATTTTTCCTGGCAGAGCAATTTGTACTTTCTGTCTCCGTTGGTTTCCATTCTGTTACATTAACATTTGAATGTTGCCCAGCCACCTGCTGAAGGTGGCTTTAAGCTCATAAAGAAACAAAATAGTAGAGTACACAGCTATTGCTCCAACTTTTAGTGGTGCACCTTGATTCCGCTCCATGTGATCATGTCCAAAACTGGTCAACTCACCATGTCCTCAGGGGCCATGTCATCAGGGAAGATGAAACCCACCACCTGCTTTGCCTGCCATCTGTCGTGACATGTCACAGCCTCAACTTCTGGAGACCACATCTTAATAAAGTCGGTCAGTGAAGCCAGTGGCTTCGGAGGCACTAAAGGAGGAGGGCCGAGTTGTAATTCTAGCAGGCGTGTGGTTTTTGCAAGGTCCCCACTCCCCTGTCCAAAGACTAGCCACACGCCGCATTCATTCTTATTTTGAAAAGTACTGGACACTTACTTCCAATATATTGCCTTGTAATAATCCCCTCATCATGCCCTGGATCATGAAACTCCAGAGGCCTTCATTGACTTTTCCTGGAACATCTCCAAGTTTTTCCACATTACTGCTTGCTTTGTGGATGGATGATTATTGAGGTCAGTCTGACAAAGGCGACTAGGTTTCTCTGGTCAGGATGCCCTTCTCCTTCCTCAAACCTAGCCCAAATTGGCCCAAGGAAAATGAGTGTATTGACCCATACTTGAAAAGTTTATAGGAAAGATGTGTCAGGCATGGCTGGATCCAGGGTCACATATTCCAGGACACCATTTCCTTCCAGCCCTCAGCTCTGCTTTCCTCCTGGTTGAATCCATTGCATGGGGGTAGGTTCGAGTCCAGGGAGACCTTATCTCCCTGCACGATTCTGAACCAGTGTCTGTGGTCAGGGAGCATCATGGGCTGAGTGCATTTGAACTGAGTAAACTTGCCCACCTGTGGAGCTGGGGGCTAGAGTCCACTCTACCCAAACTGTTACAGGTCAAGAGTCAGGGTGATACCTCCTAAATAATTCTGGCTACTGTTACCAGAAAAAGTTTGAATGGATGCTGAGCGGAAAACTTGGCAGAGGTCTACTTCATCATCTTTAGGATTTGTTGAAGAGTCTTGTATTTATTAGCGGAAGGCTCATTTAGAGTTCTCTCATGGTACAAAATGACTTGGTATTTGTATGCACACTTAGATCTATTTATAAGAAATCCTATACCTCTCAAACTTGAAGTGGCTTATAAGACTTCATATTATGTAAAAAGATTGGAAGTGAATAATGAAGGAAATTAGAATAAAGAGGAAAGCAAGATAGACCTGTAAGATAAGATGGGGGTAAGGTTAATCTCACAAATTTCAAAGCTGGAAGATCCTACGAGATTGGTAGACGTGACCTGCAAATTTGGCTCTGAGGTTCCCAGGAAGAGTATTAGATCCTATACAAAGGGGGAGAGAGAGAGAAAATGTGTGCATGCATGTGCGTGCATGCGCCCACATACCCATGAGTATAACAGACTTGTGTGCAAGCCCCTATGGGAGTGGAGACCCTAAGAGGCCATGGGAAGACAATATGGTCTGGGGTATCCTTAGATTCATTTCTTTTCCAAACTCCTGGGATGCTTGCCCTCAGGAATCTTACATCTTTGCTCTCAGCAATGTGTTAGGAAGCAAAGCAAGCAGACCAGGATTGAAACCCCCATACTGCTGGGTTCCTTTCAGGAACAATTGAAGGGCTAAACCACGTTCCCTTTGGTGGGAGGCAGTAAGATGAGTCACTGCTGTGACGGGGGCAGAATAGGATGACCTCGGCTGTAAAGCTGGGCTAATCTGGAAAATGGACTCATGCCTG
Organism: Bubalus kerabau; assembly: GCF_029407905.1. Taxonomy (NCBI): domain Eukaryota; kingdom Metazoa; phylum Chordata; class Mammalia; order Artiodactyla; family Bovidae; genus Bubalus; species Bubalus kerabau. Next base: position 35,840,146 of record NC_073645.1, read on the forward strand.
CCCCATGACTCACATTCCTGTTTACAAATGAGCCCCGAGGAGAAGTGCAGAGAGGGAGACTCTGCTTCCCGGATGGAGACCAGAGACGTCCAGGGCTGGGCACCCGTGCTTCCTCTGGGGCTTGGGCTGTGCTTCCTGGGGGCAGACCTTGGGATCCCCGCAATGGTGACTTTCAGTGTCCAGCCACAGGGACAGTTGCAACTCACGAGGGCAATGGAGAGGCACCAGTTTGCAGGTGATGTGGCTCCTTCTCATTTTGGGTCTTCACATGCTTTGGGCTGGGTTAATCCACCTGGAGAAACCACCCTCTCCCCCCTACCCCCACCCGCACCCCCACCATCAGATGACCCAGTTATCTGAGAACCATTTAAATTATTCTAGAAATGTGGCTGCTGTTTCATAGATTTGTCCATTATTTCCATTGCTTTTCTAACTCCTAGTCTTCAGTGCCCACCATGCTCATTCTGCTATTTAGTGGATATCAGAACATAATATATTGGGTATTGTGCCCAATCTCATATTCTTAATCTTGAATTCTGTTTTTTGTCAGGGGGGAATTAAAAAGGGTGAAAAAATTTGTTCATGGGGATTTTCCTTCACATCAGATCAGATCACATCAGATCAGTCGCTCAGTCGTGTCTGACTCTTTGCGACCCCATGAATCGCAGCACTCCAGGCCTCCCTGTCCATCACCCACTCCCGGAGTTCACCCAGACTCACGTCCATCGAGTCAGTGATGCCATCCAGCCATCTCATCCTCTGTCGTCCCCTTCTCCTCTTGCCCCCAATCCCTCCCAGCATCAGAGTCTTTTCCAATGAGTCAACTCTTCGCATGAGGTGGCCGAAGTACTGGAGTTTCAGCTTTAGCATCATTCCTTCCAAAGAAATCCCAGGGCTGATCTCCTTCAGAATGGACTGGTTGGATCTCCTTGCAGTCCAAGGGACTCTCAAGAGTCTTCTCCAACACCACAGTTCAAAAGCATCAATTCTTCAGTGCTCAGCCTTCTTCACAGTCCAACTCTCACATCCATACATGACCACAGGAAAAACCATAGCCTTGACTAGACGAACCGTTGTTGGCAAAGTAATGTCTCTGCTTTTGAATATGCTATCTAGGTTGGTCATAACTTTCTTTCCAAGGAGTAAGCATCTTTTAATTTCATGGCTGCAGTCACCATCTGCAGTGATTTTGGAGCCCAGAAAAATAAAGTCTGACACTGTTTCCACTGTTTCCCCGTCTATTTCCCATGAAGTGATAGAACTTTTTAACAACTAGGGTAGAGAAGACATAATTCTTTATCATGAACACAAAAGTCATAGGTCTTTTTTTTTTAACAAGAATTAGAATGATATTTCCTTGTTGTGAAACAGCCGTTCTTGGACCCCAGGTCACTCTTAACACCGATCAATTCTTTACCCTGATTTTAGAGCAATAGTCAACATCTGGAGAGGAAGATGTATTTACGTAACAACAGTATGAGTTGAATGAGACCTGGTTCTCGTCCCCCTTCCCCCGCTGTCTACTAGCTGTGTGACCTTGGGCATGCTCCTTAACGTCTCTGAGTCAGTTTCCTCCTCTGTAAAATGGGCACAACAGGACCCACCTCACAGGGTAGTCGTGAGGAACAGTGGAAGGACACAAACGTTCCTGTCTAGAACCCTAACAGAGAAGCAGCGCTCATCACAGGCCCTGGCTGAGTTGACATGCAGTACAGCACCGCTTCCTGAGCACTCAGGGCTGGTGCTACCAGATCCTTGAAGGGGTCCAGAGACGCCGATGTAGTTGCAGCTCTCAGAAAGGTTGCAGCCTAGCAGAGGGAATGGTATTGAGACAGCTCCCCAAATAGCACTGGCATGGAACCCTGTGCAACTGCTTTTTTGTAGGGTAGAAATACTGGCTCGGCCCAAATGTTCATTTGGAGTTTTCTTTAGAACCCAGATGAACTTTTGGGCCAACCCAATAGCAGCAATATTACATGGTTTAAATTAATGGATGATTCGGTAAGGTAAGTTGAGAGAGAGGGAAAATGCTAGCCAGCAGGCTTCTCAGAAGGAGTGATGGGCAGGGCGGGGAGAGTGGGAAGGGATGCCCCAGAAAGGCTGCCTGGAGGAGGCTGTGTTGAAGATGTCTCTGGCAGGGTCCCCAAGCTGGCCGGCAAGGACGCGGGAGAGTTCCGGGTTCGAGCGGGGAACCCCGGTCCTCCGCCTCCTGGAGTTTGTAGAGAAGTGGGGGTTAGCGCAGGACGTCCAGCTGGGGGCCGTGAATGCCTTGCTGACTACGCACGCCTCCCTCCCGAGCCTCACTCTGTTCCCCTTTCTTCCTGGCAGCAGTGCCCCCTCCCTTGCTGCACTCAGGGACATGACTGTCAGCACTTCTACCCCCCCTCAGACTTCACTGTCAGCACTCAAGTCTTCAGGGACATGAAAAGGAGCCACTCCTTACAAAAGGTTGGGGAGCCCTGGTGTTTGGAGGTAGGTCTCGGAGCAGAATGACGGTATGAGATGAGCGGGCTCTGGATGGAAGCCACCCATGCACGTGGCTTCCTTCTCCCTAGGGCATCCTCCGTGGTCCCTGAGTCCTGTCACATCACCGTTACATTGGGTGCCATGATGCCGGGGTGTCCTGACCACGGATAGGTTTATCATAGCCGTAACAGTGCCAGTTTACAAGGACGAGGGGAAGGGAGACACTCCCGCGAACCCAAGGTGTTGGGCTCCCAGTTGAAGCCACATGGTCTAGTATCATGCATGGCTTCCATAAGAATGATGAACAATGTCATCCCGTTAAACTTGACTGTGGAAATGATTTCCTAGGACTCTTCAGAGCTTCCAGTGGAAGAGATTGTATCACCGGAACTTGGCCTTTGTTCTTCATTCTTTAGAACTTATAGATTTTCTTTTCACATTCAGGGTCCTGGGCTCTGCTCACCCTTTCTGCAGTGGTGCTTCCACAGTCAAGTTTAGTGGGATGACCTTGTTACTCTTCAAATTCATAGTCCCAAATAATAAAGAACATCTAGAACATGTTTTCATCCTCAGAAGAGCAAAACTCAATGCAGATAAAAACTACAAAGTTAACTCTTTAAACAGTGCATGATTTAGTAACTCATGCTAGCTTTTGACTTTTTTCCTTTTTTAAAAGGAAAGGGAATATTTAAGAGCCAATTAGTAGAGCCTCTGTCTCTGATAAACATTGATTGTATACCTACTATGTGCTGATTGCCCTGCAGCATGTTAGGGCTGCAGGGACAGAAAACAGCAGAGGCCTAGAGTAATACGTTACATTTGTCGGTGCGTCTTGCCTTTGGAGAGAGAAAAGGCGGGTGAAATCATCCTGAAAAGCTTGTCCTAATTTAAAAAGTAGTAAATAGCCCTGTAAGAAAACGAGACACATGTAGAGAAACATCCAAATGTTTCATCCAAATGCAGGAGAAAATGTCAACACATTCCTTTTTTACCTAGTTGCGATCTCTTAATATTTGGATGCATTTCTTTCTTGTCATTCATGTGTCTGAAGTTTAAAAATGGTTCGCAAAACATTTGTAAAACATGGAATGGCTCCTTGCTCGGTTATTCTCATACACTATGTTGTGTCTTAATTCTGGTTAGTTACACGGTGTCTTTTGGGGCTCTTCCTGTCTAATTAGTCCCCTCTGACCAGATGTGACTAAAACTGAAGATGTGTCTAGGGTCTTTTGAACCAGACCCTACCCCACTTCTTCTGATGAGCCCTGTGCTTGGAACTGCTGGGGCCTGTGTATGTATACGGCCCGGGTCTTTAACTGGCCTGAGTCAGATGGACCAGGGAGGCTGACTTCTGTGTTGGCAGCCCTGGCCCGCAAGGAAGAGCTTTTTCTCAGCAGCCCCTCCTCGGTTTGGCTTTTAATAAGCGCCTCTGTTCATCCTGACGATGGATGATAAGGCCATACTGAACATAGTTATTCCTCCACCAGGGCCTGGCAAGCAGTAACTCATTAATCTTTGGTCAGAGTTACATGATAGATAAAGGAGAACCAGGCACCCATTCTGAGTTGTGAAAACGAAACAGAAACACTGGGTTTCTTCCTTATAACTCGAGATCCACAGGCGCCGACGCCTGTTTCTCAGCTTGCTGGCGCCAGTTTCTCAGCTTTGCCCTCAGGACAGGGAAGCATCTCTTGGGGAAGAGCCAGTTACCTCGGCTTCCCAGATGGGGGACTAAGTCCCTAAGTTGTGAACAGACCAGACGCAGAGACAACACTTGGGCCCTGTGACCTCAAGCGAGTTACCTACCTGCTCTGTGCTTCAGTCCCCTCCTCAGTGCAGGGGGGCCCGACATGAGCTGTTGTGAGCCTCAGTTGACTTGAGGCATGTGGAGCGGGAACTTGGCCAGAGGAGCCCGTGTGCTGGGTCTGGCACGAGCGTCTGGCAGGATCCGGGGGAGCCGCACCCTGGCAGTGAGTCTGTGTGGTGGGCTGGCCTTTGGTGGGGCAGTTCAGTCCTGCCGCGTGGTTTCCACACACAGCTCTGGGGCGCTCCAGGTGTTTCCGGGGAGCATTGCGGAAACTGTGCACAATTAGAGGAGGCAGAACCAGATTTGAGTCCAGCATTCTCTCACCTCTGCTGGCAAGGTGCTTCATCCATCTGTGATGCAATCCCCGTGTCTGTTAAAAAGGACTGATGGCGGAATCCCTGCCCCAGCCTCCTTCTCTGGGTACCTCCCAGGATCCCTTGAAATCCTGATCAAAGAGACTTTTTAACACAGCACTTCCTACGGTCCAGGCACTTCTCTCAGGGATTTGTGTATTTTACCTCTTGAAAACCTGACAACAACCCTAAGAGGAAGGTGCTGTGGTTTTGTCATTTCTCAGATGCACCATATAGAGGTTAAGTAACTTGCTTAAGATTACACAGCAAAGGGGCAGAGCTGTAAAACTGCTATTAATGAAAGACCATGGCAGCGGTCCATGGTTTGGAGCCTTCTCCACCAGTCACCTTCCACTGGCTAAAGGAGACTGGGTTAGGTCCTGCTCAACACGCATCCGTCTCAGCAGCTGGGAGGAGACTTCTGATTCAGGATATCTAAAGTCCACTCTTTGGTTTATAGGTACCACATCTGCGATCCTTTCTAACCCATCCATTGGCCCTTCTCTCTCTCCCCTGGGAGTCAGCTTGAGCCTTTTAGCTCTCTCCTCAAGGGAATTAAGGTTGGTAGACCAGTTGAGTAAATATGAGTAAGAAAGTCAATATCCACCTGGGCAGGCATGAGTCACTTCTTTCTAGTTAGCTATTCATGGCCACTTTCAAGCTCACCACACAAAGTCATTACATTGAGGCTATTACCATGTTTAATAGTGACAATAATAGGGTGTGACCCATGGCATAAATGCATTCAGATAAGAAAGAAAGTGTTTTTTTTCCTGTAATTGCTTAGTCAATACCATTTTCACGGAAATGCTTGCAAACAAACTTTTAAAGAGGTCTTTGTTCGAATCCTTCCCTTATTCTGCGCTTCCTTCCTCTTGAAGGGCTTTTTTGAACTTTTCCTGATCAGTGGGCTGGGGGTTAGCAGGGTGATACCCTCTGTCCTTTCTGATGTTTTGGTCTACTGACCTACCTTTTTGCTGGTTTTTAGCCTAATTTTATTTCATTTTTAGGGGGGTGTGTGTGTGTGTGTTGTGTGTGTGTGTGAGTTCAGGAGAGGACACATTATTGCTGGTACTTGCTTATTAACTTCTCAGCTTAGACATTTAAGGGGGAAAAAGACTTTTGCTAACTTTGCAGAGCTAGTCACATAGACAGGGAGTTAACCATTTTGGTGAGAGGAAATGAAACTTTTCTTAGGTTTATTAGACCACATCCTATGAATCTGTGGCTTATTATATGTCTGATTTCTAAAAAGCATGGCATCATGGCCAGAGTTTTATTTTTGCTCATTAGTCATTGAAACAAATATAGATATTGCTTCATTTCCTTAGTTCTATGTTTTTCAATATGTTAATGTATGGAAAATCTGGATTTACACAACAAAGTACATTAGAAGGGGGAAGTATTAATCTCTGCATTACAATTTTGGATTACCAAGTATTCTGTTCAGCTAAAATGTTTAGTTCATCCTCCTCCTCCTGATTACATAAAGATGCAGAATCAGAGAAAACAGTAAAAATGTTCCTGAAAGACAAAATTAGTATTTGGACATGGTTTCAGTCTTTTAAAGGATGTGTTTAAAAAATGAGAGGCAGGCTCATATTATATATGTAATTCTTCTCCGTCCGTCTGACATTTCTTGTAATAGAAACCCTTTCCTGTGTATCCCGTGAAGACTCTTGGTAAAACGTCCAGCGGTGTCCATCCTGGAACTGGATATCTCTCAAGGTGTTTAGTCATTGCCCCGTGCAAACCCACTGTTTCTAAATTTCCACTATTACAGTCCGATTGCATCTCATGCGGGAAAGAGTGCAAGCTGAAAATAACAAAGACAGAATGACTGTGGCCATTCCCTCATGCCCCCATGATGTATATGGCCTGTGGCTTAGCACACACAGCCCTGGAGCATTCTGTGCAAGCAGTCCAGCAAATTCGCTCCCCTCCCCAGAGTCATTCTCCCGGTGGGATGACTGGTGGGACCACCCATGTTATTTTGTCATTTCTCGTTTTTCTTTCTGCAGATCTTCTTTGTTGAGTTCTTCTAGGTTAAATGGGTGCGTGGATTTCCTCTGCTGAATTTCAGCTCCATGAGTGTAAGTGGGCATCGTGGTGCCTAACTGGAATTCCTGACACCCCAGAGAAGCCACACTCCCAATGCATGGTGAACGTGGTGTGGTTTCCCCTGTCACGTGTCAGAGCCCCGAAGGATTGACACAGCTTGACCACTGCTTGCACAGGGCTCCCCACCAGGGACACAGGTCCAGAGAGGAAAGGGATTGTTCTGGGCCTTGTGTCCCTTGTTGACCATTCCTTGGACCGAAGGCATGCGCACTGATCACTTCTTACACTTTTCTCCACCCCGGGAGGCTGATACACAGAGTAGGAAGCCCAGGCAGTGTGCGTGAACATCCTTTAAGGACCCCATCCCTTGGAGGGTGGGGCGTTCTCTGGCCCTGCATCCAGCCTCTGGGCCCCCCAAACCCCGCCTGGATGCCACAGGCTGGATCACTGCTCCTATCTCTGTGACGGCCTCCCTTTTCCCCATTCTTTGTGAGTCACATGTTTTCTTTGCAACTCTTGTGACAAAGGTCATTAGTAGAGAAGACTTGGGCCTTCCATGCGTGACATCTTGTCATCCACACAGTTTATTGGTTTGGGATCCTCCCCTTTTGTAATTCTGTGAGGTGACAGATCAGTTTTTAATGGGCTGTGCTGTGTCAAGGGAGAGTTTAAATTAACCTTCAGACTTTTTATACCTCACAGGGCCCCTCAGATCATAATACACGGTCAGTATTTGAAGAGAGGGAGGGGATGCTTTTTGCTCACGCCTGCCTGTCTGTTTCTCCATGATGTGATACCTCTGTTTCTCAGAGTACTTTCCTTTGATGATGTCAGTGAGGTAGATGTTTGGAATTTGGGAACAGAGAGGAACCACGCTTCAGCCCAGACTCTGGAACTTAGTTTACTCGTTTTTATTAAAAGGAGATTGTCAGGTCAGCAAAGTGGAGGATCTTAGTTTCTTAGTTTCAGGCCAGCTCTATGCACCTGATCCAAAAGGTATTTATTGTATCCGCTGCTGCTAGTTTTGCAGGAGCTGATTCTAGGTGCTACCTCTTCTTTTATTCTTTATTCCATTCTTTCCCAGCCTTCTCCATCACATCACTGAACGTTCACTTCAAACCTGTTTGCATTAAAGGAATGTGGTAGTGCCGAAAACAGTTTTTTGATGTTGGCTTGGGGAGTAAGGTGGTAGAAGTGTTCCTATCTTCTCTGATAAGGCCAGGTTCAAGTTCTGACCACCCTTTCCTAGGGCTGTCCTTTCCTCATCAGTGACTGGCTGCCTCTGCTTGAGCTGCAGATGGGGAAAGGAGGTGGCCTCTGTCTGGCCAAGGAGTTTTAAACTTTTTGTTAACAACCTCCTGGGGTGTATGTGTGTGTTCTGTTCTTCTGGGGCTCCTCCACCCCCAGGGAGCTCACAGCATTTTTCTCTGGAAAGGTCTAAATAGCAGGCCTGTTTGGGCTCAGAGTGAAAGTTTCTGTTTTGGAAAAGCCAGTTCCTTCCGATAAGGGAGGGTGGGGATGAGGAAGGAACTAGAGACGCCAGAAAAAGAAGAAGTGAGAGTCCAGGAGGCGAGGAGGCGGCAGGGTGACCAGGGGACGCGTGGTGCCCGCTGCGTTTATTTCCCAGCCCCACCTGTCACTTGACCGCCCAGCTTCGCCGGAGCCCCCTGTGTGGCAGCCCCTGGGCCCCAGCGGGGACCTCTTGTTGCTTCAAAAAACAGAGCTGGCAGGAGATGGTGTTGGGTTGGACATGATGTACGGGGCTGGGGTCAGAGGGAGCACGCCAGCGCTCAATCACCAAGTGCTCAGCCTGGACTCTGCCCATCGGGTTTCTGGCAGGCCCGGGTGGTTCGCCGGCAACCAGTTTGGCCAGGGAGAGGTGCTCTTTTCCCCCCGGAAAAGAGAAGCCCCTCCACCAGAAAGTACAAGAAACTCATAATCAGCCAGGAGATCCCAGTTCACAGCTCTGCCTCTTGGACAAGTTTCTTTCTTCCTGCCCTTTTTTAAAAAATAAGAACCCAGAAGAAAGCTGGGTGGAGGTGAGAGGGAGGGGCAGCTTGCTAATGATGCTTTTACTGGCTTCAGGAATCCGGGCAGTTCCTGAAGGGCAGGTGGGGCATTTCTGTGCCCGGCGGGGCAAGGACAGCAGTGTCTGGGCGTGGATTCGCAGCTCTCATGATGTAGTGACGTGTATGCTTCTAAAGGGACTGGGACATTAGTTTTCCTTGACCCTGTCCTGCTGGGGGCAGCAGAGTGAACTCAAATCAGGTTCCTGGTGGGGATCTCTGCTCCCTGCAGTCTTGCTTGGTGGGGTCACCTGCAGCTGTCTAGTTTTTGATTTGCACTTCCTGTGTATGCTTCTGTGTCCCTGATTCTAGGACTTAGGAACAGGCTTCCTTGGCCGTGTGGGGTTTTCAAAAATTATATTTTAACATATACAACAAAATTGGCCTTTTCTTTTGGTCTACAGTTCTGTGAATTTTAGCATCAATTCGTATTATCGCCACCACAGTCAGGATACAGAACAGTTCCGTCACCTTACACACACTTTTATGCTACCCTTTTAAGGTCACAAGGGATGTGGGGTTTTTTTTTTAATTTTTATGGTTTTCACCTTTGAAAGGTATCATTGACCTGATCTGTCTCTTTCATTCAGAGGCTGACTTTTCACTGTCCATTGTAAGTTTCTGCTTTGCTCTTTCTCCACCAAGAGATGTAACCAGAGTACCTTTCTTGTCAGCCTCCTACTGACATGGTGGGTTGGGTTGTTTGGTTCTTGTGCTGGCTGTTTTTGCCCACACCCCTAGGATGCTTTGGGCCACTTTGTGGATTTAGGAGAACTCAAGGCGAATTCTGACAGTGGCCAGAGAACACTATTAACTAGTAAGGGACATGTTCTTGCTGACCATCTAGGCAGCCTTGTGAAGCGAAATGACTTCTGGAGTATTCTGCTTTGAATTATCTGTTATTCTCTCCCAGATGTCAGGACCGACGATCAAGGTTTGTTGTTGTTGTTCAGGTACTCAGTCGTGTCCGACTCTTTGTGACCCCATGGACTGCAGTACACCAGGCTTCCCTGTCCATCACTGCCTCCCAGAGTTTGCTCAGACTCATGTCCATCGAGTCGGTGATGCCATCCAACCATCTCATCCTCTGTCGCCCCCTTCTCCTCCTTCTCTCAAATCTTTCCCAGCGTTAGAGTCTTTTCCAATGAGTGGGCCCTTCACATCCAAAGTATTGGAGCTTCAGCTTCAGCATTGGTCCTTCCGGTGAATCTTCAAGGTTGATTTCCTTTAGGATTGACCACTTTGATGTGTAAAATGAAGATGGTGCATCATCTGTAGATTTGTTGACCCGTGTGGCTCTCCCAGACTGTCCTCACTTGTCTGACTACTTAGGTGAAGCCAGAAACAGTGTTGCTTCCATGATCACCCATGCCCCCCCCAGCCAGGTTCAGCAACAAGCTGGAACAGCCATGGGAAGGCCAGAGCTGTGTGTCACCTGCTGTGGTCAGACCTTCTGCTTTCTTCGGGAAAAGTGAACTGCAGGAATGTTTGTGTGGTACATGCAGATCCTGTGTATGTGCCTGTCCTCTTGGGAAACGAGGAGAGGTGACCCCAAAGGTCCCTGGCTCAGAACGTCACACTTGACTGAACAGTTGATGATGCCTTTGCGGTGGATTTTGCTGGGGAAGGTGGCAGCAGTCTCACACATGTGAGGGCTGGTGTAATCTGACTCCTGCCTTTTAATTACTTGGAGAGTTGCCATTACAGCCAATTGAGAAGTGGGAACAGTGACCCAGAGCAGAAAGCAGAAATTATAGGGGTGGAAAGGGGAGGTAACATCCAGAAACACAGTCGTAACTCTCCTCCTGGCTTTCTGGGATGGAAAACTGCTTTAGAATCAGGAGAAAGTGTTAGAACCGCCTTCTAAAAAGTGTCACCCCTCTTTCCTGTCTGTATCCCCACTGCTCACTGCTCTCTTGACAGGCTGAAGGAACCCCTCAGAGTGTGGTAGAGTCGGGGCATCCAGGGTTTAGTTGAGAGGAGTGAGTCTGCTGATAAGAAACTACCTTTGTCTGGCAGCATGTTTCTGTAGAGGAATGTCCTCCAGGTGCAAGAAGAATGGTTCTCATTTAAAAAAAAAAAAATCACACACTAAACAAAGTAACACGAGCATGTGCGTCAGGACGAAACCAGGAGAATAGAGCAGCTCTCAGATGCACGACGCTTTTCCGCACCCTGATTGACAGGGCAGGGGCGCTGTGGAAAGCCAGGGCTGGCATCACTTTCACATGTGGAGCAAGTGTAAACCTTGGGGCTTGGGGGCCTTCACTCTGGAAGATGCCAGAGAAGAACTTACAGAGTGATCATTCTCCCTCCAGAGGTGCTTACCGTTTGTCTGATCAATGTCGGAAACACGATATCATTTCTACCAACACCCACATAAGAAGGTTTCTTTTTTTTCCCCCCTTTTCTTATTTGGGTGACAGATTGCATGTTAGGGCACTAAAAGATGAAAGCACTAAATATTTGCTTTAGAAAAACACAGTGAAAGACTCTCTCATCCTCCCAGCTGAAAACTGATGGGCTTAGAATTCTATTAACAAAAACGACTGTCTGCAGTTAAATGTATTGCCACCCTCTGGGCACGGTTAACAAGTGGGGGAGAAAGTGGAGGTCGAAGGGTGGAGGATTGTACAGGATTCTTTCTCCCGGGGAGTGGAATTAGGGCCCTTTCGTCGACATGGAGGTCCAGGGTAGCCCAGAGAAGTGCCTTCCTCCTTCTGTCATGTTGAGCTCCTCCTTCTGGGTCTTTTCAGTGGATTTCCTCTCCATAAAAAGGATCTCTTTGTTATTCCCTCTTTCAGATGTAATGATAAAGTTGTAATTCTTACAATCCTCTTTGGCATGAGCTGTCTTGCCTCAGAAGAAGAGAGAATGCGTTTTGGCACTTGTTGATGGTTCTTGCAAAGTCTGTTTAATGGAATGATTAAGAGCGTGAATTCAAACCCTGCCTTTGCTACTAACTGGCTGAGTGATTGTGCCCATAGTATGGTTTCTAAACCTCAGTTTCTCCATCTGTAAAGCAGGGAAATTTTTATACATCCCTTCCTTTATTGGGAGGTTTCACCGAGTTAAGGTGGTATACATGTCCATCCGTCAACATCTGCTGTTGTTTAGTTGCTGAGTTGTGTCTGATTCTTTTACGACCTCATGGACTGTAGCCCGCCAGCTCCTCTGTCCATGGAATTCTCCAGGCAAGAATACTGGAGCAAGTTGCCATTTCCTCCTCCAGGGAATCTTCCCAACCAGGGATTGAACCCACGTCTCCTGCATTGGCAGGTGGATTCTTTACCACTGAGCCACCAGGGAAGCACTTCTATCAACATTAGCTCTTACTTATTCATTCTCAGTGGGTATTTTTAAATTCATCTCTTTGAGAGGAAAGAAGGATGAACCCTTTCTCTGGTCGGGGTGTAATATTAATATTAGCCACCACTTATTAAAAATTCGCTGTTGTTCAGGCTTTGAGTTCAGTTTTTTGTAAATATTCTTGTTTCACACTTATAGCTACTCCATCATAAGAGGAAAAACTATTTTTTCCAATTTTGTGTATACCTAAGCTAGTTGAGTGCTTTTCCATGAACCAGCTCTACTTTAAGTGGTTTTTCATATGTTAATTCATTTCGCCCCCGCAACGCCCCCCAGAGGTAAGAACTATTTTCCTCAGTTTTAAAGAGAAGGAAACTGTGGCATAATTTTTTTTTTAATTGTCCTTGGTTCTACGGAGAGTAACATCAGGGCTGGGGTGTGAAGGCCGGTCTTCACATGGTTGTAAAGCCAGGGTGCTCACCTCATCAGTTCGCTGCCAGCCTCCACTCGCACGTGTGAATGGTCCTAGCTCGCCAGGGTCATGCATGAGAAGCACTGAGCAGATACACAGATGCTCTCCAGATCCGCTGCTTTATGATAGTTGGGAAGAAAAATCTTTATTACCGGAAGTTGTGGCTTCTGAGTCTCTCAGCAGTTGGCAGCATAGATTTTTGATTTGTTTTGTTTTGTGTGTGTGGTTTTGTTTTTCAAATAATTAGAAACAGTTAGACTCTCCTTACCACCCACAGTAAAAATTGCTTGGATCCTGCAAATAAAAGAAAAAAAAAAATGAGTCCATTTGGTAGAATGATTAAAACGGGATTTTCAAGAAGAAAGTTCCATTTTTGAGGGTGAGCTTTAGATGTGTAAAGGCTTAGGGATTTCTCGCTTTTCACTTCCCTCTTCGTCTGAATTCAGAGTCAAATAGTGTTAGGGGCTGTTGCCAATGATGGGAGGGATTACGCACAAGATGGCTCTGGGAGGAAACCTACATTTTTTTGTACTTATTAATGGTATGTCTTTTGTGTGAGTGGGTGTGAGGACTGAGGAGGAAGCATATATTTACATGGTGTGTGGTCCTTTCTGCTTCATTTCACAACCTGTAATAGTGAGCTAGGGGAGGAAGAAGCCCCAGCACAGCCATGAGTTTCCACTGTAGGGATTATATCATTGAGGCAGGAGGAAGCCAGGCCTTTTTCCATGTCAGGAGGACTGAATCAGACTGGCTGGGACTCCTGGTTTTTAGGACTCTGTTCTAATGATGCCCTCACTTTTATACACACAATATGGGTACCCTTGCACATATGTGGTTCGCCTCACTCTCCCCTTCTCAGACCAGGGTCTGAGTTGATGTCTTTGGCCAGGTCAGATGTGCTGTCCATTGGAGATCCCTTGCCCCTCACATCCCCGCCAAAACTTCCTTGTCATTCCAAGACTGTAGCTAGTCACGTGAGTGACTTTCTAGTCCTTGTGGGTGCTTGAAGGGATTCGCCCTTGTAAGAGAAGGAACGTCCTGCTTGGAGGGCTGTCTGTGTGTCCATTGGAACCCACATTGCTTTTGCCTTCTCTTCTATGATCATTCCCAGGCAGGCCTCCTCTTGCCATCCTGACTTGTTTAAATTTATGGGTTGTTGGCAAGCAATTTTTTGATGCTATTCTTCTCATAGCCAGAGGCCAAGATCCCTTGTGGAGCAGTGCCTGAGTTTAATGGATGTCATCTGGACACCAGGGAGGGGCGTAGAGAAGCACTGGGGGAAAGTCTTAGAAGTAAGATGCTGCCCGTTGATACTTGTCTTTATCCGTTTCAGGGCAGTGCATTCAGAGAAATGGTTTTGGTGCTATCACAGCATCTTCTAATTTTAGGACAAAAGGTTCAGTGTCCTAAATGGACTTGTTGATGGCCTAAAGAATACCCCATAAGCCACCCATTCAACTTGATCTTGAATATCTCAACTTTATTGAGCTCTTCTCCTGGTTATAAAGCCAGAAGATCTGGCCATAGCTTTTGTAACACTAGGTAATGCTCCAGGAAGGATGATTTTACTCTTCTGACTGTCTGGGTTTGGTCCTCAGGCCAGGTTCTAAGATAGATAAGACAGTATCATCTTAGCTTGATTTAATGAGTTTAGCTTCAGATTAAAGGGAGTCTAGAAGTTACTGGGGCTGCCTCGGTGACTTCGTGGTAAAGAATCCGCCTGCCATGGTAGGACACGAGGGTTCAATCTCTGGGTCGGGAAAAGATCCCCTGGAGAAGGGAAATGACAACCCACTCCAGTATGCTTGCCTGGGAATCCCCATAGACTGGGGAGTCTGGTGGACTATAGTCCATGGGGTCACAAACGAGCTGGACACAACTTAGCAGCTAAACAACAGGAAAAAGGGAAGCAGGGATGCAGACAGGTCTTTCAGACATCAGACTTCTGACTGATAGCTGTTACAAAGCCTTGACTTTGTGGGACAGGCGAGTAATCTTCTTGTAATGATGAAAGCTTGCAAAATAGGTCTTAACATCCAGAGTGACTAGACAGAAGCACCAGCAGCGCTTGGGAACAGCTCAAGTTCACCAGGCACTGCTGGGCAGATGCTGTTCTCTGCTGGGGATGAGGTGTGAGCAGGATGGACTGAGTCTTTGCCTTCAAGGAGTCGCCCTTCTAGCTAGAAGTAATGACTCAAGTCCCTTGGACATTCTGCTCGCTTTTGGTCCCTGCCCACCCTGAGGGTCTGCTCCTTTCTGAGGCATCATCAGAAGAAGTTGCCTCCTGGGCTCCTAGAGAACTCAGAACTCCCTCCATGATGAGACCCCTCCATCTTGGTGGGAATGGTCTTCATAATGAGGCTTTCAAGAAAAGCCATGTTGAAGAGGGTGTGTTCAGAGCAGACAAGCCCACTTTCAAAGCTTGGGAGGTTCTGACCAGAGACTAGATGCCACCAGACCCACTTCTCTGCTGCTTCATCTCTTGTTTCTGCATGGTCACCAGCATCCTTTTGGTCTCACCCTCCTCTTTCCCAAATTCATTTTCCTCATCTCAGGGAATTTCTCACCATATTTACATTCTTCCTTGTTCAACATCAAATCTTTGTCTCTGTTCCCATCACAAAGATCTGTAACATACATACCTGGTTGCCAGGCATGTCCTGCCCAGGCTTCAGGCAGAGCAGTCTCTGGCAATTCTGGCCTCTTACAGTTTAGAAGAAGGGAAGAGAAAAGTAATTTTAAAGTGCCATAAGCTGGAGTTGTTTAGAATAGGGCAGGCAGCCCTCAATCCTCTGATGAGCAATGTTTTTAATTAGAATCCTGATAGATTAAGAAAATATGTGGCCTCTCGATTTGAAAAAAAGCAAAAACGTTACCTAGGGAGATTGACCGGGCTGGTCTCAGTAAGTTAAAATTGAATGCAGCAGGGAGTAGGCTGATGGTAAGGTCATTGTGTATATGAGCTGGGCTTCTGGTGCAAGACAGATCAAATAACTCAGGTCACAGTAGTGGACTTGAGTGACCTCAAAGTATTAATGCAAACAATTCTTTGAGCCATTGACCCCAAGCAGAGGGAACAAACTTGTTCCTTCTGGTTCGAGTAGGTGGATGGGTAGAGACAGTTATTAAATCTTAGAATTGTCAGAGCTGAGTGGTAACTCAGGCCTCCTTGTGCCATCCAGTCCTCTCTGTAACCTGGGGAAACCAAGGCCCACAGAGAGGAGATGACTTCGTGGAGCTAGAGAACGATGGAGTCTAGACTACCAGACTCCAGGCCGCTAGAATTTTCTCCTTCCATCCTGCCAACCTCTGATTCAAGGTGGAGTCTGATTTTTGCGGCCCTTTCATGTTAAGCGCCGTTCATTTTAAGCTCCTTCTGGGTCAGTGTGTGCAGTTGAGTATGTTCAGCATGAATTTGCATATTTTCCTCTTAGAGGCTGAGTCTCTCTGGAATGCCCCAGGCGCTCGTGGTGGTGATGAGGATGGACTTGTACAGTCATCTGCTTGGGGTTCACTAGGGAGAAGTGAGCTAGAGAGTCTTAGGGAGTCTTAGAAAGTCTTCCAGCAATGAATGTGCTTTAGCAACACATAGGAAGTCAGACCTTACGTTCATACGTGCATTTTGAGTTACCTATTCTCTGATACAGGATTATATCTTTTTCTACAACCCCACCGACCTTCTTTCCCAGGGAACTCATCTTTAGGAATCCTTTTACAGGGTTGCTTTCTGGGCTTGTGTCTAAAACTCAGAGAAATGTATGAAAATGATCCTTTGAAATCAAGCTTGATACCAGCCCTCTATGATAAACCTCAGAAAGTGTCTAGGTTGGGCGCTGTCAATACCTGATGTCAAGGCAACCGTGACAGACAAGAAGAATGCATTCAGGAGTTCAGTGGTGATTTTTCAGTGTTTGCTGAGAACTCGGTTCTGCCCCTTGTGGTCCTATGTCCTGTGACAGAGCTGGTGCTCTAGGTCAAGTTCAGCAAGTTTGTTTTGACTTGCAGCCTGTGATGGGAGTGAAGCTCTCATTATGTAATGTTAAACTGGGCCGGAATGTCAGCTGGGCTAGGCCTGCCAAAGCTTGAAGAGTTGATTGGGAATGGGCTATGTTTAGTGTGACTAATGCATCTTGGCTGGGGAAAGGGGTGGGTAGGTGTCTCTCTGAGGAGGGAGGGAGGTATGATTTGTACTATTTTGAATGTTAGCACTTTGTGTAAACTCTGCAAGACCCCGCCCCCACAATCCCCTGAGGGGGGAAAAAAATTCAGCCTTTGACCAACTAGTAAAATCGAGGGCTGTTGACTGATAACCAACCCAATGTTGCCATGGAAAGCTGTGGTCAAGGCACCAGGGTCTGTGTACCACTTGCAGTCAAGGAGTTAGCACTTTCGGTTGATGTGAAATGGTGTTTCTTAAACACCTAGCCTGTATCCATCAAATTTTGCTAGCAGTGGTAGTCAGTAATTTAAGCAGTTATACAAAGTAGATCCTGGGTTCCTTAATAAAAATAGCAGTCAACCCTAATAAAACATTTAAAGCAAAGAAAGAGGTGGGCTATTTTCCTAATAAAGATTTAAAAGTATAATTTAAGGTCTGTCTAATGACTGACCTTCTTGGTCTTTATTTGGGAGCCTTTTTCTCCCTCTCCCCTCAAGGTCCCCCACCCTTACCTCCCATCTTCCTCTTGGATCTTCTTAGAGGACAAAAGAATCCCATTTTTATGTTAATGTCTTTCGTAGAAGGTAGAAATAATCTGGAACCCCTGTTTGCACAATGATCCTGAAACACAATGTGGTCCCTACCCCAGCCAGAAAAAGGTTGCATTTTGGTGAGCATGGCAGAGCCCAGCCTCTGCACTGCCTGAGGTAAATGGCGGAGGTGGGGGGTGGGGGGGGTTTGCTTTTGTTTCTTCTCTGATGAACGATAGTAAAGTGTTCACTGAACCTGGAAACACCTCCCTTTGTGTTCGGTGCTCTCCTAACACAGGCTGTTAAACTTGGGGCCTCGCTCTTGGTGGGGGATTGAATGGGGCCATTGTGGGGGGGAGGGGCTCACACGGAAGCCATTGAGGGCATAGAGATGCCATTGTTTTGCTGAGTAGTGAGAAAGGGAGGAAGATCGTGCGGACCTCCAGGCATCAGTGAAGCCAGTGCGCTGACTGCGTTTCCAGGTTTGCGTTTTCTTCAAGGCTCTCCTGACCTGAGTGGTTGGGCGAGGTCAGCCTGGACAGTAAGCTCCTTGGAGCCCCCTGCAGTAGAGACCTGGTGCCTGCTGTGTGCATCTGAGTCTTGGACCTTGTTTTCCTCCACATTTGCGGGATGCTGCCCGCCTTGGGCCTACCTGTAAGTCTGCAGGGCAGTGCTGTTCTCCAGGCAGTGGAGTTAAAAACATTTGTTAAAAATCACTCACTTTACCTTAGGGATGACACCCAGTTCCCTGCTAGCGATGTTTTTGTGTCGCTTCCCTTTTGCCATCTGGTCTTCAGAGGCACTTCTGATCTTAATTATAGCATTCAGCCTCTGTTTATTTAAAACTCAGAAGATAAATAGGCTATCGAGAGTTTATCTGTAGTCATCGTGCCAACATACCTACCAACTGTCCCCATGGTTAGTAAAGCGCATCGCTGTGATCCCTGCCCACACAGTGTTTGCACACGCACACGCACGCAGGCCGTCTAAACTGATGCGTTGATCACAGGCGGGAGTGTACAGCCAGCTTCCGAACCGAACCGCTGTGCTGGCGTCTCCCATCTAGCACCTCTGCTGTGCAGTATTGCCTAGAGGAAATTTTAGTCGTAGAACTGGGAGGAGTTCGAAGACCTGGGTTCACATTCAGACTCTGCTATTTGCCGTATTATCCTGGGAAATTATTCCCTAGGAGCTTCCGTTTTGTCCTCTGAAAATACAGGGACAGTGGCATCAGCACCCAGAGGGATGTGGGATTTAAATGAGATGTTCGTGGAAGGGCAGAGAACAGCTTTCAGGCATCTTTGCACAGGGCCGTCTTTGCCATTCAGTGTTCCGTTGTAGAAAGTGAGACCTCACGGGGCTTCAGTAACCTGCAGGTTACAATGCAGTGGCATCCACTGTCTGTGTTTAGAAACGTAACACTTTTACAGTTCATTTTGCTGTTTTATTTTTTACCTCTGATAATTTTTATATTCCAATTAAACAGTGGTTTAAATCAGAGTATGTAATACCTTACCGTTCTTTTAAAACATGCCTCTGGCTTGAGGACCGTAACACATTTCACAGAGATTATCTTTGCTATACTTGAAAGTGAAAGTGAAAGTTGCTCAGTCATGTCCAACTCTTTGTGACCCGTGGACTATACAGTCCGTGGGATTCTCCAGGCCAGAATACTGAAGTGGGTAGCCTTTCCCTTCTCCAGGGGCTCTTCCCAACCCAGGGATCAAAACCCAGGTCTCCCCATTGCGGGTGGATTATTTACCAGCTGAGCCACGAGGGAAGCCCAAGAATACTGGATTGGGTAGCCTTTCTCTTCTTCAGGGGCTCTTCCCAACCCAGGAATTGAACCAGGGTCTCCTGCATTGCAGGCAGATTCTTTACCAACTGAGCTATCAGGGAAGTCCCTGAGCTATCTATCAGGGAAGCTTCCTATTGCTGTACTTAACACTTTGAAAATACACTTGTTGAAGCCACTAAAGAGACATGTTTAGAAAATGTTAAAAAAAAAAAAAATGAGTCTCATTCTCATTTTAAAGCAAGCATGGTTATTGCAGACTTCTATCCCTGCATTTAAGAAACTCTTCTGTTAGAGGAATCAGTTCTTATAGATCTCTTTGATAACTGTTTGCATAGGAGTAAAGTTTGCATTTTTAGAAAAATAGTATCTTTGTAGATCATAATGAACTTTTAGTCTTTAAACTAGGTTGTGGTACCCTTTCATCAGATATCACATCTGAACAATTGTTTTAAAAAATTAATTTCAGAAACTGTATTTAAAGAATTTTCATCCCAGTATGTGCTTTGAAATATTTAATTATAGAAATATAGAGATTGTCTATTTGGAGTTTAAGTTTTTTTTTTTTTCTTAAGTGTTTTCTAATAGTAATGTTTTTATATATAAATTCCTGCAACAAACATTTCTTGAACATCTCAGTGCTCCATTTGTTCTGTATGTTTTATATTAAGACACAGTGATAACCATGTAATAAACACACTCTTTTGGTACAGGAAACTTCTCCTTATAAGCCTTGCTGACCTAAAATTATAGTGAAGGATGAAGTAGATTCTAATGGCTGCTCTTGACCTCTACATCTATATACTTTATCTAATTTATAGTTGGAAAAGTAGCTAAAAGCTTTGAGTTTGTGCCAGTAGTTTGAGGAGTTGTAGTTTATATAACCCTGGAATTAAGTACAGAAGTACCAGAAAGACCACGCTATGTACTGGGTAAAAGAGAAGAAATTAAATTAGTGTTAGCTGGTATTCAGGGGCTTCCCTGGTGGGTCAGACAGTAAGAAATAATCTGCCCGCAATGGAGGAGACCTGGGTTTGATCCCTGGGTCAGGAAGATCCCCTGGAGAAGGGAATGGGTACCTACTCCAGTATTCTTGCCTGGAGAATTCCATGGACAGGGGAGCCTGGTGGGCTACAGTCCATGGGGTTGTAAAGAGTCAGACACGATTGAGCGAGCAACTAACAGTCACTCCCTGAGTGCCAGTGATGTTTATGTTCAAAGCATAGATTAATTTGGCCAACTGTATGGATCAAACGAAATAGTCAACAGCTCTGAGTTCAGGACGGTGTGAAAAGCTTGGCATCTGAATGTTACTGCATATTCCCTGAGTCTGTGATGCTCTCTGACCTCCAGTGCAAATAGCTCTTCATCAGTAGGTGATTCAACAGCATCATTTAGCATTTGGGATTCTTTAAAAACTACTAAAAAAGGGGTGATAAAAAACTTGTGCTTCTTCTCTAGCGGATAAAGGCTAGATTTTTCAGGCTTTTCAATAACTATTTCTGGGACAGAATAATTGGCGTTAATCATTGGGCTGGATAGTCAGAGAACTGGTTTCTGTTTGGCTCTGACTAGGTTATTCCATGAGGATCTTCCAGGAGGGCATCTGGTAGCACTTTGACACTTGTAAATTATTACCTCGCTCTCTGATTGTAAGTTCCCCGAGGGCAAGGACTTTTTTCCTCTGATTTATCCGGAGTGCCTAGAATAGTGCCAGGTATGCAGAGACACCGAATCAGTACTGACTTAATCAGTAAGTGAATCTTGAAGGGTAAAATGTAGGGGAAGTTTCCTGCCTTCACTGCAGTAATTTTTCCTCCTTTGCCTTTTTCATTTGCTGAAGTTACTAACCAGCTAATCTCAAATGCATTCTCCCAAGTCCCCCGAACTTGTTTGTTTTTTTGTCTATAAAATGGGACTGTTGTCATGCAAGACTTTATTTGATTATGAGAAATAGTCCCTCCCAAACTTCCTTGAGCAGAGGTGCTAGACAAAAACAAGATGGTTTTGAAAAAACACCGCAGTCCAGACTATACTAAGATGCTTGGTCGCATCCGAAACCAGTTTCACAGTCTGCTTTAGGCGGGCGGTTGCAACATGCTTTCCATCTGTGCCTCATTGGAGGGAGCAAACTTGAGCTCCAACTCCACACTGTGGCGGGAACATTGGCACCACTGCTCCTTCCCCAGACAGCCCATGGGTGTTGCTATGGGGGAGGCATGACATAATTTAATTTTACTTTATTATTTGCTGGATGTGCCCATTGTATGCTAGCCTCTGGGTGTGTTTGCAAGGAGCTTATTTAGCAAAGAAGTAGAGACTGCGTTGTCTATAAAGCTATCTTGTCAGTGTAAGAGTCAGGCATGTATACACACACCCACACCCTCTCCTTAGGCATCCAGCATATACGCACCCCCCACCCCCTGCTTTGGCATCGAGCAGCAACCAGTACTGGCCAGGGGTGAAATCATTACCATTCAGCAACCGACTCAAAATACTCAGAAAGACCTGCCTTCCTACAATCTCCTCCCCTTAACCCTGTAATTCCCCATGGCAGCAGCTTGGGGCTTGAGCATGTGTGAATCTAATTTCTCAAACATGTGTGCAAAGGGCATAGCGAGTCGCCGTGCTTATTTAGTAGAGTTGAAACCCACTTCCTGGATTTGGGTGACTTTTCTTGGCTGTGTTCCTCAATTTGCTGTGAAGCGCAAAGGCTGAAACTCCACAAAAACGTCATTTATTTGTTAGTGAAAACCATGGACGGGATCATTCTGTCCTGGGCTGTCACCTTCTCTCTGATGTTTTGGTGGCAGGTTGTCTTTATGTAGAGGTGAGCAATCATGTATTTTTAAGCATGGGAAGTGGTAAAAGGAGGTGAGTTTGGCCAGTGTCCATATATTCAGATCCTTGGCCTTAAAAAAAAAAAACAAAACTGGAAGGGGCTTTTCCTTTATTATGCTTTTTGTATGTCAGTGTTGTTTATAAAATGACTTCCCTTCTAATTAATTTGTTTTTTTAAAGTTTGTATTATCACCTGCATCTTTTTGAAAAAATCCTGTTGCAGTATAGCTGACTGAGAATGTTGTGTTTCTTTGTATAGCAAAGTGACTCAGTTATACATACATGCATATTTCATATTCTCTCCCATTATGGTCTGTCACAGCATATTGCATATAGTTCCCTGTGCTGGTTAGCAGGAGCTTGTTTATCCTTCCCATAATAGTTTGTCCCTGCTAATCCCAAACTCCCAATTCATTGTTAATTTCAATTCTTGGTTCAGCGGACACAGTTCCCTATAAAACAGATTCCCTTCATTCTCACCAAATTACCTTATTTTTGTTTCAGCAGTATCTAATTAGGGGCCTCATGGGTGACAGGAGTCTTTTTTTTTAGTTCTGTAACCAAAAACTCCACCCCAGCACTAGCCATCCAGGTCTGCCTTGTCAGCCAGTGAAACCCTGACAGCTTGTGGGGTCTTTCCATCCCTCCCTGCAAGTCAGTGGAGAAGACTCACAGCAGTGACTGCTGATCCAGCAAATAAATGCAAAAATCCCCATAAGTGTGTTATTCTGAAATATTTAAATTTGACCAGATCAACAGCTTCTCACTTCTCATTGCATCTTGATGTTCTTATTTAACTTTTTCCCCCAGAACTTGATCAGTGCTTATGAGGACATAAATCAGAGGGGAAGAAGGAAAGGATGCTTCTGTCCAAGGTGGATGGACTGGATGCAGTGGCCAGGTTGAGAAGTTCTGAGGGGACCTTGAGAAAGGAAGCGTGCCCCCTTGAGAAACCGTGGCCTGCCGTCCCTGTGTATCTTTGCACCCATTTCTCCTTGTCCCAGGGAGCTTTGCGGTCTCTCTTCTTTTCCACCAGCATTCAAAGAAATTAATTTCCTTTGTTTCCCCATTGTCCAGATTAGAGAAACTGGAGATAAAAGATGTCACTCTGGGCATCTTGAAACCCAAGGATTTATGCTTTATCTGGCCAAGGATCTCATTTTTTAAGAGAGGAGGGAAACTAAATAATTGAGTCGAGTATTTCAAGATGTTAAATCTTTTAAAAAAAAAATCAGCCTTTTAAGAATCACATGCGAAGTCAGTCACTTTACCTTGATTGCCCACCATGATTCCATTTTTCAAAAGCTAGGATGACCATCAGGGTAGGTTTAGCTTGGTCAAATACGGTCTCAATAGTTTTTAAAATCTTATTAATGACCCCTCTAATCCTGCGAGTTTCCAGGAGGAAATCTTGATGAACAATCATGGAATTGCTTTGCCTGGTAATGTCTTGTTTATTGACAGTATCCCCAGCTGAGCTCTCTTGGTTAATACATTTTCTCTGGCACTGCTCTGGGTTTTTTTGTTTGTTTGTTGTTGTTGTTTGTTTTAAACCTGAAATGCTTATCAATAGGTTGCAGGGTTAGGAAAATGGAATGTCATGTAGCATTTTCCCAAGGAGTATTTAGAGAATTTTTCTCTAATACTAAATATGTTATGGTTCTTGTGCTGAGAACATATTACCATTGTGATCTCCATACAGGAATTTGCTTTATTGACACTGGTGTGTAGGTTCCAGAGACTCCAGTTGACATTCTTTTGCATCCTGATCAGAAACCCTGACTTTCTGGTCCTCAGCAGAGAATACATCCCTTGATGACTTGTGGGTGCTCTTAGTGGGGGCAGTGATGTGTGGTCTTGCGAGAAGTCAGAACCTCAGCAGGTCTGTGTTTGCCTCCAGCATAGAGCTTTGTCATTTCTAATGATGACGATCCATCAGTCCCCACAGTTCAAAATGAAGATAAATTGAATTAATATATGTGAGTTAAATGACTCATTGATATAATTATACTGTGAGGATTTCTTCAGTGTAACCTAACACATTTAGTGGTGTTAATTGTAACGGCTTTGCATGGGAGCATTTAATTTCATAAGCAAACAGAATAATTTATTAAATCTCAAAAAGCTATTTCAAGGCCTAGATGTAGAGAGAAAGAGTGTGTATTTAACTTGCTGTTGACTGTGGTCTGAGTGTGCTTTGCCTCATCAAATTGGAAATGGCTAAGATTTTTTTTTTCTAATTTCAACTTTTATTGGTGCATCCTCATATGTGCCCAAGTCAATAGTGAATTGAAATGAAAGTGGGAAATGGGTACCATCCAGTAAATCTTAATAAGTTATTGAAAATTGAAGAGCACTGAATAATAAAACAGTTCTAATTGCAGTTAAAACTGTATTGGCGGCAGATATGCCTGAACAAGGATGATAAAACAGCCGAGGAAGAGCATTGGATGGCAGAATCGAAGAAGGGTAATAGATTAAATGCAAAACTCAATTCAAATATTTTGTGAAATGCAGGCACGCTGTGTAAACCTATTTTTTGCTGAAAAGCATGTTTTCTCTCATGTCAGAAACGATCACAGGAATCCTTTTAATATTCATTTAAATAGTTTTTAATTGGCTTCAGAGAGTTTAAAGTTCAGCACGAAGGTGGGATCTAAGCTTACTAATTAGATCGAATGCCGTTTGACTCAAAGAGCAGACTTGATAATTAAAGAATTTCATACCAAATATACATTCGGAAAACATTCTTTTCACATCATTGAGGTAAAAATGGTTTTCCTGAAATTCTTCCTATTCTTTTTCCAAGAGAAATATCTCTTACAGAAGGATTATAAAATCTCACGCCACTTGTTAGAAAAGGACAATCTGTATTTTGGAGCAAACCTCTCATTTGATTGTCGTATAGCCGACATCCGCTGTTCAGGGCATTCTGATATATATATTTTTTCTATCCAAGTGGAAGTCTGACTTGCCTGGAACATTGTGATGAACACAAGTTGTTGTGTCCTGTGTTTTTCTCCCACTAAGTTGTTTGAAGCTGTTGAAATGGAAGGCTGAGGAGAGGGGGCACTTAAGCAGTGAAGGGTTTTTCTTTGTAAATAATAGATCAAGAGCACTGGATCTGTATCTAATGGAGCTGTGTGCGGCCTCCGTTTCAAGGACAGCGCGCGGTTTTAAAAACCACGACTACCGACCAGCCCGTCCGAAACCTGTGGTCAGTTTTGTGGATGTGTGTGTGTCTGCTTGCCTCTTGCCGTGACTCCCCCCCACCCCCTCATACATGGTTTGCTGTAACGTCATACTTTATTTCATAAAGTTAAAGAAAACCCAAACAGTATTTTATAAACGTGTGTATATATATTCACATGAGAGAGAGATCCTTACCAATACCTATCTTCCATAATTATGGAATGATTTAAGGAAGTTTGCTCCTGTTTTACTAACATGTTTGAATGAATCTATTTGACAATGATGTGCTCTGCTAAGAAAATATTGATGTCTATAGCTGACATTAATGCAGAAATTAGTTTATTGTAACAGCAGAAAAATCGAATTCGTTATGTTTGCAAACATATGTTACCTTGATAATTGGATGAAAAATTTGATTTGCCATTTTCTCCCCCCATTCCTGTTCCTCTTTTGGAGTTTATAAATTTGTTCTTATATTTGCTGGTTTGAATCTGTATTTGAAAAGCATTGAATACTCTGAGTATTGTTGGTATGTTTTATACAATTCTTAAAAGCTTAATAGGGCTTTGTTCCTCCTGAGCTTGAATTAGTTGTTATTTTATCATTTGCGATCTAAATATTATACCTAATTGATATTTCTCCTTGTATTGCAAGAGTACAGGCATGTACCAGTATCTTAAATATTTAGTCTCTATCAAGAGCATCATTGGAAATAGAAAAATGAATATTAGATGTTAAATGTCAAATAGGAGCCTGTATAAATAAAATAGAAAAACAAGTACAGATTAAATTTGGAGATTCCTTTGATTATTTCTGAAAAAGTTGCTTATAAGATTAAGTGGTAGTTACTCTCAATGGAACCAGTTCTTTTTTTAAAAAATTGCATCCTACAAATTTGGGCCTATTTTTTAAAAAAAAGATCATTTCCTTATAAAATAGGTTTCTAAATAATAGAGTTTAACCTAAACAGTTTAAATATTTTTATTACATACAAAAACGTGTGCTGGAAACGAAAGCTTCTAACGTACCAGCTCCTTGAAAGAAAATCATTAATCTTCTCAAATGTAAGTGTAAAGTTGATCCATTTTAGCCTCTTGTCCATAAATTGTTGATTATTGGTTTTGAAGGAAAGCGCAGTGTGAGTGTGTTTTGAATTTTAACTTTGAAATCATAGATGTACAACATGTTCATGGCAATCAAATCACAAGCTGAGAGAACCCATTTGAAATAATTTTTTTAAAGTATTCCTGTCAGGGCATTATTTATAGGAATGATAAGTTTCAGATTTTAGGTTTCAGAAAGTTGAGGTTGGCCGCACTTCAAATCTACAATTTAACTGCTTTGAAAGAATGGCTTTGCTTGTCTTCAGGGGGAAACAAGTAACTTAGGGGACATCCGTTCATTTTTTTTTTTTTTTTTTTGGCAGTCTTTCATCCCTAAGTATAACAAATTGTTTCTTTTATTAATGTGGTACTTGCACTATCGAAGCAGTTCTTAGGGGAAAATAATCAGGAAGATATGCTTTTGCTTCTCAGATGCTACAACCTGAAATATGTTACTTCATTCCTTGAAGAGATTTTCTTTTTTCTTTCCTCTTTCAACAAATAACAGCTAACATAATAGAAATTGCAGAAAAGGTACAATGAGATTTTTTGCCCTTCTCGCACAGCATGTTTTGGTTGGCTAGGAGAAGCCAAGGTATTGGAATATGATTGTCCCTATTTAAGGAAAAAAAATGATATAATTTGTCATCTTACCGGTTCTCAGCATTCTGTGCGGCGTGCGCTTAGTCAGTGCTGGGACAAACAGCAGTCTGACAGCTAATAGATATCTCTGCCCTCAATTGTTTAGACATTTTTGTCTTTTGTGACATTGAAGAAAAGACAAGGAAGGGAATGGAAGCAACTAAAAAATGTCAAAAGATCAAAAAATCAATGGGCCGCAGGAATGCGATCTGTTTACGGGGTGGAGTTGCTCTTTCTGTTCCCCCAGAAGTCGGTCGGGGTGTCGGGGGGCAGCCACCAGAGTCGGTCGCTGCCACCTCCCTCCCTGGGAGAGGTGACACAGCCCTGAGCGGTGCTTCACAAAGCTGGCGTGTTAGCACGCTCCCCGCTCCCCCACCCCTATGAATAAATAATAAAATAAATAAAAGCTTTGCTTTCAGGACTCTGAAATCTGAGTTTGGGGTGCTGTGCCTCTCCATCCATTTCCAACCATTTCCAGATTCCCTGGGCTGCAGCCCAGCAGATGGACTAGAGGATTTACTCATGGGCATTTTAATTTTCCGATCAGGGGAGAACACTTGACATTTTTATTATTTATTTATTTGATTTTGGAGGGAAAAAGTCAATATGAGTGAAATGGGTGATGATTAGGTGGGCCACGCCAGGCAGATGAATAATTGTTTTGTCCCTGGCTTAGACTGGACAAGACTTACGTACATATCTTGGGGTGGTCAGTAGCAAGGAGTTGAGATTTTATGTGAAAACTTGTTTCTTAGAGAGGAGGAGACTGGGTATGTGGATAGTAAAGATGATTTTAATTCAACAGGGAGAATGAAATGTTAGTTGCTGTCCATAAAAACTTTTGGGTTTTGAACTGTAGACCTTAGTTGCCTTTTCTCTCTCCTTTTAAAACCTTTTCAACCAACTGGTTGTTTGTTGTCTGGTCTGTGTGTGTGTGTGTGTGTGTGTGTGTGTGTTCACCTACACATTTGCCTCGCAAACTGTGACACCCAGGAAAATAGATGGACCCTACAAGGCGAGGCCACAGTCTGTTGGGGAAGTTTTTTTTTCCCCCCAAGCATTGTAGTTGTTATTTGATAGTAAGTGTGGTCCAGGCTGCATATTTTATAAACTTTCTATTAAAGTTGGGGCATGTTATCATAAAACTCAATTGCGATACTTTGTATTACACTCTGGGATTGAGAGATAGACATAGGATTAAAAAAACAATTTCTAGGCATTTCTAGATGATAAATTTAATTTTCTTTGCTATTTGGAGGTCTTCTTTGAAAATGCAATTGTAATGAACGCATTCAGAACTGGAGAATAGATTTACCCTTGGCTTCAAATAGTCGACGTTATCAGGCGCTGTCATTCGTTCCTTCCTATTTTCGGGCTGCTAATTGATGTTTTTGATGTCAGCAAGAAAATTGAAGAAAATGTCATGTGTGAACCAGTGCGGAAGTTAATAAGATTGACTTCGTTGACAGAATTTACAATGAGAGCAGAGACCGCATAATGGGACCGCTGCGAATTCTTTGGAGTCAAAATTGACACCTCACGCTAGGCCAGTGGTCGATAGGAGAGATGGAACATTTGGGAAAGTTCCTAATCTCATTTTTCCCCCCTTACCTTTTGGTCTCCGATGGTTATTTAGTTTCCCCAGCAGCTGTTTATTCAGGGGGCTATTGCTTCGGACCACTCCAGGGCCTCAGTTCAGGCTCCCGGTGTCATCAACAATGCTTGTTTCTTATGCTGTTTTGAGTTTGAAAGCAAAAGAGTCTTAAAAAGGTTAGATTAAGATGTGTCTTAAGGAAAGATATACTAATATCGGTCAGGGTCATTGCAAATGCTTGGGTTATGTGCAATAAAGCCGAAGCGCAAATCCCTCCCTGAATAAAGAAACCGAGTTGGCACTGAGATCAGTCCTCAAGCCTCACAGAAGGCTCTAACTTGCAAGCAAAAAAAAAAAATAATAATAATTGAGTTCTTGGCTGCATGTCCCCAACCCTCAAAAGAAACATTTTAGCCGTGATGCCCCTTAAACTTTTTTCCTAAGTTATTGAAAGTTTAATGGAATAGTTTAATTTTCCAGTAACGTGGCAGAGTTTATTGGATTTGTGTGTATAATTATGGATTGGATTAGTTGAGTTTGGTTCAGTGCATCTGATTATCTTCTGGCCTTTAGGGAAATGCGCTAAAACCCTAATATGTCCAGTACCCCCAAGCGGTCTCTTTTTGAAGGCACCGCACAAAATGTGGTCTCTACCAGCGCTCGGCCTCCAAGGATCTTCAGTAAGAGACATTATTCTTGGAATATCCAATTAATTCCACGGGCAGTGATCAGTTAGCGCTTCTTCTTCCTTTCTCGCCATTTGAAATGCTAACACAATGAATATTTTCTCATTGGTCTGTGTCCCTCGGCTAAGCTGTTGCCGCGGGCTGAGAATTTCATCGACTGATGAGACCAGAGGCTCCGCCAATAAAAGGTTACAGTACGTGATTTGCATGCCAAGTGGGGTTTGGTTTCATGAGCTTAAAAGTTCTTTAACTTTTATTTGACTTTTTTCTTTTGCTCAAAGTAGATTGAGGGGTGAGTATATTTGTGAGTGTTTAAAGTATGAAAATTACCAGGGACAGTAGGTCACAGCAATATTTTGGACCATCCTTATGGAGATGGTGGGGGTTTCCCTTTGTGTTACCAGCTTTCATGGAGAGCAACCACGTCCACTCTCTAAGATCCGGTCTACGGAAAGCATCTTTTCAGATGTTGCGATTTTGTGTTGAGTCCCTCTAGTATACTTCAGGAGCTTGACATCTAGGAGAACGGTACCATTAGAGTATCTCGTAAGTACTAGTAATCCAATCCCAGCATTATTTGAAAGGACTAGAGACCATTGAGTAGGGCATTTGGGAGAGGAAGGAATATCCTTTTCTTTGGAGTGGTTGGTAAGCAGTCTTGAGTTTCAAGAAAATAATACCTTCTAGAGGAGTATTCAAAGGCAGAACATCTTCTGTTATCAAGGGTAAGTTGGAGGTTGTTATGGAGTACTGAGGTGCATTGAACACAAGAAAAGCTACAGCCAAGAAAATGATCAGCATCACTTTCACCAGAGAAGGTTCTAATGGATTAGATGATAGCTTGCAAAACCTAGTTTCCCAACTATTTCTCAACTAGACGAAGCCCCGCAAAGTACGGGGCCGGCAGCACATACGTTCAGTTGGCTCAGAAAGACAACACCCGATGGTGTCAGTGTTATCTCTTTGGTCTTCCACAGTCTTCCAGACTTGGGTTTTATTAAGTCAGGATGCTCCTTGTTGATTTAAAGCCATTAGAGGTATCTTCTGATCTGAGGAGTATGGGTTGACAAAAAGAGGGAGGTGGTGGAGTTCTAATCAAGGTACCTCATCCCTTGCTCAAAATGGGGGGAAAGGGGGATTGAGGGAAAAGAAAGAGGCAGCCTTCAAACCACTGTTATCTTAGAGGAAGGATAATATGATCGGAGACTTGACATATTTCAACCGAATGAAAAATCATGATACCTTTACCAAAGTTGTTAGCAAAAGGGAACTGGCAAGGCTAGGAATGGTGAGCGATTCCCCTCTCTCCCCCTCCCACCCTCTTCCTCCTTCCTTCCCTAGCTGTCTGTGAGGAGCAAAGCAGGTGGCTCCCTGTGGCTGACTTTTCATGACAACATGCCATTAGAAATTGCCGTCCTGTTGATCAATCCTCTCGACATGACAGATTTGCCGCAAGGCCTGGCTCTTTGAGCGCCAGCACTGTGGCTTTTCCCTCCTTTTTTCCTGCACTAATTGGTGAAAGTTTTTTTACTGTGCTAGTGGCAGAGGAAATTCTTTTGAACGTTGTCACAATCGAGTGTTGACTTCTTTAGAATTGCAAGTAGGTTAAGTGAGTATCAACATTGTGGGGGGGTAGATGGAAGGAGGGAAAACTGTAACACAAAGTTAATACCACCTAAATTTTATGATTAGAGTCACATTGGAAAACAAACTAATTGGATTACTCTCACACACACACACACACACACACACACACACAATGAAGACAAGTATCAAATGATCCTTTTAAACTTTTGTTATGTTTGGTCCTTTTGGGGGGCTCCGGTCCTGACATTAGGAATTGGGGAAAGTACATTGTCGTGTTGATGGAGAGAATATATCTAATTCTGCCTCCTTAGTTTCTTCGTGTAATAAATGTATTCAGAATAGCAAGAGCACAGACATTATATAACATACTGTAAATCAAAAGAAGTACATAGAGCTTCTATTAGGGGAGCTCATTTTCCTCTGAACTACTACAGATATTCTTCTGTCCAAAATCAACATACAAAGAACAACTTCTTAGCAAAGCCTTTGTCCTCAGATATTAATTCTTTTGATTCAAAAGTTGTAATTCTGCTTAAATTTTGCTGTTCTGGTTATATATAAGATTGTTTTTTAGCCTAGACTATAATAACCTTTCATATTATTTAAATCCAAACTTCTCAGGGAAACTGAGAATTAGGATGCTTTTCTTTCTTTTTAGATCATTTGAACTTGAAACTTATTTTTAATAACAAGGATTTTCTTACTGAAGTAAGTTGTAGAATCAATGTATGTTTAAAGACATATTCTCTGGTGATAAAGATAACTGTTAGGAGAATAGTTTTGTTTAGCCAGATTGAGTGAGAGGGTATGCGTGTGTGAATTTTTCAGGCAGCAGAATCTGTGTTCATTCTGATTCTTGACCACGTACCATTTCAGATTATTCCTAATCGCAAAAAAAGAAGTAGTGGAGGGTGTGAAATCCCTACAACTCTACTGTAGGTTTGTGGTAACTATCGAGAAGAAGTCCTACATAAAAATAAGGATTTTGTACTGACTTGTGATATAAACGTAGAAGCCTTGTGTGCAGAGTAGGTTACTTCTATTGCACAGTTGATATTTACTAGGAAATGAGAATTACAGAATACAAGTCACTAAGATTATGAATGGGATTTTTGGTTAATTATTTTGGTTCTAAGTACAAAATGAAAAGGTAAAAGAAGGCAGTAAAACGTTGTCTGGAATTGCGTGGGCCTCGACCCCCTTCGTAGCCATCCTATTTGCTCTAGTTGTTATGTTATAAGGGAGAGAAGTGCAGAAACCCCTATTGCAAGAAGCATCCATTCATATAATTAATTTTGCCATTGTAAAAATCATTTGTAAAATTTGCATTATTAACATTATCAAGTCACTAGTTGGTAAGACATCAGACATGACGAGAGTGAAGGGCAGCTTAGGGAGAGCTGGGCTTTAAACCCTCAGTAGATCGGAGTCAGGATCAAAGGCGCTTGCTTTATGTGGCTGTGCTAGACTTTGAAGTCCTGACTGCACCTACAGCACTCATTTCATCAAGTTCACTGGTGTCTTAATAGCAGATCAATAAGTTTCAAAGTCGGAGAGTTAATTTGATACTAGTGCTGATGTGGTCGTGCTGGGGAAGCCGAGGAGAGGCAGAGAAGGCTGCCTATTAACAACTCCAGTACGGAGCGCACAAAGATGCAGATTGCCGATCTCTCCCTGACCCTGAAAAGACAGGCTTCGGCCAGGAATGGGGAAACTGTGAATTGATAAAGCAAGGAGTCCTTAATTTAGACATCTCAGGTTATCTGGAAGCCAGTCCATGCTTGAAAAATCTTTGACTTGGATACACATGTACTGGGATGGGCACAGTGTCCGTTCGGTAGAGATAAACATGTGACCACAGAAACGCGCACACACACCTTTCTAAAATAAAAGGGGAGATCTACATAAGGACCAAGATAGGTTTTAAGAGGTGATGTGTGTGGGGGAAAAAGGCACATAATCTGTTTTTGGTTTTTAAAGGGAGCTTTGAAAGTATGCCTACATCATAGGGGGTTATGTTGATTTTTTTTTAAGTGGCATTGGGAATATCTCCTGATGTGAATAATAATAGGCAATAATAATTTGATGCAAGTCCATTTTGATCCACTTTTTTTTTTTTAAAGGAAGTTCTTCAGGAAAAGTCTTAGCCCCAAATTTCTTTCCTTCTTTGTAGCATAACTTGATATGCGGGCAAACAAATGGGATTCTTTATAGAACTCTATCTTTGTTCCCTTTCTCGAGTTTGAATCAAGTCTCTTCATTTTTATGATACGGTACATTTTTATGATACATTCCAAGAGTTTGTTGAACATGAAATAAACCACTAGGTAAAGGCAGTGGAAAATTGAAAGAGAGGAGATAAGTTGGGTCAAAGGCGAATGTTTTTATATTTTTTTAGGATTTTTCTTTGTTTTCAGTGGTTTGGTTTAGGTTCTTCTTAAAGGATAAGCATAAACATTGTAGGGTGTGTGGTAGAGATGACATCAGTGGCTATTGCAGGAGGGGATTTGGGGAGAGGTTTTTTTTTTCTTTGTGCAAAAGGGAGGATATAAAGATACAGAGTTCAAAGATGCAAATCGCGAGAAAGTAGAAACCTTAAAAAAAAATTTTTTTTTATAAGAACTTTCCCATCTGTATGTACAGCACCGGCTTCCCAGCATCGAAGGTCAGATTCACACCCTTTTCGAACAAAACTCTAATTTAGAATGTTCATCTAAGGGTTGATAATGGTATTAGAAGGCCAGTGGGGTGGTCAGTGGGTGTTGTAGATTAGCTCAGTGGCCATTACGGCTTTACCTAGACCCCCACGATTCATTGGGTAGATTAACCATCACATCTGTCATTTTATCCCTTTTAGTTCTCCCCTTTTTACCACATTTAAAATACGAAAAGGGGGGTGGAAATATCATCTCGAAGACAATTTATATGGAGCAAGCCAGTGAAGCACGCTAGTCCTAAAACGTCTAAGAAATCGCCATATATATCTATGTGTGTAGATACGTACAGTATAGTTATACGTGCTGTAACTTTGCATGACATAATAGATGTTGAAATGATTTTGGTGAATTCAAATAAGTTGGTTATGCCAGGTAAGCTGCAAGTTTTTACACCTAATTCCTTTTAAATTAGTCTCTTGCCTGTTTTGTAGAGAAGGTTCTGTGTTTTAATAATCTTTTAAGACATTTTCTGCTACTGGGCTGATGGCTCTCAGTTCATCAGGCTCGGTTAGTTTAATTTCTGACAAAACTTCCATTACCACTTTGCGGCGCCATCAATTAGACAGTCTTGGCTGGTTAGAAAGGTACTGGATACTCTGTGTGATGGCTATTTGAGATCTACTAGGTGTGTTGAATGGACTTTCGTTGAGTTGTGTTGTTTTTCTGTGTGTTTATTACAGAAAGATTGCCACTGTTAAAGGGAACTTAAGAGTTTCTGTAAATGTAAAGGCTCATCCTGAATAAAGTGAGAGAGACAGTGCTTGGAATCTGGGGAATAGAGGTGGAAGGAGCCGAGCTGATGAAGGTGTTTCTTGTCAAATTTGTGTAGGAATTATTTACCGTGCTGTCTTTCCTGAGCTGCTACAGTAAAAGTGAAGACATGGAAAATTATCCCAGATGGGACGAATCGCTCATTCTCTGTTCTTTTTTTAAAAAGGAAAAGATTTCAGAAAAAAAGTCGTCTTTTTCTTTAGAACAGTATGAATAAAATCTGGACAGCTGTCGAAAAAGATATGCCGTCTGCATTTTTTTTTTTTAAATTCTTGCCGCCACCATAACTAAATAGCTTGAATAGTACATCTTTTTTTTTTTCCCCTTCATACATAATGATCTCTACTTCATTAAAAGCGTATTAATCTGGTTCCCAGTCTCTTGGGAGACACCTTAAGATGATGATATTGTGGGTTTTTTTCCCCCCGAATTGTTAAAAAAAAAAATTCTAGCAGATTTGGTCCCTGTCAGTCAGAAATAATTGTGTTCTTAATCTTGTCCCTGATGGATGACTCGGAGTTCAGCAACGGGCCGGCTCCAATGACAAATACAATATTAATATTCATTAACTGCTTTGACAATGCTAATTTTGATGCAGTAGTAAAGGGCCTTCCAAAGTTAGCGGCCAAAGCATCAGAGCTGCGCAAGGTGGCAAGATAATTTGTGCTGGTTTGCTGAGCTGAAGGCTTTTAAAGTCTATAGCAAAAAGCTAGGTACCACAAACAAAAAAGAGAAAGGGAAAAAAGTTCTGAAGCATTGGAAGGCAGGGCTGCGGAAATAATACGATCACAGTCCGCTAAAAAATTTGACACCTCTGATGCAGTTTCTTTGAGTGAAATTTCTACAAAGTTGCAACAAAAAAGCATAGCATGGTAAGTCAGCACATTCTTGATTTTGTTTAATCTTTTTGATCTTTTCAATTATCGCTATTTGAAGATCAATAGTCATTTTTTCCTACGATGCTTAGAAGATGCGCAGCGGTGGTTTAATATGTGTTAGGACCATTTGCTTTAAAGGAACACATCCACAAGTTTTCGGTAGGTTTTTTTTTTTTTTTTTTAAGTTAGTCATGAAAAATGTTATACAGTAAATTGTTCTGAATTCTTTTACATATTGGTGTTTTTAATGGTCTATTTTGACTTTTGTATACCCCTCCACCCCCCAAAAAGAATTCAGCAAGATAATTAAGCTCTGGATGTTGTCAAGAATTTTGAGGGTACTTTCAGCGGGCAAAAAACTTTAAGAGTGAAGTGGTCCTCTAACTTTATCTAAATTCAGCTGTCTCCCCCCTCCCCCCTTTCCTTCTCTGAATGGCATCAGATAGCTATTAAAGCTTCATTTCACTGGAGAACTGCAAAGCCTTACTTTAGCCAACTTACGTGAACTTCTTTGGACTACTGAAATTGCCTTTATGTTTGCCAAGTCGGCAAACAAAATATCGGGCTTTGTTCTTTTGATTGAATGCCGGTTTGCGGGAAGAGGGAAAAAAAAAAAAGAGAAAGCCCTGCCTTTTTTTTTTTTTTTTTTTAATACCCCTCCCTTTCGGGGGGGGGGTGTGGATTGTTGTGGAATCGGGGGAGATCCCAGTTATTGTGCCCTTCCCTATCAAGCGAGATAATTCTGTGAATGGAACTGTGCTTGAGCATCATCCAGTCTGGCGGCGCTGGTGGTGTGAGCTAGTCCCCTGTGCCGCGGGTGCTCCGCGCGGCTGCAGAGCGGGTGCTGCCCTCCAGTGGAGCCTGCGGCCGGCGCGGGCCCTGCGCGGCCATCCGGGCGCGCGGCAGCATGCCCGCGAGCCGGCGGCGGGAAGGAGAGCCCCGCAACCCGCTCTAGATGGTAAGCGGTCCCGTGCGCGCGCGCGGGCAAGCGGGCCGGCAGACGGGTGTGCGGGGCGGGGTACCCGGCCCGCTGCGTCCCCGCGTCTGCCCCGCCGCGTCCCGGTTTGTCCAAGGCCCTTGCATGCTCCTGCTCCCAGCCTCCGTGGGGTTCGCTGTCACTTAGCAGTAACTTTAAGATTGATGTCCCTTGACTGGTAAGGTGCCCGATGGAGTTGGACTTAATTTTTTTTTTTTTTTAACTCTAAAACATACACACACACACACACAACGGAAAAAGAAAAATGACATGACTTTTTCGTTCTGAACTTTTAGCCCGTGACTATAAAAACATGCCTTATGATTATTGTTTAATTCGGACGTGAATATTCGGGACGGGGGAGAGGGGTTGTTTCTTTTGCCCCCATCAAGTTAAATTCACTTAAATGCTCCAGCTTCCTGACTCCCCTCCTCCCTGGCTCTCCCCAAATACTTTCCTAAAGGATCGGCCCTTTTCTACTTTTTGTATATATTCTTTCAAGACCCAGTTCCTCTCACCTCCGTCTCAAACTTCTTTATCTAAAACAACGTAAACAGAACTTTGTTGCTGATGTGGAAGAGAACCGTGGGATGTAAATGGTCTGTCCCTTCTGTTCTGAGTTTATTTCTTCTCCACGTTATTGTTAATTGCATGCTGAAAGGAAAGGGTCCTGGGTTGGTTTTTTTTTGGTGAGGGGGGAGAAGAGAAGTATTTGGGAAAGTTTACCAAAAAAATCCCACAGAACTTTGCAGCCTTGGGTCGCCCTTTTTTTTTTTGTTTGTTTTTCAATGGAAATGTTCTAAGGGTGGATGTACTTCTGACAAATCGGGGTGCCTAGGGGACCGACTGGGAGCAGTCGGACGGTGGGACAGCATATTTCCGGGAGCATTTTCTTAGGAGGGGTTAGTTTGAAGAAATTCATGAGATTTCCGTGTCCTTTTGAAGGAGGAGGAGGTCTGTCTGGAATGTGTTGGCTCCTCTTGCTGTTTCCATTTTCCTTGTCTTTTGAGACAGCCAGAAAATACATTTCTAGTCCAAGTTGCCCATCCTGTTTGCTGCACTTTATAAGTTATTGTTGCTGAATGATTGGGAGCTGTCCATCAGCGGGAAAGGAACTTGCAGTTTACTTAAGAAATTGCATGTGTGACAAAGGCCGCTGCCTAGTGTGGTGGTCCGCGTGAATAGAGGGAGGGGAGGCAATTAGGGGGCTGTGTGGTTGGGGCTTTTTACTTGTCAAGCTGGAGCCTCATTGCTTTTGTTACTGCCATGTAAAGGGAAATGGCAGGGTTTTGTTTTGGTATTAAGGGCCTTAAAGCTTACTGCCTGACACTTACACGGGAAGGCCAAATAAAGTCCAGAAACTGGGACCACGGAGCAGTATTTTAAAAAAGAAGAAGAGAAAAATTAAGAATCCTCACTTTTTTGTTACCCTGAAGCCCTTCCAGTCCTTATGGGGTTTTTTTTTGTGGAAGGGGACATTGTGGGGAGGTGGAAGTTGCGAGGGGTACCAACTTGTCTGGTATAGTAACAGATTGCTTAAAGACCGACATCAGGAAAAACAGCCCTGTGGGTTTGCAGATCAACAGCTGGACAGTCGAGTCGGTAAATTAAAAACATCTCCTGTATGTTAGGTGTCCCGCGCCAGAAGAAACAGAATCTTTGCCACCGGTCTTGCTTGAAGCAATACCGGGTGGCCGGGACCCCATGTGGCAGCCGGGGTGTTTTCTTACCTGCATGCAAATCGGAGTTGTGTGTTTGCTTTTGAAGAGGGTGAAAAGATTTCACACTTGGGGAGGGGAAGGACCGGAAAGGCGCTCTGGGTGAGTGTTGTCCTCTGCAACTTTCTTCTGTCTTTAACCCCTCCTGGAACAGACACCCTCCCACAGTCCCCTCCTTCATGGAAAAGAGGATGATTTCAGGCCTGTGATGTCTGGGTCTCTCAACTCCAATTAAGTTAAACCCACACACATGTACCCAGTCCTGGATCCTAGGAGAGACCCGGGAAAAGTAAGTCGGGTTGGGGGGACTCAGGAATTGCCTTTTTTCTCCTTCTCCTCTCTTCCCTCTCTCTCAAATTCTGGGGAGAAAGCTCACAGAACTTACAGTCAGAAAGCCAGAGAGCATTCAGACTCCTGGAATGCCAGTGAACGCGGGAAGCTTCCGTTCTTCTGCTTCCAGAGAGGTCAACTGAAAAATCTTACAGGCTCAGTCTCTTGCTCTGGAAGGAAGAGGGGTGTGTGTGTGTGGCAGGCAAGGCCCTACCGAGTGTCACTCCCGTGTCACTGACAAGAAAACACACTTTCCTCTCCCCATCCCCCAACCCATGGCAGCCCTCGCCCTAAGAAATTTGTTTTGAGGGATTTGACAATCTTGTAGATAAAGTGCCTGCCTCTTCCCTTCGGTTGATCATTTTCCCTCATGGCTGACCGTAATTTCCTAGCTACTCTTAGCGGTGGCTCTGGCCCCGCTGCCCAAGGTAACGGGTGAGGGAGGGGGGACTCTGTTTAGAGCCCGAGCTGGCTGGGGAAATGGGCCTCCCCCTTCCTTCAAGGATTTTGCAGTGGTACAGGATAGAAACTGGGAGGAATTTCTTTTCATTAATTTTTTAAAAATTTAATCTGTAACCAGTCGAACTAGATGATTTGGTTTCTTTTTGTTTGTTTTTGCTTTTTATTTGGTTTCAGAGGGATGTGTGTGGAGAGGGACGAATTAACCAAATAACTGCAGGCATCGTGAGCGAGAACTTGGGGAGCATTTTGAGTGTCCCAGGGCAGAAATTGGGAGCCATCTCCATCTTTTAAGATGCCTTTTTTCAGCTCTTTAAAATGAAAGGGAGAAAGGGAGGGGAAGCGGGGAGGAAGAAGAAAAGTGAGAAAAGCAGTAAGGGAGGAGAAAAAAAAGCTGGCCCAGTCCCATCTTGAAGGTACAGAGAAAGTTTTTTTTTGAGGTGGAGAGAAAGAAAACCAAAGCTATTATGGACCCTAGGAATACCATCTTAGTGGGAGTGGAAGATCTGAGTGGGAAGGGAGGTGCGGTGGCCTCTGGGCTCACTCTCTTCCACCAGTTGGGCGGTTGGCACCTCAATTTGAATTGCTGGGTGAGTAGTGGGGTGTGTGTGTGTGTGGGTGTGTGTGTGTGTGGGTGTGTGTGTGTGGGTGTGTGTGTTATGTCCTTGCTTATATATAGTCTTGACCATTAAACCTTTGTGTTTGTTTTTGTTTTTGTTTTTTTTTATTCAGACAGTGGGCAGGAAAAACAAGACAAGAGTAAATGGTCAACTCAAGCTATGCTCTCTTACTATGTACTTTTCATAGTGGCTTTTTTGGGGAAGTGGGGGAAAGGGTTAAAAAAAAGATGGGGAGTAGAGAAAGCTTGACTTTTATCACCATCCTTACGATTCTATAGCAACGCAGACCCAGCTCCCCAAGTGCAAGTGAGCTATAATCTGGAAAAGGGTGGTGGGATTTGGGATTTCTTCTAATAAATAATCTGTCCCCCCGCTTCACCCACCAGGGTGGGCTCCACTGGAAGAAAGAGAAGGAAAAATGACATGCTCTCATGGAAGAGCATACTTTGGAAGCTTGAAACATTTTTGAGCAATAAGGCTTTTCCAGTAGCAGGGCTTGTGTAAACTGTGTATTTTGATTTCATATTTAATGCTAACTTTGTGTCGCTCTGTCTTTGGTTGTATTTATTTTCAATCTCCAAATTTAGATGCTGCCAGCCTTTTAGGGCTCCAGTCTTGCTTGTGGTGTTTGTATTTTGTAAATGTAATATAAAATGTGTTTTGGAAATGTGAGCAAAGACTGATGACAGCCTATTGTGCTGTTAACGATCAGGGAGAAGGCCCCTTTGCAGTACCTATTTGGGGCTTAGAATACTTAATACTCCGTTCAACTCTCAGATCAAATCCTTTGCCACAAGCTGTAAGGGCATTCTCTTGGAGGCGATTCCTTACTTGTCTTAATTATTGCTTTTTGTTATTAATTTTTGTTGTTGTCGAATGGCCAAAGAAACATTGGCAGTGGTCAGTCAACTCTTAGATCTAATATTTAGGGGAAGAAGGAATGAAATATACTACAGACTATAAGAGTCCTTATGTTTTCAAAATCATGAATTAAAATCCTCTGTGTCATATTGAACTATCTAAGTGGTAGGTAGTTCTCTAGTCGAGCATGAAGGAATGACAAACATGTGTCTTGGTTTCCCTTCTGGTTCTGTGCAACTTTCCAGCTCAGTGTATGGTGGTGTAAACTGTCAAGAATTGTGGGGAGAAGAGTGCAGGCTGGCACTGCAAATGTATAAATTGTCTTGCCACAAATTTCCCACCGTTTCCAGATTCCTGAAAGGTTCCAGACCTTTGTTCACTCAAATTACTGGGGTTACTTCATAGCAGTCCTGCTGTGTTGGTATGGGGAAGCCTCTATTCTTGATGGCTTATGGGAAGGGAATTCCTTTGAAAGGGTAAATTCCTGACTCTGATGATACAGATATTATGATCTTTGTATTGTCACAACAGGCTGCTGCCTCCGCATTTTCTGGAAGCAACAGAGCCTGCAACCTTATA
Source organism: Bubalus kerabau (assembly GCF_029407905.1). Taxonomy (NCBI): domain Eukaryota; kingdom Metazoa; phylum Chordata; class Mammalia; order Artiodactyla; family Bovidae; genus Bubalus; species Bubalus kerabau. The sequence continues at coordinate 35,880,721 of NC_073645.1, forward strand.
TTTTTAAGGAAACCTCCCCTCTGTGGTTTGGGGATGGTGGGGGGCCTGGCTGAGCTATGTCATGGAATTCTTTCCTTCTGCAATATTTTGGAATGTGATGAAATCCTGACATGCCGTCCAGATTACATACTTCTGCACACATTTGAAGACTTTTTTTTTTGTAAGTGAACTTTGCCTGGGTCATTCCCTTGTTACCTTAAACTTTCGACAGCTGCAGTCAGAGAGGGCGGTGGGGCTGTGTCCTTCTCTGTGTATTGTTCGTGGAGGCTGTAGTTGTCCGTTAAGGAATGCCTGTGTTTGGGACACTAACGGGACAAAACAGAGCAGAACAGTTCCGTTTTGCATTTGAATTCGTCTTCCCTTTAGTCTGGTTTTGCTGATTTCCTGTCAAATCCGAGTTTTGGTTATTTGTATCTGTGGGGCCACATGAAAATGTCTATCCTACCTGTCAGTTCATCTGTTTGTTACTAGGGAGAAATTTACCTGCTCTCTGAAGGTGACTTGTTTCTTGAGCTCTTATCAGACTCATGTAACAGGTATGGCTTTCAAATACCACCTAGATTGGAAAGTTAGGCACAGAGTGTTTATTTAAGAAATGCTAAAGGCATTTTTATATAGCTGGGCATTGTAAATAAATTAGAAAGGTGGTATCAAATTTTGTTCACTGCTTCTTTCTTGAAATCCCCAGGATGTAATAACCATTATGTACTTAAAATTTATTCAAAATCAAAATTGGTGATTTCCTTTCCATCCTATTTAGGAATCCTTAGATTTGGGGTGGTTGTGTTTTAGGGGAGATGGTCTGGAAATCATTTTTTAAAAAGTTGTTTTGAATTTGAGCTTTTGGATTTCTTCATTTGGAATAGGTTAGTTTTATCCCTGGCTCTGTTTTGAAAATTGACTCTCCTAGAAACAGCTGTACCCTCTTACCCAAGTCCCAAAGATTCCCTGCAAACTCGGACACTTAACAAGATTGATTATGCTAACACTAATCATTTAATGCCCAAGTAGTAGAAAAATATCTTGCTGGCTGGAGGGTGGAGGTTGCAAATTCCTGGGAAATTACTTCAGGGTGAAGTGGTTGGCCCTTCATCTCTGAGACCCGGTGGAGGGTTAGGACTGTCAGAGGGCCCCTGTGCACTGCTGTGCACACCCCCCCCCCTCCCCGCCCCCACCCTCCAGGATGCTGTGGCAAGATACTGAAGGGAGGCAGGAGTCAGGAAGAAAACCCTGGGAACTCAGTTGTCAGGGACGAGCCTGGACCGGGTGGGCCAAGGCATAAGCTCCCAAGTGGTTTTTAAAGGTTAGTTGGGGGAAGCACAATGGGATGCTTTCTTTTTATTGGAGAATAAATGTGAGTGAGTGGACATAAATTCTGTTTAATGAACTTAACTGGAAGTAATTGTTCAAGAGTCTGTGAATGCATAGGTTTCCTGGGTCGGGCCTTGGCTGCAACATTCCCAAAGCCAGGCAGCTGGACCACATCTTTATTTTCAAGGTTTAAATGTTCCCCTTCGTGCATTCACTCCCCACCCTGACACCTCCAGTCCCCCGCCTCCCCTCCCCTCCTCCTTTTGGGGGATTGAGACATGGTCATTAAGAAGAGCTGAATTTGGCCCCCTAGACCCTTAATGCTCAGCAGTCTGGTTATGATACTTGCTATGTTGTTGTCTTATAGAAGGGGCAAAAAAACCCAAACAACAACAACAAGAACAACAAAAGGCCAAGGGCTCAGGATGGTTCGTGTTAGTTCTGTGTATATTCATGTGTGTGTGAGAATTTGGATGAAAACTGGCTGCACATTTATCCTCTCCCTGCCTGCCCTGTTCAATCATTTCCCTGCACGAAGAGTTTTAATGCGTGTGTGAGTGCGGGAGGAACTGTGAGTCGGCAGAATTTCGTAGATGGCTGGGGGAATCTTCTCTCTCCCTCTTCTTGCTGTCTAAATGGATCTGATTCCAGAGAAAGAAGAGAGGAAGGGGGGAAGAAAAAGTCAGCCGTTGATAGTTCACAAAACCAACAACATCCTGAGGGTCAGACTCTGGCGCTAGTAGAAGCTATAACTTTGCAGCCTTGTGGGCGCATGACTCAGGCCGGGCGGTGCACGGTGGGCACCACACTTGCAGGGCCGTGCTTCTTTTCTGCATCTCACAGGCAGACCTCTTTTCTCGGAACCACCTCATTGCTTCAACAAAACTCAAACCCTGCGCAGCTTTCTTGGTTTTACCATTTCCAATGGGCAGTGCTGTAGCCATCCATAAAAGTCTGACCCTCAGGAAACAATGCCCCCTTGGTCCAGGTTGGGGGGGTGGGACAGAGCCTTAGGCAGAGAGGAGCAGTGCCCAACTGTGAACAGCCCCTGCATGTGGGGGAGGCGGGGAGACCCTCGCTGGCTGGGCACAGGGTCACAGCGAAGGTGGGAAACAGCCCTTGAGGCCCCAGCCCCGGTGGAGGGCCGCCCACCACCTTTCCCTTCTGTGCATGCATGCGTGCCTGCAGGAGGTTTACAGGATAGAGTAGTGAGATGCTCAGCAGGTAAGTCTGGCTGTGAGCGCAGGCCTGGTTCCAGGGCACTCCCTGACGTCATCATCTCAGCACTGAAGTGGCTGCCCACTGTTGGTGCGATGGGTTGTTGAGGCAGGAAGACTACCATCGCTGACCCTTCCACTCTGGATCATAGCCCCCCCCAAAACAGGACTAGTTGGATCACGGGGTGGGGGGGGGGCGGGTGGTTGATAAGGAAAAAACAGCGCTTCTTTGTCTCAACCTCTCCTGCCTATCAGTGCTCCATGGCCCCAGTGACATGCAGCATCTGTTACTGTTTTGCTAGGTGCCATTGGCCTTGGTACAGCCATAGGAAGCAGTGTCCCGGAAAAATGTATCAAGATGAGCCATAAACTCATTAAAAAAAAAAAAAATAGTAAACAGAGCTTGAAGAGTGTTCCTTCCTGATGCTGATTTCAGACCCTGGGAGGGCTGGTCATCTAAGACCCTGAAGACCCTCCCTACCCACCCCGGGGAGGGGAGAAGGCTGACAAGTGCTCCTCTGTGCTGCTTTTGTTTTATTGTGCTGGGCTCCTAAAGGCACTTTCTGGCCCCATTTTTCTTGTGCAGAAAGGGAGAGCCATAGGGGAGTATTGAAGAGGAGGGCCGGCCGCCCGAGAGGCCAGGGCCAGCAATGGCTCTATTTGTTTTCAACGTCTGTTGATTAATAGGTTGCGAGGTGAATGGCGAGCTTTCATTCCCTTTGGGTTCCCCACAGTTAGGGAAGGTGGAGGGGTTGGGGTGAGTGGAGGGCCGGCAGGGGGATCTCGAAGGGCCTGAATCACCCTTTCACTTGCTGGGTTCCCCATCTCTAACAGCATTCGGTGGACGGGTGTGTGGGCGCGATGAGGGTGGCAGGGCCAAGTTGCAGAACACCGGGCTTAAGGGTTCTCCAGGGGTCAAAGGTCAGCCACAGGGGGTGCCCCCTCCCCACTCCCCCCCAACTGCAGTGGGATGAATACTTCGGGTGGAAAGGCTTTGTGCGCTTTGAGGTCTGTTAAAAGACCCTTTCTTTCTAATTTAACCATTCAGTGCTCAAAATCCGGAGAGCTTGATGAACGGAACCGGCAAGAAATGAGTCACAGCCATGCCTCCAGGTAGAAAACAGAAAGGCTCCATGATTTAAAGTCACAGGAAGATTTTGATTCCTTTTAAATAGTTACTGTTTGCCTCATAAGTTCGGGTTTTAAGCTGACTTTTCCTTTTCTGCTGGGACTGACCACGTCTGTCCCCTGATGTCACTTGTGTCTGTATTTGAGAAGCAGAAATATCCCCACTGAATGTTTCACACCCCTCCCTCTATAAGCAGCCACATGGTATGAAAATCCCTACTAAAAATGCTTCATGCTCCGTGGCAAGGGAGTGCCTGACTATGGTGGAGAGCCCTGAGCTTACTCCTAATTGAGGGTTCGGGGGAGCACTGTGTGCCGAGCTGGTCTGGGTTCCAGAGTGTCCTCTTGTGATCCTGAAGCATCTGTATCCAGTGGGGGAGGTCGGCCCAGGCTGCGTTTGTTGGGTGCAGTTCACGACCTCCACCTGGCAGTCAGCCCCATCCAGGGCCCATGTCTGCAGACACAGCAGTGGAAGGTGGACCTGGGACCCGTGTCCTCACATGCTGGGTGAAACTGATAACAAACGCAGCTACCGCGTAGGTTTGTGAGGACTGAAGAGTCTGTCGCGGTCAACACAGGGACCGGGGCTCCCTTACATGTGGCAGCCATGGGCTGCGCCGCTGTGAGCCAGAGAGGCCTCGGTGAGATGGCCGTCTCAACAAGGGGTCCAAGCGGCCCTCTGGGTGAGTTTCAGGCATTGCTCGTGCTGGTGTGTGTGGGCAGCTGAGGCCTCACTCCCTGAACTTCCATTCTATGAATGTTTTATGAATGTTGCTGTTTTTTTTTTTTTTTTTTTTTTTTCCCTGGCTCACAGATTCCTAGTGCTCATCATATTCTTTAAGGCTTAAGCTCTCCAGGCAGCCTCCCATGATTGCCATTCTCTCAACCTTGAACTTTAGTTAGCTGTCCCTGAAAGTGATGATTTCGACCAAATGCATGGGTGGTTTTGAAGATATATTTAATATTTAGATAACACACTTACTAAGAGGCACCTGGTTTTATGTTACGGTTGTTTGTCTTGAACACCGGACTCTGTAAAAAGATTAAAGAGGGAGGAGACATGTTTTTCAGCTTGTTTACCCCACCAGCACTCCCAGCACACAGTGTGGCTTTGATTTAGATTTCCTGGATGCATTTCTGGAAGGTTTTCTGTTGTCCTCCACAAAAGGAACTTTTCACATCCGAATTTTCTTAGGGTGGTACAGTTTTGAACACAGTCCGTAAAGACCTCCTTAAAGAAGTGGGAACAGCACTGGAGGAAGTGGATATCAAGTCACATTCATCCCCAAGGCCTGAAACTGAAAAGAATTATTTCTAGTGATGATTTCATTATAGCAATTATAACCCAGTTCCATTATAACCAAATGACTTGGAAAATCCACAAAAACTTTTAAAACAGAGTTTTGCCTCTTTATGTTGTGTCTAGTATATAGTGGTACTCTTAACACATTCAGTTAAAGAGTTCTAAAAGGGTTTGCTGGAAAACCAAAGCTTTTCATTAAAAAAAGAAAAGGAAAACTATTTTCATTAAAAAAAAAAAATAAAGTGGGAGCTGGTTGTAGAGAAGGGGGAAGTGTAAGGGACTTTTCCTATGTGGGTGGTTCTGTGTATCATCTGTATCAGCTTCTGCTTCAAGGCCCTTCCCCTAATTTTTGAAGGACCTTGGTCATCTCCAGCTATTCTTATTTAACTTCCAACTCATCTGTGACAGTGTTATTTATTAGCATAATCAAGTGATGGTTTTTCTCAAATGACATATTAACTATTTGTGTGGACTAACTGTTGCATTTTCAAGAAGGGCATGCACCCAAGGCAAGGTGGCCACAAAACACCCCTGTGCTCTTGCCCTGCCATGCACGTCTTGGCCTTTGCAGTAAGGAGTGCGGGCTATGGCTGCCTTGCCCCCTGTGAATTTAATTAGAAGAGACTGGAAGGGTAGCGAACGTGACCTTCACCGAGCCCTTATTGTTAGCCCTGGAATGTATTTTTCATTTCTCAAAGCTTCTTTGCCTTACATGTGTGGATGTGTGAGGCACTGGGCTAATACACACTTCCCAAGCATGATCTCTTTAGATTTTCACAACAACCCTCTTAGGTAGACCTAGTTCTCACCAGGAGTTTGCACAGAAATGAAGGCTTGCGAGAGGTTACACAGCTGGATTGAAACAGGATTTAAACACGGGTCTTCCTGGAATGTTCTCACTTAACTCTTGGTCACCGTGTACAAGCCAATGGGCTTGAAAACCAATTCCCCCCCCACCCCCCAAAAGACACTTGTAATAAGGTATTAGACTGGATGGTTACTGAAGGCTTCCCTGCCCCCAGCTCTGTTCTGTGATGTTGAGTAAACTCCATTTAAGAGCACTGCCATTTGAATGAAATGAATCTGGGAGACTGGCTCTAGCCTTCTCTTCTTCTGATGCCTACTGTTGCAATTTATAAGAGTGTACTCACCACTCCCACAGGCTGAGCAATACAGGGGACACAAAGGTCTACAAGACACTATCTTTGTCCTTCAGGGACTTAGCTATGGTAGGACCAAGGAAGGTGCCTCATGATCCCAGCAGTGGACATAGTGTGGTGTAGACAGAAAGGATTGTGGGCATCTGAAGCTGGAGAGACACAGGCATTTTCCAGAAGAACATCCTCCCATCATAAAAGCAGTCCAGGTATAGGCAGGTTCATTGGGAGTGGCAGTTAGACCCTGGTTTCTGCACACACGGCTGCATTCCCCCTACCTTGTTTGGGAACCACCCAACGGGTAAAGACTGTATTGTTTCTAGGGACCTGCCTAGTATGTAGTCACATCCAAAAAGAGCTCCATGTCCCAATAGCCCTCTCCCTCCCCCCGAAAGCCAGGCAGCAGTTAAAATGTCATATCTCTTCACTCCTTTCTGACCCCCACCCCCACCCATACTATAGAGTTTTGAACGAATAGGACAAAACTAGTTGGCTTGCAGACTCAGGTGTACAAAATAATATGATAGTGATGCTGGGCATAACAGGTGTCCAGCTTTTGTTGGAATCTTCTTCTCATGCGTGTGTCTGACTGGAAGAGGGAGAATTAATTTTTCTCACGCATCTGTGAACTTCACTATTGCCGAAACACTATCTTCATCCTTCGATGCACAAGTAGAGAGGGTTTCCCCTGCATTTCTTGCCTGGAAGACAGTCATGGAATTTGCGCTTCTGAACTGCAAAACGGAACTGTGCCATCCTTTGAACAGCTTCTCCCAAAGAATAAAAATAACAATAAACCAGCATTCCTGTGCTTACCGTGTCTCAGGTTTTATATTTAATACTAAGCCCTTCCCATGAATTCTTTCAGAACTAATACTTGATCCATGATTAGGATTCAAGTCTCTTAACCTTTTGTGCTTGTATGGAACCTTGTGGTTCTCTGATCTAGGGGTCATGGCTGAACAGAAGAGGTACCTGTGGCCCTCCATAGGCAGATCCAAGATACCTGGGTCCTGAGCCCAGACCTACTGAGTCAGGTCCCTGTGAAGCTTTCTTAGTAATAGGGACCCATGTTTGTGATAATCATCTTGAGAGATGCTTGACTCAGCAAAGCTGAGAAATACAAGTCTCACTGCTCTTCGCCCATCATAGGCTTACACACTTGTTTTCTTCCATTGTTTTTGTGGTCCCATCCCCTCAAAGTCCTTCAGCTCCTCAGTGACAGTCTCCTCTCCCCTGGCCTATCCGGGGTTCTTCTCAGGGTCCCAGAGTTTTTCCACAGTTATTCTAAACTGGGGCTGGTCTGCATTCATTTCAGCAGTTGTGTATCTCTCCAGATAGAAAACTTGCAGAAGGCAGAAACTCTCATTTTCCTTTCCTCCTGATGGTCTCAAGTCCATCTGATATGTGTGCCCCTTGCTCTATTCCATCTGCACCCCAGCACACAGTGGGAGCGTTTTTGTTGGGTAGTTTTCAAGTTGTCCTAGACAGAAATGGTTCCTGAAAACTTCTCGGTGCATGTCTGTGAGATGCTGGCCCTGGCCTTGGAGTGGCAGTCCTGCACTCTGCTCTCTTTGGTCATGTCCAGACTTCCGTGGCTGCTGACGAAGGAAGTGTTACTGGGTGCTTTGAATTTCAGTGTTCTGATTGCAGAATGATAATTCACAGTCCAAGGCTTCTGTGAGCCACTAGTCACCATCTGTCTTTCTCTGAAAGTATCCAGTTGTTTGTAGGAATCATTAAGCCTGGCTCTTGGGCATGTGACTTTTTCTGTTTTCGTTTTTTGTTTTTTTCCGGGAGCATCTAGAAAGTACGTATTTTCCTTTCCAAACACACCCATGGAAAAGTTAGAAGCACCTTTTAAAATGCCTTCCGCACAATTAACTGTGGTAAGAAATACTCTTACTCTATCACACCCCTTCTTCACCTATTTTTATTTATTTATTTTTAAAAAAGACAAGAAAAACGTAGAGGACTAACTGCTTGGTGGTCCCTGAACTCAAGAGGCACTAGTGGGCAGCACTGGAACCTTCCTTCTTTTCTTTTAATGCAATTCCTTTTCCTTGATGTTAATGCAAGTTGTGCCTTCCTAAAAGTAATAAAAGGAAATGAAGACACGTTCTAAAATGAAAGTTGACTCTAATCCATTCATCATCTAATACTAGCCTCTTTATCTTCGCTGGTACCTAATCTGGTTAAATGTCCCTGTTGTAGGATTTTAGTGAAAATCCTCTATTGGGAATAGGGTTTTTTGCAATTGGATTACTCTCGGTAAATGGCCCAGTAGTTCGCTTGTTTCAGCTTAATTTTTTCTTTGTGATCTTGCTGGGCTAAGTTACAGCATCGCATGGGGAGGGGGAGGGATGGTTGAGAGTAGGGTAGGGGAAGGAATGGAGAATAATTTGGGCAGGTCTGATCATTGCAACTAGAAAAATCTTTAAGATGCTTTTCTTTTCTTTTTTAATCCTCCTCCTCTTAACCTGTCAACACTTCCCAAACATAAAAATTGCCTGTATGTTGTTTTCCAGAACTGCTTGTTTCTAAAATGTGTACATACCCTTTATTAGCTCAATTCATCATCATCCAGTTAATTTGTTAGCATTCCCTGTGACTTCCTAATGAGATTCTCATAATGAATCCAGGCTGCTGTAATCTGCATAAAATATGCAGGTGCTCGCCTGGCAGTTTAGAGCTTTCTGGTAAAGTTCACACTCCCAACCTGACCAGAGAGAGGCTTTTCATCCTCGCTGCCTGTGAAGGATTGTAGCTTGCCCAGTGGTTCTAAGGAGCCGGGAGAGGTTCAGAGCCTGGGGTGCTGGATGAGGTGGCTGGGATTAGGGCCCTTCCAGTTTCTTATAACGGAAGCCTTCTCCCGTGAAGCCTGCCTTCCTCCCGTGGGGCCCTGGGGTGGGAGAGACCACCACCTGCAGAAGCACAGTAGGCCTGGGGGATTAAAGCCATCACTTCAGATTTACCTGCTGATGGGAAAAGTGCAGATTCTTGGGCTCTGTGACAGGGTGGTGGTGGAGAAGGTATTTTAAAAGCCAGGCTCAGTGGTGGGGGTGGGGTGGGGGTGTAAAGACCAAGGCACACCTTCCCAGAGAGCTGAATTATCACCCTCTGCTATTTTAGTACAGGGACCAGGGCCAGGCTGCGTTGACTGCACTTAGGGAATCCAGGTGGGAGGGTGTGGTCAGGGCTGCCCAGGTCGGGCTCCTGGGCCGCCGGAGCCAGCCTGACTGTGTCCCCTTCTGTGCTTATTAATCCAGGTGGGAGGGTGTGGGCGGGCCTGCCCGGGTCGGGCTCCTGGGCCGCCGGAGCCAGCCTGACTGTGTCCCCTTCTGTGCTTATTAATCCAGGTGGGAGGGTGTGGGTGGGGCTGCCCGGGTCGGGCTCCTGGGCTGCCGGAGCCGGCCTGACTGTGTCTTTCCCTCTTTGCAGTCGAACAAAGTGCCGGTTGTGCAGCACCCGCATCATGTCCACCCTCTCACGCCTCTTATCACGTACAGCAATGAACACTTCACGCCGGGAAACCCACCTCCACACTTACCAGCTGACGTAGACCCCAAAACAGGTAGGACACGTGCTTGGGTGCAGAGAAGGTGTGCTGTCCCGGGACCACCGGAGGACCTGCTGCGTTGCGGGGGGTGGTTTGGGGACTTGGGCTGGGGGCAGCAGTGGAGGGGCCCCTCTTCCTCTCCCACGTGTTGGCCGGGAACCTCTTTCGGGAAACCAGAGCCTGGTGAGGGAGTGGATCTCACCTCCCCTTTGGAGAAGTCCATTTTCAGTGCTCAGTTCTCTCCAGAGCTCCAGGTACCCCTGAGGGGCTCTCTTGGGAACCTTGCTATGAGTTCTGTTCTCAGGGGTGGCTATTCTCAGGAGTGGCTTATAACTCCAAGAATCTCAGACAGACTCGGAGGCAGTAATGGTTTTGGAGGCATCTCATGGACTCCTCCTCAGCTCCATGGGAGTCTAAGAGCCCTAACAGCATGGTTCCCTGAAGCCCCAGCTCCCTTGGTGGCTAAGGGACCATAGTCCCTTGGCAATGATTTAGTGCACCCTTGAGAGATCACATCACTGGGTTCTGCATTCTCTTTGCTGATGTATTTGGGCTCTTCCTCCCCTGTAATATCCTGAGTCTTTATTCTCAAGCCCATTTTACAGACAGGAAAACCCAAGTCCAAGATGATTTCCTCATTGCATCAAGGAACAGCCGTTAGGGTCTCAGGCAGAAGATGCCACATGACTCCAGCTTTTATACTTGTCCTCTCCTTTCCATCCAAGTGCCTTTTCCCAAAAGTGGGGAGAGGAAGAAGGCGAGGTTACTTGTAGCTCCCCTGAAACAAGATTTAAAACAAATTGGGGTCGTCTTGGGAGAACAGCTAAGGCCAGTCTCTTTCCGGCCAGGCGATGCACTTGCTGGCGTTGGTTTCTCTTCTCAGCTGGTTAATTAGCAGGATGAATTCAGAATGGCTATTCCATGTCACTTGGTCGGAAGGAATTGTTGGATGCTGGGCCGAGGTAGACTGCCTGTTCAGGCCGTCTTTGCTGCCCCTGAAAGAAGCCACACATTAGCTGGTTTTCAGCAGCCTCTGAGCCCCCTTTGTGCTCGTGGGGGACCGAGCCTGGCGCTGGGATGGCTGGAGGAGGCCGCCAGCCGGCCCCAGGCTCCACGAGTGAATGGCAGTTTCAACGTCTCATTTAAATAATGGTAGGACAGGGAATAGCTTTTAAATGGTTATCGTAAAACATATGATTAACGTCTGCGGACTGTTTACTTTCCCTCTGCGAACATTCTTTCAAGTGTGCGAGTGGCTTGGTGTAGGGTCCAGGCCCAGCTAATCTGTTTGGTTTTTGTAACAGAGAGAAAGCAGTGTCTGCATGAAAATGTCACCCAGGGAGGCTTAATTTACAGATTAAAAGCTTCCTGAACGAATTTTAAAAAAATGAAATAGTTTTCATCTGCGAACACACAGCTCATTCCCTTCCGTCCTGTTTTAATTCTGAGGAATTGTTCGTTTTGCTTTCCACTTGAGCGGTGTAGGTCTACTGCTCTGGGCCTGAATTGTTCCCAGCCCTCTTGATTGCTAAGAAACCAAGGATTTCTCCATTGCAGTATATGTGCCTATGGAACTAATGGGTGTGTGGTGCATGGATCTTCAGAGCTCACTCCTCAGCCCCATGGTCCAGCAGTACCCCGTCCGCAGTGGCCTCTGTCCTCTAGAAGGCCAGGTTCTAGAGCCAAATGAACCAGGCCTCCAGCATCTCCTGGTCTGGTCAGCTCAGATTCTTCCTTGGATAAGGTGTCGAGGCATTGGTTGAGTTTCTCCTACAGCTCATCTTCAAGGCAGAGTTCGACAGATTTAAACAGTGGTAAAGAACCTGCCTGCTAATGCAGGAAATGTAAGAGACACTGGTTCGATCCCTGGGTTGGGAAGATCCCCTGGAAGAGGGAAATGGCAACCCACCCTGGACTTCCCACTTGCCTGGAAAGTCCCATGGACAGAGGAGCCTGGTGGGCCACAGTCCACAGGGTCACAAAGTCAGACACGATTGAAGTGACTTAGCACAAGTTTTTTAGATGTTAATTTTTAGAAGCTGATTTCCTTTTTAGAAAGAAGTAACCTTTCTAAAAGCCCTAACTCCAAAAGTATGTTAGAAACCAGAGGAGTAACTCTGATGCAGGAAAGTCATTAGAATTAAAGAGAAGAAAAGGACAAGCTCTGGGGATAAAGGGATCTAATATTACTCGATCCCCTACTATGTGCCAGCCCCTTTAGGTTTTTTTTTCCCCAATTCAAATAATCACACCGATCCCATGAGGCAGAAATATTCAAGCTGGCATTTTCTAAGTCTGTATGTGTTTAGCCAGTGTGTGATCCATCTAGAAGAAGATGAATTTTTCAAGCTGGTGCAGAGGGATAATGAGATGAAACTTACCGACAAGTCTTAGGATCAGGCTCATGGAAAACCGCTCATGCTAGGATTACAGAGGTGATATCTCTCTTTATCCTCTCCCTGTTCCCATCACTTGATGGTTTCTCTTCACTTCTCTCTTTCTCTTGCACCTAAACTGTGGCTTCTTCTTCCAGGAATCCCACGGCCTCCGCACCCTCCAGATATATCTCCATACTACCCACTGTCACCTGGCACCGTAGGACAAATCCCCCATCCGCTAGGATGGTTAGTACCACAGTAAGGAGTTCCATTTTTTAATTTCCTTTTTGTTTCTTACATGGGCATGCTTATTATTTATTCTGTGTGTGTGTGTCTTTAGAAGACATGAGAGGGGAGGGAGGGCCATGGGTGGGGAGTCGTGGGGAAGATGCTTGCTGATCTGCCCAGTGGAAAAGCAGGCAAGTCAGTAGCCATTCAGATGGATGATATAAGAGAAAAGCTCTTGATATTCAGCATTCTTAACCCATGGTCACCAAAGGCTGTAGATTCTTCTCTGGGAACATAGATATCCTTAAGGTACTTTGGGAATTGCAGGAGACTGAGGGTTTCTCTCCTGTGAAGCCTATCATGCCTCTTCAGGTGGCAGCCCAAACTGGAGTCCTGTCATTGGACTGAGGCAGCAGAGGAGTGGGTTAGTTTTGAAATCCGGGAGTGGGAGTCAGAGGGTCACAACCCCACCCCCCACCCCAGCCATCATTCCCAAGCTTGACAGCCACAGTGGAAATTTGCGTCTGTTGAGAAGTTCCACGTTCTCCAACCAGCATCTCTCTCTGAGAGTCTTTACGTGTTAAGTGGCTCACCAAACTCTGAGGGGAGGGAGTGTGGGGTCGTTGGAATCCTCACTGCAGGGTACAGGGCCTTCCTGAGTATCAGCCCTAGGTCCTGGCAGCGCTCCACATCATCAAACTGCTTTTACAGTTTGTCTTCCTATCACCTAGTCTTGCTTTTATAGCACCACCCATTAACCTTTCCTTGACAACTTTGACATGTATTTTAAAATCAGAGCAGAGGGTCCTTTAATGTATGAGCATACTGTGTCTGTATTTGTGTGCGTGCATGTAATACGTGATTTATGATGGAGTGCTTTTGTATATATCTTTCTCCATGTTTATCAGTGATCTCTACTATTTAAAAAACACAGGACAATTTGTTGAATCCTATCAGGAATAAATCCTGGAAAAACTCTCAAGTTTGGGTCTTGGGGAAGTTAACCTTTCATGACCTTAAAGAAGATACAGTTTCAAAGTGGTTCACCTCTTCTCCCCAGTTCCACCTTGATTTCTCCAGCTCAGCATATTCTACAATTTCTTTTCTTTTTTTTTTTTTAAGGAAAAAAAACCCTTGTATTACACAGTAGCTGTACTAAATACCAACCCAGGTGTAGTTTCAGTTCATTTTTTGCTCCTGAACTTTATTAGGAAGGGTAGATGTGGATGGGAGTGTGTGTCCTATTTCTTCTTCTTCAGTGGGTGGGGCCATGCCTCCACTAGTCCTCAGTCATCAGTTGCCCCATTCAGCTGATGGGGAGATATTTGAAGGCTAGATAAAAAGGAATAGCCAACTCAGACAACCCTCTGTCAGGAGGAGTTGTGTGTCTTTCATGAGGATGCTATTTTGCATGTTGCTGTATTTTTTAATTATTGTAATGAGGTGTGATTGTCTATTGGTTACCCACAATTCTTCTTGGGGATTCTCCCCCCGGTAACTCTTGTCAACACTTGTTAATTTGACAAAAGGCTACAAATTAAGCTCTGTTAATTTAATGTTTTCTCACCGAGATCTAAATACCGAAAGAGGCCCAAAGCGCAACTGAAGTCCTTTGATTCACTGTACTTTATTTTGGTATAAATTTACATTCATTATTGTTTTCCTTTGGATGTGTAGCCCTCAATTAGTGTGACGGCTCCATTAAAGCAGGCGAGACTTCGCCCTTAATTATTACAGCAAAACACCCACTTTCAGCTTGGGGAGAGGGTCTCTATTGACATAAGCAAAGGTTATAAAATTTAATTAGCCATTCCTATCAGATTTATGGCATTCAAATTGTTCTGTGTTTCTTCCCTTTGATCCTTCCTGTACAATCCCCAAGATTTTTGTTCTGATCAAATGAGAATAAAGCTTACTGTGCCGAGAGAACTTTTCCTTTTTCTTCTTTTCCTTTTCCCCACCCCCACCCTCGTTTGCACGTTCTCACTGTGTACCCCGCTCTTTGTAGGCAAGGTCAGCCCGTGTACCCCATCACGACAGGAGGATTCCGTCACCCCTACCCCACAGCTCTGACTGTCAACGCTTCCATGTCCAGGTGAGTTCCAAGACCCAGCACCTTCAACCACAGCCATGAGTCACTTTTCAGAAAGTTCTCTGGATGCTCCCAGACCATCCGGGCATGTCTGCTACGTGTAGGTCTAAGGATGTAAGACCCATAGAGTGTTAGGCTTTTCTCCTACAAAATACTGAAAAAATTGCTCTGAACTTAACTTCCCAGGTGTGTGATGCCAGAATTTTAAGGTTGAATTTCTGAGTCAGTATTTTTAAGAACTTAAGAAGGCAGGAAAAAATAATTAGGACATGGGGAGCTTTTTAAAGTGTTATTTCTCTGTTGCCCTAAACCAGGGAAGAAAGGAAAGGGTGTAGGTAAGTTTATTATTGTATATACAAAGAATTTGAGGGAGGGTTATTGGTCTTTTCAAAGCTCCAGGCTCTTAAACATAAACAAAAAAGAGCATTCCCCTCCCGCCCACCTCCTCCCCTACCCAAACATATCTGTGTCTAAAGTAGCAGTGTCCAGTAGAAATGGAAGGTGAGCCTTATATGTAGGGAATATACAAAGGGAATTTTAAGTTTTCTAGTATCCATATTTTTTAAAAGAAGAGAAAAGAAAACTTAGACAAAATTATTTTTAATGATTGATTTTATTCAACCTAATTAGTCAAAATATCATTCCGACACATTATCACTGTAAAGCAACTATTAATGAGTTCTTAACTTTTTGTGTACTTAGTTTTGGAATCTGATGTATATTTCACACTTAAAACACTTTTCAATTTGGCCTGGACACATTTCAAGTACACAGTAGCCATATGTGGCTGATGGAGACCATGTTGGCCTTTGCAGCTCTAAATTTTTTGAAGTTTAAAAAAAATCCTCCCTGGTGGCTCAGAGGGTAAAGCATCTGCTTGCATTGTGGGAGACCTGGGTTCGATCCCTGGGTCGGGAAGATGCCCTGGCGAAGGAAATGGCAGCCCATTCCAGTATTCTTGCCTGGAAAACCCCATGGACCTCCGTAGCCTGGTAACCTGTAGCCTGGTAGGCTACAGTCCATGGGGTCGCAAAGAGTCGGACACGACTGAGCGACTTCACTTTGACTATGTATACATTCACATATCTTTAAGCATATAATGTATATAGAACACATATACACAAATACCCGCATGTGTGTACCTAGATCTTTTTAATCCCCATATTCTCCTTTCCCCCCCTTTCTAAGTAATTCTGGCTAATTTTTCAGTGACTGCTAGTTTATTTACAAACTGGTTGGCAGCAGTATGTTTAAGTAGTCACTAATTGCTCCTAATGATAGTTTTATTTTCTGTTCATCTGATTTTCAGTCAAGTTAATTAAATCGGTGGAGGTTTAGACTTTCCTGATGGGCTGCAACAACAAATCCATTTTGAGGATGGCACCTAATTAAATTAGCATGCATTTACATGGCAGGGATGCCATCTCCCAGCCTCCTTCCCCAATCTCTGTAGCCAGCGTGAGGACCCTAGACCAAAGGAAGGGTTGGAAAGACGGGCCACGATGCCTCTTTTCCTACTTATGAAACAGTGATTTTGGTGGAGGAGAGAGAACCACACTCATGAAGAAGCATAAATTGTAGCATCTCTAACGTTTGTCATCATGCCATGGGTATTGTGCAGCCGTAAAGATCTGTTTCCCACCTGTGATAAATCATGTCAATTTCTAAATCCACACCAGTATCGGTTAGGCGGGAAAATGCTTGTGTGTCCTCTTCTCTAGCAAGAAGAGGAAGGTTATTCTCATTAAATAATGTCACCACAACCTCGCAAAGCCTGGGAACGAATAGAGAGTCTCCCAGGAGGAGAACTGCTTCTGAGCACCTTGGACTCACGGCTTGCCTCCTCTGAACCAGCATTTCTCCAATGCACCGGATTGTTTTTCGTGTTTGTTTCCTCGGTGCATTCCAGAGGTTCAAAGCGGTGCAGTAATCGTAGGATAGGGATTGAGGTTAAGCTTATCGATTGAATTATCATTAGGAGGTTAGCCGATGATTTCTAGGTGGGCAGGGGGTGGAGGAGAGGAAGGGAACGGTGGGAGGGAAGGTTAGGGGGCTCGAGGTGCGGGGGGTAGGCGGCCGATTCCCCAGGTAGGCCTTATGAAAGGTAGCTAGTTAAAAAGCGTATACAGCAAATTAAATACATTATTGTGGTAATGGGGCGACAGAAGTGTGGGTCTATTATACTTATGGCAGTTATAGGGAATGTAGGCAGCTTGCCCTGTTCCAGAACACCCTTTGATATTCATTCTCTTCAGCAGCGGGGCCAGGGCTTCTCAGAATTAAGTGATGGGTCATTATACTTTAAACACCATGGAGAAGCCTAGATTGGCAATTAAACAGCTCTTGCTGACACTCACTTGTGCCACCCTGTGACCCCCTTTAGATTGAGATGTTGGAGCTCCGGGCCCTCAGCCTGCTAAATTGGCGCAAGGCTCTTCTCCTGACGAGAGCGGGCTCTGAAATCTGCCGGCTTCAAAGGGAGCGAGATCATGTATAAACCATAATGTGGGTGCACCGTGGCTCACAAAAAATAAGGCAGGAAGAGATGAAATGTTACAAGTGCAAGGGGGGAAATGAGAGAATAATGACAAACCTAATGCAGCTCAAAGCAGGCTTGTTGCACAGGAAAATGCATCCCACTGCTTGTGCATAAAATCAAGGCCGGCAGATGACATCCAGTTAACAGAAACGTGTCAACAGTGAAGGAAAGCGCGAGTGGGGAAGGCAGAAGCCCCTGAGACAGCCAGAAACAAAAATTAGTTGTCCTTAACAAGTTAAGGTTCATCATTATATTCTGGCTTGGAGCCATGAAAGCAGACGGGGGGATATAATGAGCTGCTTAGAATTTTTAGGGTGTTTATTGCATTGCACGAAATAGTTGTCTGCAGAAAGGAATTTCTTACGTGAAAGTATGAGTATAGCCCATACACACACACACACACACACGAGTCCCTTTCTCTGTCATACATTTCTCAGGTATAGGAATATGGGTGTAGGTATGTGAACTTGGAAGTATTTGGTCTTCATGGCTACACTAGAAATGTTTCCCCACCCCAGAATGTACTCAAATTCTGGTGTCTAACTGTGGTGTTTGGTGTACACACACACACACACACATACACACAGACAGACATGCACACAGAGTGTTTTTTCTCTCTCCCCCTTCTCTCTCTCTCTGTCTGTACACATATTCTCAGTCAGCAGGAAGGGAACATATGAATTTGAGGAATGTCAAGCCTTTAAAATTCACAGTAAAAGCTGCCACTCCACCCACTGCTTCACCCAAGGGCTTCGAAGAACACATGTTCTTAACTTACGTTTTCTCAGAGGCCTTCAAACTCTGGGAAGGAACAGGGTGTAACTTGGGAGCCCAAGTACCTCCCAGGCTTTGTTCTTTATTTTTTGTTGGGGGAGTGGGGATGGGGATGGAAGTTACTTTTTTTTTTCTCAGTCTCTCTCTCTCTCAGGGTTTTTCTTTTCTTTTTTTTTTCTTTTTCTTGACACCCTAAAAGAACTCGCATGACTCTTATTTAAAAAATCATGCTATTGTTACCAAACTTTGGTAAATTTGTCAAGGCAGCTATGGGAGAAAGCCACATCAGGGTAGAATTTCCAAGTCAAATGTCCACTGTGATTTTGGGCCCTCTTCAAAAATCTGCATTATTTATTGGTAGTTTCTCTGTTGATCTGTGCGGAGTCAGTTAGGACTTTAATTTTTCATCTTTCTTCTGATGAACATTTGCTGCATTCTTTTGGTAAAATGAAAACTACTTAGATTTCCAGTCCACATAGGAAAAGAACCTTGTAAATAAGTACAGGATCCTTGTGAACTAACTGTCACAATAAAGTCTCATTAGCACCTCCAGTGACCAGCATAATTGACTTCCTAAAGAGCAGGTGGTCCTTCCCTGGTTGGTGTGTGGGGTGGTCATGGTTTGGACTTAAGCTGAAAGCAGCAGTTCCTTGATCTGGGTTCCCCCTTCACCTAAACTTGCCTGATCTTGTCAGGGCAGAACCTGGGGGCTGCCCTTTTGTTTTCTTTGGGGGAATCACCCCTTGTAATCCCTCATTCCACCTTTCTCTACAGTAATGTATATTCCTTTAAGAGGGTGGTTCTTCTAACCAAGAACAAATTGTGACTCCAAGTGTATCAGAAAAGACGAGAGCTATAGGTTGCATCCAGAGAAGGCAATGGCACCCCACTCCAGTACTCTTGCCTGGAAAATCCCATGGACAGAGGAGCCTGGTAGGCTGCAGTCCATGGGGTCGCTAAGAGTCAGGCACGACTGAGTGACTTCACTTTCACGCATTGGAGAAGGAAATGGCGACCCACTCCAGTGTTCTTGCCTGGAGAATCCCAGGGACAGGGGAGCCTGGTGGGCTGCTGTCTATGGGGTCGCACAGAGTCGGACACGACTGAAGTGACTTAGCAGCAGCAGCAGCATGGGTTGCATCCTGTTGTCAGTTTGGAGATGAACCAAGAGCATTTTAAAATTAGCTCTGAATGTTCTGGCTAGTTTGCATGGTTGAGAAATGCCAATTTACGGCTTAAACCATGTCCAAAATAACATGCCTGAAAGTAAACAGTATTAGAGGAAAAACACAGACTCTTCTTTTCTTTATTAATAATTCTGATCATCCTTTGTAAGATCTTCTAATGCATAGGCAGTATTTTAAGTAAAAGTAATTTAGGAACCCTAGAATTTTAGAGTGGGAGAGGATATACAAATCCCAGAATTCAAAGCTTCACTCAGGGGGGTTGTCTGTGTAAAATGCTCTTTTGGGGCCATCTCTGATACAAAGTTATTTAAAACATCTGTGACGTATGTTGGGAACCAGATGGCAGTGATTTGGATCCCCCCATCTTTCTGCCTCACTCTCTCCCATTACTGTGAAAACGATGGGACCACAGCAGCAAAAGAGAAATAAAAATTTTATTGCATTCCCATCAACAGAATGAGGACTAATGAGGCATGCGTGGCATTGTCAAAAAATGTATGTATACTTCAGCCGCGTTAATATTTTATTTAGCTGTCAATATGCAACAAAAGATTTCATCTTTCATTCTAGTGCTGATTAGGACTTAAGAAATAGTCTTAGATGCCACTAACAGTGTCCTCCCAAACCAGTGGACTTGTGATCTCCAGCAAGTAGTCCAAGCCTACTTTGTCGTCCAAGTATACCGGCTGAACGTGCCTTTTGCTGAAGATGTTAGCAATCGTAATGTCTCGTGTCAGTAGCAATAATGAAGGGGAAGATTGGCTTTAATGACATTACGAGAATCATTATGTTTAATTTATCACTAATTAATGCTGACAGGTTTCATATGCCTTGGGTTGCTTTCATGTGAGTGTTACGTGCTGTTTCTTTCTTTTTTTTTCTCTTTTAATTGTGTGTACACATCCCTCCCCATTCATTCATTTTGATTCTGACGATTTACACAGTTTTCTGTCTTCTAGGTTCCCTCCCCATATGGTCCCACCACATCACACTCTACACACGACCGGCATTCCCCACCCGGCCATAGTCACGCCGACCGTCAAACAGGAATCCTCTCAGAGTGAAGTCGGCTCACTCCACAGCGCGTAAGTGTCCTCTTCTTCTCCTTCTCCGTGCGTTTAGCCCGTGGTGCCTGGGTGGTGGCCCTGCCCGAGGTTGGTCAGACTTCAGTAAGCACCTGCCTTACAGAGAGGGAGGCATGTGCCTACTGTGGGGGAGAACACAGCTCTTTCTCGGAGGGACTGGGATTTGCAAGCACTTCTGCCTGCCAATGGAGGAGACGCAGGAGACTCAGGTTCGATCCCTGGGCTGAGAAGGTTCCTTGGAGGAGAAAATGGCAACCCAGTCCAGTATTCTTGCCTGGGAAATCCCATTGACAGAGAAGACTGGTGGGCTACAGTCCTTGGGGTCACAAAGAGTCAGACACGACTGAGCGCACACGCACCTACCATCCCTGATCCCGCGAGAGACACTGGCTGAGGTGGAAACGGTCACAATGTGCTTTTCCCTCGGGGAAATTTTGTGTTTCTAAACCTTGAGAGTCCCTTGGGCTGCAAGGAGATCCAACCAGTCCATCCTAAAGGAAATCAGTCCTGGGTGTTCATTGGAAGGACTGATGTTGAAGCTGAAACTCCAATACTTTGGCCACCTCATGTGAAGAGCTGACTCATTTGAAAAGACTCTGATGCTGGGAGGGATTGGGGGCAGGAGGAGAAGGGGACGACAGAGGATGAGGTGGCTGGATGGCATCACTGACTCAATGGACATGAGTTTGGGTAAACTTTGGGAGTTGGTGATGGACAGGGAGGCCTAGCATGCTGCGGTTCATGGGGTCGCGAAGAGTCGGACACAACTGAGCGACTGAACTGAACTGAAACCTTGAGGAAGTGATGACAAGATCTCCCTCATCCCCCACCCCCCAGGCTGTTTTTGTTGCATTTCCCAGGATGGAGAAGACCCAGTAGAAGTGTGCTTCTCCTTCTGAATCGCTTAGGGCGTTGAGCAGGCAAGGAGGCGGGCTTTCTGCTGTGGAGGAAGCTGACCTCGGGGTTGTTCATCGGGTTGTTCATGGGGTTGCGTCTGTCTGTTTTGTCCCTATCCAGAAAGCATCAGGACTCCAAAAAGGAAGAAGAAAAGAAGAAGCCCCACATAAAGAAGCCTCTTAATGCATTCATGTTGTATATGAAGGAAATGAGAGCAAAGGTTGTAGCTGAGTGCACGTTGAAAGAAAGTGCAGCCATCAACCAGATCCTGGGCCGGAGGGTAAGTGGTGTACCTGCTGGGAGAAGAGGGCCAGAATAGGACATGGTGGGTGGAGTGACATGTCCTTGTCCTCATTGGTTTGGAGCATCCTTTCCCTTGAGCCATACTCTGACTCCTTCCATGGTCTTTGTGGAGTTGGAAGCAGTAACTCTGCCTTCGAATGATGTTCACAACAGCCATACCCTGGTCTTCTCCACCTGCAGAGAGCAAAGACTCAAACATCATAGACGACAAGTCAGGTTTGGTCTGGGCCCTCCTGTTAGTGCCAGGCCTCTGCAGACCGTAGGCATCTTCAGATGACACCATTTGCGACAGAAGCGCTGTCCGTCCCCCAGCCACAGTGTGGTTTGTGACGTTTCTGCGTGTCTCTCTCTCTCACCCTGTCCCCTCCAGTGGCACGCGCTTTCCCGAGAAGAGCAAGCAAAGTACTATGAGCTGGCCCGGAAGGAGCGACAGCTTCACATGCAGCTGTACCCCGGCTGGTCCGCACGGGATAACTATGTAGGTGGCTCCTTTTTCTCGGGACTAGATGCTGTAGAGATGTGGTGGATGTCCATCTGGACAAAGGAAATGCAACCTGCCAACCTGAATCGGGCTTCAGTACCACTCAGTCTGCCCAGCTGTGACTGTTAGCACCTTACCTCAGCACCAGACTGGAGGATTCTGTCTTAGCCTCCTGCAGGGCTCTATCAACATGGGATAGTTCTTCAAGGAGGAGGAAGGGGGCTGGTGTTCCAGCTCAGGGGACCTGTGGGGCCAGGTTAGGGCTGTTCATACCTTCTTGCCCACATCTTTGAAGAGACATGGCTCTAGAATACACCCAGTGAGGCCTGTGTGTTTCTCAGCAGTGATGCCAGCTGGAAGGAGAGCATTTACTTCTTCACAGCTGTTCTAGCAGGGCCTTCACCCTTAAGAGGGAAAAAAACTGTTGGTTTAGGATGTGGTACAGTAGAAGTTGGAAGCCTAGTGCCCCTTGAGACAGGCATGATGGGAATATCTCTGAGTGTAAGTAGGCAGTAGAAGCCATCTTTTGGCAGAATGGATGAAGTGACACAGGGAGGTGTGTGTGTTGGGTGATGTGTGTGTCCCTCAGCTTTTTGTTGGCTCTGGGATTTGCCTAATCCCCTCTCCTCCTTTTTAGAAAACACTGTAGGGGTTGTTGTCTTTACTAATCACAGTGCTTGTAACACTCTGGATTCTTTTCCTCCCATGAACTGGCTGTCTTCTGTCACCTCACCATTCTTTCTTACTCTGGTTTTTGGCCCAGGAACTCAAGTTCTGGGCTCATTCTCCTCTCTAATGGATGAAATGTCTCTTATTTTGCTTCGTACTTCATTACCTGGCATTTAGTTTCATGAAGTGATTTTTACCATCCACTCTTTGGGGGCAAACAGAACCTGTCTTAACGCTGGCAGCAGGCATCTCCTCCTGTTTCTTGTTGATGGTACTGAGCCATGGATGATTCTTCTACCATCCGTGCTCCCTGACTGAGCTTTCCTCTGGCCTTCACCTGTGGTGGGGAAGCTCTCTGTGTATGAGAGTTGAGATCTATTCAGTTAGTGCTGTTTGTGAGCTTACTGTCAGCACAGTATTGTGGGGTTTGAGTTAAATCAGAGCTCTCTCAGAACTTAACCAGGAAGCACAAGACATCCGCATTGAATGTGTGGGTCCTGGGCAAAGACTGTTTTCTGCTTCCACTGCCCCGCTGTTCCAAGTGTCTTCACTCTTTAGTCTCATACCTTTACACACACGCGTGCTTCTCTACTCTTTGCCATGTGGATGGGGAGGACCGAGACACCTGTGTCTCCATCTCCACAGCCACCCGTCTCCTCACAGGTCCCACGCGCTTCACTCAGCAATAGAACAGATTCCTCCTCGGGAGTCGAAACAGGAGTCAGTGCTTGTACTTCCCAATGACACACTGGCTCCTCACAGAGCCCTCGTCACTCACAGACCGTCAGGCGCAGGCTCTTAGCTGCTTGGGACCTCTCCGTTCGACCTCAGCATGTGTGCGGTGGAGGAGCCTTTCTTCTGGAGCTGAAAGGAAGAGGATAAGAAAGCTAACGCTCTCCCACAGGCTTGCTGTTCACCCTCACCTGACCTCGAGGTGGAGACTGCCAGCAGCAGGCAGGCCCTGCAGCTCCCCACACATAGAGCTATCTCATTTCAGGACAGCTGCTCTCCTGGTTTCGGGTCAGAAGTTCTTAGAGTTCATCTCCAGCTTCTCCCTGCTACAGACCCAATTCTTTGAGGAATCTAGAATGGTACCACAGAGAGGAATTCAGCTACTCTCTAGGTATCCTATCCCCAGTAGACATTTTGGGGCAGACGAGAGCCTTCATGTACAGCTATGCAGTGGCTGTGCAGGGCGTGCACTGCACAGCCTTAGCGTGTGCCATGCACACTGTGGTCTGTGTGTGTGCTGCCTCCTGGAGTCCTGTAGGGTGATATCTCCACAAAGGTATGGGCTGGCTTTGTGAGAGCTTCAGAAGAATACAGCCGTGGACTTCCTGGACTCAAGACAAGATATTGCCCAAGGCTTCTTAAGAAGTGTTTTCTAGGTTTCAGAAGGTTCTCAAGACACTTGAAATGATTTTAGCTTGGTTTTACATTGGGACGAGGTTTGGTATAATAGGGGAACCCCTGAAAAGACTTGAGATCAAGTCTAGAGGTAATATCTGGATTTGGGGCTATAGGAGCTTTCCCACTCATAAGGGGTACTGTCAGATTCCTTTATCAGCAGCTCATTGCACGTGGCTTTGAACACACATAGCCCTCCATTTGTTCTTCTTTCATTCTTTCATTCTTCTCTCATTCACTTCCTCTCTCATCTCAGGAAGTGGTCTAGAACAATAATTAAACTGTTTACAGATTGAATTGTTGTGGGAACTATTTAGCATTTTTTTTTTTTACTGATTTGACATAGAAGCTTCTATAAATTACTCTGGGTGTTGTCAAGTTCTGAAGGTTCTTCTGGGAAAAGTTTTCTGAACTAATATCCTTATGCCTCTTGCACGATCCTGCTTTTCTAGCCCAGTGGTGATAGAAGCCTTTATACGCTACCTTAGCTGAATAGAATTGAGTAAAACAGTCACATTTGGGGGGTTGGACTTGGTGCACACTCTGGAACACACAAGCAAAGATTTCAGTCATAGAGTGATGTCTAACCCGTGACATTGTAATAGAAGTTACTTCCTTTTTAGCTCTTCTATACTGAGTCAACGAGATAAATCCCCAGTAATTTACATATCGTGAGTTTTTCCCTCCCTCACCATCATATTTGAGGCCTTTTCTTTCTTTTGTTACATTTAAAGAGATAACAAGGGGGCCGCCTCCCTTGAAAGGCATCTCCCTATTCACTTCATGATGTTGATTCGTTCCTTCATATCCTCTTCCAGTTGACACAGTCCCTGCCCTCTAGAAGCATTTAGTCTGAACGGTCATTGCCTCAGTCATGAACATCTCAGTTTTGTATCCCACATGGATGGCTTCCCAGGGGTGAAGGAATTGTCACCTGCCTTTCAGAATATATTTCAGGAGATTGAACATGGGTGAGCCCTGTATTGGAGATGACTGGGAAGCCCTTGACTCCATGGATGCCGCACTGCCTGGAACTGAACCATTTCTGTGCCTGGCTGAGGTTTTCTTTCAGGTTCCTAAATAAACTGAAGCTGGCTCCTCCTGCTGTTCCAGGATGGCCGGGTAGTGCTTTGCTCCTGGCGTAGGAGAGGCACAGACATGAAGGTGGGCAGCTGGGGCTCATGAGAAAGCACACAAACTCCTTTCTTTGCTTCTTCTTTTAAGTTGTATGCCAAGGAACGGAACATGTTTCTAGTGGAAACAATGAGGGCCCAGGCAGATTTCCCTGATGCCACAGGCCCCAGATTTGAGAGGCTTTCTCTAGGACTGTTGACCCTCAGCCCTCATGTAGATCTAAGACTCTGAGGCATCCCTGCCTTGGCGTCCCCCTCACAGAGCCGTGGGTTCTCAGGTTTTCTGCCTATGGCTTTTCTTTCTTGTTTCTTCTTGAGTTGATGTCAACACACCATGAGAACTTCTGAAAGTCACTCAGTTGTGTCCAACTGTTTGCGACCCCACGAACAATATATAGTCCATGGAATTCTCCAGGCCAGAATACTGGAGTGGGCAGCCTTTCCCTTCTCCAGGGGATCTTCCCAACCCAGGGATCAAACCCAGGTCTCCCACATTACAGGTAGATTCTTTACCAGCTGAGCCACCAGAGAAGCCCAAGAATACTGGAGTGGGGAGCCTATCCTTTTTCCAGTGGATCTTTCCAACCCAGGAATCGAAGGGGGGTCTTCTGCATTGCAGACAGATTCTTCACCAGCTGAGCTACTAGGGAAGCGCAAACTAAGCCAACCACGAGGCAAAGGATGTTTGGATATTCTGAAACAAATAGACATGACATTTTGCTTGTGACATTTCATATAGACCAGGCGGCTAATTCATGTGGATGGGACCAGAGCTATTGGGGTGAGGGAAAACTAGTTTCAGATAGGAGGGGAGGTGGTTACCTCTGCAGAATTCATCCCCAATCCCATTGCACATTCACATCTGTGGGCAGACCGTCAAGATAGCAGGGAGGGTCAGGTGGGGAATGTGAATGACTCCATGCAATGCTTGACCCGTAATCCATTAAGAGCCTTCCTCAGAGGACAAGGCCGTAAATATGAAGGCAGCGTAGTCTAGTGGATAAGGGCTGTGGAACTGAGGTCACCTGGGTTCCCGTCGACAGCATCATCTGATAGCTATGTCATTTCAGGAAACTGCATGCACCCCTGTATCTCAGCGTCCTTATCTGTAAAATCTGATGGTGATCGTGCTTGTTAAATAGGATTGTGTGAGGATAAGTGGGTCACTGGGCATAGCACACTAGAGCCTTGTCTGGCACAGAGCATGTGCTCAGTAAATGGTAGCTGTCATTACTAGTAGTATAACGTGTGTTAGTCGCTCAGTCGTGTCCGACTCTCTGCGACCCCATGGACTGTAGCCTGCCAGGCTTCTTTGTCCATGGAATTCTCCAGGCAAGAATACTGGAGTGGATTGCCATTCCCTTCTCCAGAGGAACTTCCCAACCCAGGGATCGAACCCTAGTCTCCTGCATCGCAGGCAGTTTCTTTACTGTTTGAGCTACAGGGAAGTCCATATTACTAGGAGTATTACAGTCATTACATAAGTGGAAAATGGTGAGGACCAAATGTTCTCCTTTATGGATGTCCACTCAGCAGTTTGAAAAGGAGCTCAGATGGTTTCTGGTTTTATTTCGCTTTTTTTTTTTCCCCTTCTGACTTTAAAATCAAGACCCATGCTACAGTGCTAAGAAAATCCCCTACTAAGTCTTAATTTTTTGATTCCAAGCGAGCAGCTTTTGGCCTAAAGAGATTTGCATGGGGCAAGGGGTTCTCGTGGCCATCTCAAAATCACTCATTCGTCCCTTGGCTCTTGGGCCACTTCCAATCCTGTCTCTCCACACCTCTCTGAATCTTTCCCCATCCAGGCCTCATTCCCCCTTTTATGGATGCTCTGGATCAGGTTTGAGGGTGGACACAGATGTATAGGAAAAGAAGTTTTCCTCTCTGCCCCACTGATACCATCTCTTCCGCTAGGCATGCGTTCCTCTAGCTGGACCACAGTCGAAGGGCACCTGGACTAAAGGGAACCGGGGTTTGGAAAACACTCAGGAGTGGGTGTGGCTGGAGATGGCAGGTGGTGTCCCTCCTCCTGTCGCCTCCTCTCCAGGTGAGCCCAGACGTTGTCGTCCTCCCATCTGTTTCCTGAAATAATGCCCTGTGTTTCATCTGTTTATCTAGGGGAAAAAGAAGAAGAGGAAAAGGGACAAGCAGCCCGGGGAGACCAATGGTAAGTTAGAATAAGCAGGATAGAGGAAGGGAGCTGTATTCTGAGGACCACTCTTTTATGTCAGGCTTCTATCTGGGGGAGGCAGGAGAAATTCAAGGCCAGGATGTTGTGGGGCGGGGGGAACCCATCTTAGCGAGCCTTTTTGTTTATGCATTTTAATTAATTGCTTCATGACTGCCCTTTTAAAGCTAGTAACATTCATTGTTGCATGAAAAGCACATTGTAAGTCTAGTGGAATGTGTTTTTAAATAACTGCAGAGCCTGTAAGCGGAGAGCGGTAGGCATGCCTAGACGGGGATTTATACAGTCTGCTTATTTTGTATGTGTCTGAGTAAGGATGAGGAGGGGGCTAGGGGAGCAGAGGGGGTGTGTGCGAGTGTTTGATGTTAACTGGGCTGTTCCTGAATGTTCTGATGCATGCCTTTACAGTGGTCTATTGCACCCGATTTAAATTAAGGAGGTTTGTCATTCTCTAGAAGAAATTAGAAATACTGCATAGGCAATCTCAGAGGGCCCTTCGAGAAGGCCAGGCTTTTACAAACAACGACAAAAACATTGTGAAGGCTTTGTATAATTTGTTCTTTTTTTTCAGAACACAGCGAATGTTTCCTAAATCCTTGCCTTTCACTTCCTCCGATTACAGGTGCTAATGTCATTTTGAGTCATTAAAATAGTTGATAAACTGTTTTTTAATTTTTCTTGCCATTATAGTTTTATTAACATGAAAACACGTATGACCTTTGAACATTCTTTAAAATGACCATCTACATGATTTCGTATGTTTCAGTAGATTTTTTTTTTTTGCTTTTGTTGTTTTTTTTTTTTTTTTGAATTTAATTTAACTTCTGCTTTGTTTATTTATTTTTCCCGTAACAGTTGTTTAAGCCATGATGACAGTGATTTAGAGTTGAACTAACTGTGCAAATTGAATATGCAGTATTTCTTTCAAAGAGACTGGTTTAAAAAAAAAAAACCAACAACAACAAAATGGAAGGAATTCAGTAATAAACCTCCTTAATCTAATGGCATTTTTTCATCGCTCCCACTAAGTTTTCTCACGCAAGCATGCATCCGCAGTATGATTATTTTTTTCCTTTGCTTTTTTTTTATTTTCGTTTTTTTTCTTCTTTCACTTTTCTGCTCATAACTTGCAAATCCACTAGCATTTCACTGATTGTACCTGCTTAAATGCCGCTGTGAGCTTCTAACTAACTCCTAACAGCTCATTCACACAGCCTATTGACCTTTATCTGTTCCTCTCTTAATATTAATGAAAATAGATTTAAAGAAAAGATGAACATTCCAAAAGCTGCAATATCCCAGTACCACAACCCCTTTTCTTTCTTTCTTTCTGTTTCGTTTTGTTTTGTTCTGGTTTTATTTGTAGTTTTTTGTTTTTTGTTTTTTTCCTTTTTAAACTGTTGTACTCTGAGAAGAAAAGAGCATGTGACAAACTTAATTCCCTCCTTTGCTTTATTTTCTTCTTTAAGAAAAACAAATTGAGAGGAAAAAAAAAGAAAAAGCAGAACCAAAAGAAGAAAAACATTATTTAAAAGCTAGTTCTTGAGGAGCTAACATCCCTTTATCAGTTCAAACAAATCGGAGAGACAGTCCTCAAAGAAGGGATACTGCAGCTTTATTTGCAACAGCTAATTTCACGAGTTGAATAAGAATGTGATTTTTTTTTTACCTTTTTTTTTTTAATTAAAGAAAGTTAAAAATCAAAAGTCAATATTTTGTAATTAGTAACCAGGTCATTGATTTATTCCCTTTTTTATTTTTATTTTTTTCTTATTTGTATCTTTCTCTTCCCCCCCTTCCCTCTCTCTCCCTCCCTCTCTCTCTCTTTTCTCTTCTCTCCCTCTCCCTCTCTCCCACGTCCTTCTCCTCTGCTCGCTTCTCTCTTGAACTCATTCAGACCTGAGCGCTCCTAAGAAATGCCGAGCGCGCTTTGGCCTTGATCAACAGAATAACTGGTGCGGCCCTTGCAGGTGTGTATAGATTTCCCAGATTCGCTGTGCTGGTTTGCAGCTGGTCTATTCGGTCCTTTCCCCCCTTCTCCGGCCTGTTGCTTTGTAGCTCTGTGTGTGGATCTTAGGAGACAGGAGGGCGCGGGACACTGCTCTGTGAGGGACGTGCTTGTCCTCCTCGCTGCTGCTAGCCACAATGCCACTGTAAAACAGCATCATTTGTGCCTCCTCGGGTCAGCGACAGCAAACCCCAGCGCGCCCCCTCCCAGGGAATGTTGCCTGCCAGCCCCCTCTTCCCGACCGCCCGGGATGGGGGCCCAGTGACATCCATCGTGAGCCTGGCCTAGGTAGAAACAAACAACGTCACCTTCTCCCCCTCCTCTTCTCTCTCTGTTTTTATTTTTTTATTTTTTCCTGGTTGTTTTTTGGTTTCTGGTTGTTGTTTTTTCTTTTTGTGTTTTATCATTTTATTTTATTATTTTTTCTTTTGGCGCATAGAAGTCCTTTCCCTTCATGTCCTTGGTGAGGGAAGACAGGCACAGAGAGCCAAGGTGATAGCGAAGACGAGTCAGCTGTAGCCGAGATTTTACATCCAACTGAGCACGACCCACCATTGTGTTGTGTTTTTTTGTGTTTACCTTATGCTAACAGATGCAAATACTCCAAAGAAGTGTCGGGCACTGTTCGGGCTTGACCGACAGACTTTATGGTGCAAACCATGCAGGTATATTCCCTACTGCAAGGCCTTTGGGAAAAATCAAAGCATTCTGTCCTTCTGGTACCTTAGTGCGTCAATGTATTTTGACCTCATTCCCATCTACTTCCCCGCTGGCATCAATGACTAATGA
Source organism: Bubalus kerabau (assembly GCF_029407905.1). Lineage (NCBI taxonomy): Eukaryota > Metazoa > Chordata > Mammalia > Artiodactyla > Bovidae > Bubalus > Bubalus kerabau. Next base: position 35,910,554 of record NC_073645.1, read on the forward strand.
TCCTCATTCTTCAAAATTTCCTTGCTAATTTTATGCTGTGTCCTCTACTTTTCTCTTTCTCTCTTTCCCCTGCTCTTATAAATAACATATCCCTGGTGGTAGGACCTAGACCACAGACCTCACAGACCAGGACGGGCACTTACCCTTTTGCTCTGAAAGCCGGCATCCTGGATCTGGCCTGGCCCTGTCAGTGCTTCTGTGGCATGTCTGCAGGACAGAGGGAGACCCACCGTGTCCCGAGGTTTGAAGGAGCTCAGGTTGGCAGTGATAGCATTCCCGTGTACTTGGAGTCTAGACACTTGGAGAAGGGCTCTGGGGGAAGGCTTCTTTTAGTTTTGTTTTGTGTTTTTGTTTATTTTCTGTTTTAAAACCACATCTCTGGACAGAGGAGCTTGGTTAGCTGACATTGTTTTACAGTGCTGAAAAGAAGCGTGGCATTCAACGGCATGCACCAGCTACAGGACCACAAGGGTCACGCACTGCAGTGCCGCTGGCCTGCACGATGGAAAAAAAGAAATATGTATATGTGTCTATACATATATTTAGAGAGACAGAGCTCTGGTTCCAAAGGGAATCAGAAGAGTCCAAATTAAACACCTGTGTTCCACCTGCAGGTTCCATCCAACCTGTAATTTCAGGGAAGGTATAGGTACTTCCTTCTTGGTGGAGGGATACCAGCTAGTTCCTGTCTCATTTCCTTTCCTTTAATGACCACCTTTGGTTAAATTTGTTGTTTCTTTGTTCTGATACAAGCAGTCTTTGAATTTGGAATATTATGATGGTAGGTATCTCAACACCCAAACACGCCCCCTGTCTGTAGTGCCTCCCCTGTCACGTGTCCCCTTCCTCCATGCCCTTGCCGTGTGTTCCATGTTTAGACGCTAGCTCCCATGTCCATTCCATCACATGCATGCCCACCAGTCTCCTGCGCCTCTCTCCCCCTCCCCCAACGCCTTACCAGAGAAGCACCTCATGTTGACCAGACTTTGAGGGGAGCTGGGGCCCAAGAGCCTTTCTTGAAAGAGACCTCCCTCCACAGGCAACCCTTTGCCCATTGAGTGAGGATGGGGGGCCTTGGGTGCTCGTCCAGCAGGAGAGGGAACCCCCACCTGTTCTGTGAGACAACAGTGTCCCTGGAGGTGACAAATAGTTTTGCCACTCAGTCCTGGGATCTTGTCTGTGCAACAGAAAAGAGTTTTCATGGTGCAGCTGGTGGAGGGTGTCAGAGATTTCCCTAGGGCTGGCCTAGAAGATGGAACCTCTGATGACCCTTTATAGGCAGTGAATTTGTATCAGACCTTTATTTGTGCTGAGTAGGAAGACGACTAGCTGCTGAATCACCACTCCGCCATGGCGAGAGGTTAGCTTATCCCAGGGCAGCTCCTAAGGGGGCCTCCTCACACTCTGCAGAAAGGTGCGGCTGACACCGGTGTGTGCCCCTCGCAATGTGGTTTGTGGCCTGGTTTGTGTCTTTTATTTGTAGGACGTGAGTGGTGGTGTATGAATCCCTCTTACTGCTTTGGAAGCAGTTAACTGCGAGTTAGACCTGGCATTTTTGGGGGCTGAAAGTTATCATGTCCCACATTTACTAACTAGATAGTCCCTTCTCAGACCTAGCTCCAACCTCATTTAAACCCTGAGTGTGGAATCCTCCTCAGAAACAAGAGTTTTCGTGACATTTTTAACAAAGCAAAACAAAACAAACGACCCCAAGGCTTCGGAGCTGCTTCATAAACATGGTTTTCTACAGTGCAGCTCGGGGGCAGCTGTCAGTGTGCAGCGTGGCTGCGCAGACGCTGAGCCTCCCCGCCCGCCCCCGCCCCAGCGCCATCTTTCCTCTTTCCTGCCTCAGCACCCTTAGACCTTCCCCGGGGCCATTTTTCCTTCATTGGGGTGCTTGTTTCCCACTCTAAAAGCTTTAGCAATGCATTATCTGCTCCTTTAAGGGTGTGATTCCAAAATAGGGTCAGGAAGAATTCTTACTTTCCTTTCAGAATGAATCCATAAGAAGCTAAAAACCGATTTTTCAGGGGCCACACCTTGATGAGAGGTGGAGCCTAGGTGGAGGAGGATAAGAGAATGGGTCTTGTCCCTTTTTTCCTCCACTTTTCCTCTTGACTTTGCTAGGATCTCTGGCTTGATGCTAAATTAGTAATACAGGATATGCTTTTAAAAAATAATAAAAGGATTTGCAAAACAAGGCATTTTCTGGCCTGTCCGAAATGTGTGGGTTCCAACTGCCATCTGCTCTGCCACCTCTTAGAAGGAGCGGTCACCGTGTCATTCATAGTCCACATGTCTTGTGTTCAAATGCCCCCCACTAATCCCCAGGACATGGAAACTTCAAACCATGAGGAGGGCAGAATGGGGGAGGGGAGCACCAGAAATGTTCCCAGCTAATCAGGGCTCCTCGCTCCCTGCACAGGGTTTCTAATTTTACTTGACATTTGAGGACATTTTAACAAGATTCTGTTTTGAGCCCACCAAGTTGCTTTTCCCATCTTTTCACTCTGCCCTAATATAGCATGGAACGCTGCTGGATGTCATTCCCTTGTTTCCTGTTATTTTTTTCCCCCTGTTCTTTCTTTGTCCCTTTCCTCTTTCCCCCTCTCTCATTTGTCCCTGTTGCTTTCTCAGTTTTGCTTATGCCCCTCCCTTTCTTCTCCCATTTTTAAAATGCATGGACATCTTAGTTTTTTGAGCATGTTTTGATCTGCAGGCTAAGGTGGTTTAAAACTCTTAAGAGGCTTAATTATTTTATCTTGGGTTTCTGGGATGGGAGCAGAACCCACAGTCCATTTCAGTCTATCCCAGAGGAGGAAAAGGAACCTTGTCAACTGGAAGGTGAAGGCAGGCTGTCCTCACTTTCCTGGAGTTCCTTCCGACCCAGAGCAGGGATGGAGAGGCCCTGAAGCCACTGGCCCAATGGGTCTCGGCCTCTGGGAGGCAGGAAGGACTGAGCATGTGCCCTTTCGCCCCCCGCCTCCCCTCCCTCCTGCCATCTTGCTGAGTCCACACCCCACGCACTGAGGGGCATCATCAGGCAGCTCTGGGGCACAAACCCAAGGAGGCACTCAGTGCACTCACTTCCTTTCAAAGGTCACTGACATCTGACAGTGGTGGCCTTCAACTGGGCAGCATCTTGGTTGCTTTCCCATGACCGGAAGCCAGCCGGTACTCACACACTTGTTTTTAGACAGTGTTATCGGCCGCGGTTCGGACTGTATTCTTAGGTCAGCACATCCCCTGTATCTGCATTATTTTTAATAGCATGAGTGGGGCTGATTGCCAGGATCACCTGTCCTACCACATACGATCCCATCAAACTGGGATGAATACTAGGGGGAAGATGTGAGGTCACACGCTCAGTGTCTTGAACTGACTTCGCCCACCTCAGATGGATAAGCACAAGAGGCTCTGAAATTCTCAATCCTATTTCTTACATAAACAGGAAATGGAGAGGGGAGACTCTGGTTTTGGCGCAGGGCAAAATTAGTCTTTCTGGTTTAAACACTACTCCTGATAACCCCCCACCCCCACCCCCGATTCAAGAAAGTCCATGCTGCGACTCCCTGGCACTTCTTCTTGGTTGTCACTTCCTTGTGATGGGCTGAACCCTTACTCATTGGCCCTGGCATATGGACCAGGGCGAGTTGCCCCTCCATCCCCATTCTCACCATCTCTCCTTCTAGCCTTCTCACTATGGGGTGGGGGAGGGGAAGACCCCAAATCTTAAAAAAAAAAGTTTGAATCATAATTTAATCCACAACCTGCAGGCCATACGACCAGTTATTCTTGTTCCTTTGGATCATTTTCTGTTTTTCTTATTCTTCCCCCTCCCCCACCTTTGTTTATCCTCTTCTACCTGTTTTTTGGTGGTTTTATTTTTTTGTTTATTTTTGTTTTGTTTTTTAGTTTATTTGGTTTTCTTTTCGTTTCCCTCTCCCCCCCTGTCCACGCCCCCCTTCACAACTGATTCTGACCTCTCTTGATTTGGTGTGGTTCTTAACAGACAAGCCCAAAAAGTTCTCTGGGCGCCAGCAGCCTCTGGTGGTGGTGGTGGTGGTTGGTGGTGGTGATGGTGGAGGTGGTGGGATAAAACCTTTTCAGCCTCTTGCTCGCGCTGCCTTTAAGCTCTGTGGGCTCAACAGTCAGCATTTTGAGTTTCAGATGGATATGAGGCGCCTGGGGAGGGAGCTCTGTCTGTCTCTTTTACACACATGTACACACACACACCCTTTGAGGGCTGGGGGCGGTAGTGGTGGAAATGAAGGGGGATGGTTACCACGGGAAATGAAGGGATGTCTAAGCCAAAAAAGAGAAACGAACAAGCTCTTGAGCTCCTCTCAGTGTGGACGCAGCCGCTGTCTGTCACGGTCCACAGGTGGCGCCCTTGAGCCTGCTCACTTACATTTGGTCAGTGGGAAGGCGGGTGTTTAGCGGGGCAGGGGAAGCAGGTAGGTAGGGAGCTGTGCGGTCTGACACTTCATTCGCCAGAGCGGGCATATAGCTCAGTGAGCCGGGCACCCCAGCGTGGCGTTAAACGTCCCCTGGCCGCTGGGCGATGTCTCCCCGGGGGGCACCGTTAGGTGGCGGTCCTCTTGGCTCTGAGCAGTAGATAACTCTCTCCCTTGGCATCTTTGCCCTTTATTCACAGATAACTCTCTCCCCTCCCTCCCCTGTTTCTAGGAGAAAAAAAAAGTGCGTTCGCTACATACAAGGTGAAGGCAGCTGCCTCAGTCCACCCTCTTCAGATGGAAGCTTACTAGACTCGCCTCCTTCCTCCCCCAACCTGCTAGGCTCCCCCCCCCAGGACGCCAAGTCACAGACTGAGCAGACCCAGCCTCTCTCGCTGTCCCTGAAGCCCGACCCCCTGGCCCACCTGTCCATGATGCCTCCGCCGCCCGCCCTCCTGCTTGCCGAGGCCGCCCACGGCAAGGCCCCTGCCCTCTGTGCCAACGGGGCCCTGGACCTGCCTCCCGCCGCTCTGCAGCCGCCTGCCATCCCCCCCGCATCTCTGGCACAGCCGTCGACATCTTCCTTACATTCCCACGGCGCTCTGGCCGGGACCCAGCCCCAGCCACTGTCCCTCGTCACCAAGTCTTTAGAATAGCTTTACCCTCCTCAGCCCCGGGTGCTTTGTGGAGTGTTTTCCTCTTGCTTTTTCTTTATTTCCAGTTCCGCCCCACCCCGCCCCCACGCTCCTGCCCGGTTTTCGTGTTGTCCTCTTCCGTTTGTGCCACGTGGCTACATTAGTTAATGTTTATCGAGTTCATTGGTCAATATTTGACCCATTCTTATTTCAATTTCTCCTTTAAATATGTAGATGAGAGAAGAACCTCATGATTCTACCAAAATTTTTATCAACAGCTGTTTAAAGTCTTTGTAGCGTTTAAAATATATATATATATACATAACTGTTATGTAGTTCGGATAGCTTAGTTTTAAAAGACTGATTAAAAAACAAAAAGAAGAAAAAAAAAAAGCAATTTTGAAGCAGCCCTCCAAAAGGAGTTGGTTCTGTATTATTTGTATTAAATACGAGCTTGCGAACCAATCATTTTACATCTGGTTTTTAAACCATAAGGGCACAAGGAATGCAGTGCCATTTACTTTTTTTTTTTTTTTTTCTGTGTGAAACAACTTTTATTGTGATGTTACTTGTTATTGTTTAAATGTACAGAAACAAAGGGTTAAAAATGTGTTAATATACCTTGTTCCATGGTGTTGTTCTTTTGGGGGGAGGGGGTTGCTATTCAACAATTAATGGAATCACATTGCTGTTGGACCAGTAGTATTTATTGCTTTAGAGATTGCTCGTCGAACCTGTACGTTGTCCCTTTTAAAATATGTTTTCCTTTTTCTTGAAACTGTATAAAGTTTTTTTCCCCTTAGCATAAGCATCTTATATATAACAACTCATTTGTACAAGGTTTTTAAGTTTATATATAAAATGTGTATATATATATTTTTTGTTTCCCTTTTGGACTTTTTTTTTTTTTTTTTTTTTTTTTGCCGTATGAAACCCAGATACCGCCAAATGGACATTAATAGTTGCATTAAAGGATCAGTAGCATTAACAAAAGTTGCTTTAAAAGCCATTATGTAAAACAAGACTTGAACATTAGTGAGGGGATCTTACACGCTGTACCAGCAGCAGTGGGGATTGTCCCGTTTCCCCTGTGAACTCACAGGCGAGCACCCTGCACCCTGAGGACATGGACTGACCGTGTGCAAAACTTTATGTGCCAAAATTCTCAGTGACTTTAGCTTTCTCCCTCTTTTCGATGCTGTAATTTTCGTTCATCATGTTTTGCTGTGATGTTACATAGGTAGATTTGTATGTAGTTTTAATGTCACCTATAACAAGACGTGTTTGGTAGCAGATTGTCCAGAAAGCATTTTAAATGAAGAGGTATAAACCCTTAAGGGCCAAAAATTCTGTATATTAGATTACTCTTAAAGGAAAAACCAGCTGCCGCTTTTATGTACCCGTATGACATACAAGTAGGTAGCAAACTTTAAAAATAAAAAAAAAAATCTAGGCATGTTGATGTTACAAAATGCTGTATAAAGCTAAACCTGTTCATTCAGTGCCATTGTAGTTGACATGAAGCGATTGTAAAACTGTCTCCGGTTTTTCTCTGGTTTATTAAAATGCTAACTATAACATTTTTTTGTGAATACTTTGAATGTTTCCTAACAATTGTGATGTTACTGTTCCGTTTTATGCTCTTATTCCAATTTCATTTTTAATGGTTTGGAAGCCATTTTTGTAATGAATAAATGTTCATGCTGTACAGTATCTGTAGCATGCCATTCTGGATTAATAAAAGCAACTTAGTATGTGCAGATAAAGGCTGGTCACTTGTTTCTATAATTTGGGTTTTATCTCTGGGGAAACTAGATCTGCCTTCAGCAAGAGAAATGTGTTCCCAAGGTGGAACTTGAGACCCTGTGGTTGGTGTGGGTGATGGGTGGTGATGTGGATACCAGAAAGGGTCCCTGAACTCTTTATTTTCCCGTCTCATTCTTAATGCCTGTTTGGCATAGTTTGTGTACCTGGTTAGTTCATTTCTGAAAGCAAAAGTCACTCTTAGGGCTATACGACTGTCACTCTGATATATCTGAGTTGGCCCTCTGAGTATCAAGCAGAAATGATTTAATTCTTATTAATGAAACTTAGTTCAACAGGAGGGAATTTAAGAAAGCACATCATTACCATTTAAGGATCATTGATGTGAAAGTATCCTTATTTCTTTGTAAGAATCACATGCAGGGAGGAGGGTTCAGGATAGGGAACACATGTATACCTGTGGCGGATTCATGTTGATATATGGCAAAACCAAGACAATATTGTAAAGTTAAAAAATAAAAGAATCACATGCAAGGAGAGATGGCAGGGTGAGCGATTGTTAAGCAAGAAAGCTTTTAGAAAACGGATCAAGGTACTTCTGTTACAAGTTTGCAGGGAGGACTCCTGCTATCCCTGAGACTCAAGTTCAGGACTCCACCCTGGCCAGCATGCAAGTTCACCGCCATCACCAACAAGGGCCACAATAAAGATCTTCCCAAGGTTTCCACTGCGTTCATTCCTCATGCTGGCTGGGATGAATGGTTGGATAGATGGGCGCATGTGTAGCTCCACTTGTCTGGATAACCTCGCCTTCAAAGGACGTGATTTCACTGGACACAGAAGCAGTCTGTGTCACCGCCCTGTTACTTCCAATTACACAGTATCGTCATCAAGGACTTTAAAGCTCCTTGGAAGCTCTGCTTTGCTCAAGTTGGTTTTTGTTCTGTAAAATCTTGATATTTTTGTCTTCAGTTGTTTTGTATATCCAGGAAAAAGTGATTCTGGTTGTCCTTCCCTATTTTATTTTGCACACTGGGCCCAGGGTAACCTTTGAAAACATTTGTGTTATTTGACAGTATCTGTTTTTTTGTGGCAGTGTGCCAAGCCACTGATGAGCATTTTCTCATTTCTTCCTAACGCTACCACTTGAGGTAGATTTTATCCTCCACTTCCACCCTCTGCTTTATTTTCTAAAACTGGGTTTAGGAACTCAGAGTGTGTGTCTTGTTCAAGACCACACAGCCTGTAGGGTGGTGGAGCTGGGATTTAAGTTTAGCCCTGACTCCAAACCCATGCTCTTAATACCAAGATATATTTCCTTGCATAATGAAGATGGTCCTCCTCCCAAACAGAGTGATGGGATGGTCCTTTTGGAGACTTCCTTGTTTGCCCCATCCCTTCCTCCCCAGCACATACTCAGTTTCCCGTAAATGTATTTTTGCTCTTCTGCTTTCAAAGATGTGGTTGCTCTCTGCCTGGAAGGTCTGCTCTGCTCCTGCAGCCTCGCTGCTCCTCATCCTTCAGTTCCCCTCGTAGATGATGGTGATGATGTCTCTCTTCTGTGTGACCTTTCAGCTTCCTGTTTTTCCCTCCCATTAATGCTCTCACCCACCATCATGCCCATTGGACGTGGCTGAGTTAGGCCAGTAATAGCACCACTGAGTTTCATGGACATTTTGGGCTGGATAACTCTCTGTGGTAGGGGACTGTCCTATGCCTTGTAGGGTGTTAGCATCCATGGCCTCTACCCAGTAGATGTCAGAAGCACCCCACTCCCCGGCAGTCATGACAATCAGAAATGTCCTCCAACATTGCCAAATGCCTCCTCGGGATCAAAAATCACACCCAGTTGAGACCCATTGCTCTAGAGAGTCCCTCAGGAGGACAAGAGCTTTGCTGCTCACTGCTCTATACTAGGGTTCTGGTTGAGCACCTGGCACATAGATGGTGTTACATTCATGTTTGTTGGGGGAAAGAATAAATGAAGTTGGCCAACACCACACCTGTATTGCAGGAAGCAAGAAAATGGAAGCTTTCCATAATGCTTCCAAATGTGTTCCTAGAACTTTCAAGTTCTCAGTTACTTCCTTAATCCTTTCAGCTTTGCTGGAATATAACTCATTGCCCTTGTTATAAAGGCTGAAAAATGCCAGGTGGAGGTAGGGGTTGATCCTCCATCATCAGCCCAACCTGGGTACAGATCTCTTCCTAAAATTCAAACTACAGATCACCCAGCTATGTGCTTCCTGAACTATAACACTTGAGCTTTGAGGATCTTCTCTCTACCCCAATGTAGAAGTTCCTTTCCCTCCAAGCTTCTCAAATGCCCAGCCAAGTCCTTGCCCTTCATTTCTTCTCTTGACATCAGTTTGGTTTCTTCCTACCTATGGAGTTTACTTGCAAATTGAACATCTTCCCATTTCATCCATGGGAAGAATCTGTGGCTTTTTGTTACTAAGGGACCCTAAGACAACATCTAGGAGCCCGTGACTCAATCACTGAGCCATATGCTTCCTGACCTCTATTGGGACCTGGCCAAGGAAGTTTGTGTAGTTGTTGTTCAGTCGCCAAGTCATGTCCAACTCTTTGCAACCCCATGGACTGCGGCATGCCAGGCCTCCCTGTACCTCACCTCTCTCGGAGTTTGCCCAAGTTCATGTCCATTGAATCAGTGATGCCATCCAACCATCTCATCCTCCGTTGCCCTCTTCTTCTGCCCTTGATCTTTCCCAGCATCAGGGTCTTTTCCAATGAGTTGGCTCTTTGCATCAGATGGCCAAAGTATTGGAGCTTCAGCTTCAGCATTAGTCCTTCCAGTGAGTATTCGGGGTTGATTTCCTTTAGGATTGACAGGTTTGATCTCCTTGCTTTCCAAGGGACTCTCGAGTCTTCTCCTGCACCACAGTTTGAAAGCATCAATTATTTGGCACTCTGCCTTCTTTATGGTTCACCTCACATCCGTACATGACAACTGGGAAAACTATAGTCTTGACTATATGGACATTTGTTGGCAAAGTGATGTTTTTGCTTTTTAATACAATGTTTGGTTTTGTTTTAGGTTTCCTGCCAAGAAGCAGTGGTCCTCTAGTTTCATGGCTGCAGCCATCATCCACAGTGATTTTAGAGTCCAGGAAGAGGAAATGCGTCACTGCTTCCACCTTTTCCCCATCTATTTGCCATGGAATGATGGGACTGAATGCCATGATCTTAGTTTTTTAAATGTTGAGTTTCAAGCCAGATTTTTCACTCTCCTCTTTCACTGCTATCAAGAGGCTCTTTCGTTCCTCTTTGCTTTCTGCCTTTAGAGTGTTATCATCTTCATATCTGAGGCTGTTGGTCTTTCTCCCCATAGTAGTAGTGTGTATTAGTCACCCGTGGCTGCTTTAACAAATGAACACACACTTGGTGGCCTAGCTCTCACAGCTCTGGGGGCCAGAAGTCAAAGCCAGGGTGTGCTTTCTCCAGATGTTCTGGTGGCTGCCTACAGCCCTGGGTGTTCCCTGTCTTGTAGCCACATCACTCAGATCTCTGCCTCTACCTTCTCATCACTGCCTCCTCTGCATCTGTCCTGAAAGTCCCCCTGCCTCTGTCTTATAAGGATACCTGGGATTATGTTTGTGCCCCCTGGATGATCCAGGATAAGCCACTTCTCTCTAGGTCCTTAACTCAATCACATCTTCTGCCATATAAAGTAATAAAGGTTCTAGAATTAGGATAGGAACATATACTTTAAGGGGCTACCCTTCAGCCCACAACAGAGGCATTTGCCAATTCTGGGACAATTGGCAGGGTCTTAGAACAGAATCCTCCAGAATGAGTAGTTGTTCCACTGTTGGTGGTGGTTTTGGACAATCCCGTGCCAAGAGGGATTATTATAGTAAATGTGTTTCCATTTCAGATAATGGAAAATTCACTTTTTATTCTGATGATGTAGATGCATAGAGGGTCAGAGCCTTTTGTCTGGATCCAGGATTTGAAGAGGGGAAGCATGTGGGAGCAGTGGCATGAACCTGAGCTTGGAGTATCCTCCATCTGACTCCCTCACCGTGTGGCCTTGGGTGATGCCTCCATCTCTCTGAGCCTCTGTTTCTTCATCTAACACCTGGTGACAATATGTCATTTTGTCAATATGACAAGTGTCATTTTGACAGATCCTGATGAGAGCTGGAATGCAGAGTGCCTGGAATAATAAATCATAGTGTTTATTATTATCACAAAAGCAGAAGGCTGGTCATAATTATTTGTTTTCCTTATTTCTCCTTGGGATTCCACTAATCTGAATCTTTAAACCCAGGTTGCTGCTGCTGCTAAGTCGCTTCAGTCGTGTCCAACTCTGTGTGACCCCATAGACGGCAGCCCACCAGGCTCCCCCATCCCTGGGATTCTCCAGGCAAGAACACTGGAGTGGGTTGCCATTTCCTTCTCCAATGCATGAAAGTGAAAAGTGAAAGTGAAGTCGCTCAGTTGTGTCCAACTCTTAGCAACCCCATGGACTGCAGCCTACCAGGCTCCTCCATCCCTGGGATTTTCCAGGCAAGAATACTGGAGTGGGTTGCCATTAGAGAATTACAGAGATCTGGATGTGGAAAATGAAAGTCAAAATCAAAGTCACTCAGTCGTGTCTGACTCTTTGTGAGCCCATGGACTAGTCCATGGAGTTCCCCAGGCCACAATACTGGAGTGGGTAGGCTTTCTGTTCTCCAGGGGATCTTCCCAACTGAGAAATCAAACCCAGGTCTCCTGCACTGCAGGTGGATTGTTTACCAGCTGAGCCACCAGGGAAGCCCCTGGATGTGGAAGACCTGTCCTTATTGTAGTCAAGGGACTGTAGGCCTGGGATACTGTGACTGTCCACGGTCATTCACTTTACCTGGAACTTCATGGTCCAAGGAATAATACTACCTTTTGGAGAGCCACAGCTCTGGCTGACATGCTTTTTGTGACATGGACGTATGTTTTTAATTAAAGCCTTTTGGAAAGAAACTAAAGAATAGCCTAAAGGTCTTGTGCATCAAGGCAAGTGCTAGAAACCAGAGCTTGGAATCACTAATAAACAAAGCTAGAGGTCTGATGCTGTAGAGGGCTCCCCTCTGGGGTTGGCGTCGTCATCTCCCATTTCAGATCAGGTCCGGCATTCCCTGGTGTGTGGTGATGGCAGAGGCCGGCATGAACCCTGGTGTGGATCTGATGGGCAACTTTGGTGAACTCTGAGTCTGGGTTTTTTAAAGCTAGAATTTTGTGAGTGCACTTAATGGGAGCTATAAGCACACTGATTCATTGATTCACTCATTCATTCATTTAACAACTATTTCTTGAGCACCAATTTGAACCCAGCACTGAGAAATCTGTATGTGGGTCAAGAAGCAATAGTTAGAACTGGACATGAAACAACAGATGGGTTCCAAATCAGGAAAAAGAGCACATCAAAGCTGTATATTGTCACCCTGCTTATTTAACTTATATACAGAGTACATCATGAGAAATGCCAGGCTGGATGAAGCACAAGCTGGAATCAAGATTGCCGGGAGAAATATCAGTAACCTCAAATACGCAGATGACACCACCCTTATGGCAGAAAGTGAAGAACTAAAGAGTCTCTTGATGAAAGTGAAAGAGGAGAGTGAAAAAGCTGGCTTAAAACTCAACATTCAGGAAACGAAGATCATGGCATCCAGTCCCATCACTTCATGGCAAATAGATGGGGAAACAGTGGAAACAGTGACAGACTTCATTTTGGGGGGGGCTCCAAAATCACTGCAGATGGTGACTGCAGACATGAAATTAAAAGATGCTTGTTCATTGGAAGAAAAACTATGACCAACCTAGACAGTATATTAAAAAACAGAGACATTACTTTGCCAACAAAAGTCTGTCTAGTCAAAACTATGGTTTTTCCAGTAGTCATGTATGGATGTGAGAGTTCGAATATAAAGAAAGCTGAGTGCCGAAGAATTGATGCTTTTGAACTGGGGTGTTGGAGAAGACTCATGAGAGTCCCTTGGACAGCAAGGAGATCCAACCAGTCCATCCTAAAGGAAATCAGTCCTGATTATTCATTGGAAGGACTGATGCTGAAGCTGAAACTCCAATCCTTTGGCCACCTGATGCAAAGAACTGACTCATTTGAAAAGACCCTGATGCTGGGAAAGATTGAAGGCTGGAGGAGAAGGGGATGCCAGAGGATGAGATGACTGGATGGCGTCACCAACTCAATGGACATGAGTTTGAGTAAGCTCTGGGAGTTGGTGCTGGACAGGGAAGCCTGGCGTGCTGCAGTCCATGGGGTCGCAAAGAGTCAGACACGACTGAGTGACTGAACTGAACTGAACTGGCACAGAGGTCTGGGTAAAGTCAGCTTGGTCTCTGTTTTTCCCTCTGAGCTCAATCCTGCAGTATCTAAATGGGACACAGTCTTTAAGAAAAGGGGCCATCAATATTCCTGAAGCCTGGACTAGCTGCTCACCTGGAAAGTGGCTTCATAGAAGGATAATGACCAGAGGATGTGCTGAAAACTCTACCCATGTTTCTCATTTAATCCTCATGGGAATAGAGACTCCTTTTATGTTCATTTTACAAGTGTAGAAATTTTGAGACTTAGCAAGGCTAAGTTGCTTACTTAGACACATATCTGGATCTTCTTACCTTAATTGCATCTTTAAAGGCCATATCTTCAAATACAGTCACATTCTGAGGTACAAGGGATTAGGAATTCAACATATGAATTTGATGGGGGATACAATTTAGTCCAGGGCTTCCCAGGTGGCTCAGTGTTAAAGAATCTGCCTGCCAATGCAGGAGATGCAGGAGACATGGGTTTGATGCTGGGTTGGAAAGATTCCCCTGGAGGAGGAAATGGCACTCTATTCCACTATTCTTTCTGGTATGATCCCATGGACAGAGGAGCCTGGCAGGTTATAGTTCTTGGGGTTGCAAAGAGTTGGATGCACACTCAGGCACATGCACAATTTAGCCCATAACAAGTTTTTTTCTTGGAGGCTAATTACTTTACAATATTGTGGTGGTTTTTGCCATGCATTCACATGAATCAGCCATGGGTGTACATGTGTTCCCCACTCTGACCCTCCATCCCACCTCCCTCCCCTTTCCATCCCTCTGGGTCATCCCAGTGCACTAGCCCTGAGCACCCTGTCTCATGCATCGAACCTGGACTGGTGATCTATTTCACATATGGTAATATACATGTTTCAATGCCTTTCTCTCAAATCATCCCGCCTTCGCCCTCTCCCAGAGTCCAAAAGTCTGTTCTGTCTCTTTTGCAGTCTCGCATATAGGGTCATCATTACCATCTTTCTAAATTCCATATATATGTGTTAATATACTGTATTGGTGTTTTTCTTTCTGACTTACTTTGTATAATAGGCTCCAGTTTCATCTACCTCATTAGAACTGATTCAAATGCATTCTTTTTAATAGCTGAGTAAAGGTCCATCTAGTCAAGGCTATGGTTTTTCCAGTGGTCATGTATGGATGTGAGAGTTGGACTATAAAGAAAGCTGAGCGCCAAAGAATTGATGCTTTTGAACTGTGGTGCTGGAGAAGACTCTTGAGAGTCCCTTGGACTGTAAGGAGATCCAACCAGTCCATCCTAAAGGAGATCAGTCCTGGGTGTTCATTGGAAGGACTGATGTTGAAGCTGAAACTCCAATACTTTGGCCACCTCATGCGAAGAGCTGACTCATTTGAAAAGACCCTGATGCTAGGAAATATTGAGGGCAGGAAGAGAAGGGGACGACAGAGGATGAGATGGTCCTCAATGGACATGGATTTGGGTAGACTCTGGGAGTTGGGAGGCCTGGCGTGCTGCAGTTCATGGGGTTGCAAAGAGTTGGACACAACTAAGCGACTGAACTGAACTGAACTGAATATTCATTGTGAATATGTACCACAGCTTTCTTAACCATTCGTCTGCTGATGGACATCTAGGTTGCTTCCATGTCCTAGCTATTGTAAACAGTGCTACAATGAACACTGGGGTACACGTGTCTCTTTCATTTCTGGTTTCCTTGGTGTGTATGCCCAGCAGTGGGATTGCTGGGTCATGTGGCAGTTCTATTTCCAGTTTTTTAAGGAATCTCCACATTGTTCTCCATAGTGGCTGTACTAGTTTGCATTCCCACCAACAGTGTAAGAGGGTTTCTTTGTCTCCGCACCCTCTCCAGCATTTATTGTTTGTATTTTTGATAGCAGCCATTCTGACCGTTGTGGGATGGTACCTCTTTGTGGTTTTGATTTGCATTTCTTTGATAATGAGTGATGTTGAGCATCTTTTCATGTGTTTGTTAGCCATCTGTGTGTCTTCTTTGGAGAAATGTCTGTTTAGTTCTTTGGCCCATTTTTTGATTGGGTTGTTTATTTTTCTGGAACTGAGCTGCAGGAGTTGTAGCCCATAACAAAAGTTTTTATAGTTTTATGTATAGAGATTTTGCATGTCTTTCATCCAACTTATCCCCAAATATTTCATGTTTTTTGAAATGATCATAAGTGGTATTTAAAAAATTTTATGTTCTATTTGATTGATGCTAGTATATCAAATTACACTTGATTTTTTTATATTAACCTTTCATCCAATAGCCTTGCTAAATTCACATATGAATTCTAATAGGTTAGCTACAGCTTTTTTGGATGTTTCTATCCACACCATTGTATTATCTGCAAATACTGATAATGTTATTTCTTCTCTTCCAATCTTTATATGCCCTCTTCTGCTTTTTTGTTTTTTTCTTTATTACTCTGGTGAGGGCCTCCAACAGAACGTTGAATAGAAGTGCTGATATTGGACTTCCTTGTCTTTTTTCTGAACTCAGGGGAAAGCATTCACTATTTTACCATATGTATAAAAGCTGTCTTAAAACTCAACATTCAAAAAACGAAGATCATGGCATCCAGTCCCATCACTTCATGCAAATAGATGGGGAAACAATGGAAACAGTGACAGACTTTATTTTCTTGGGCTCCAAAATCACTGCAGAGACAATGCAGCCATGAAATGCAAAGACCCTTGATCCTTGGAAGAAAAGCTGTGATAAACCTAGACAGTGTATTAAAAAGCAGAGGCGTTACCTTGCTGACAAAGGTCCATATAGTCAAAGCTATGGTTTTTCCAGTAGTCATGTATGGATATGAGAATTGGACCATTAAGAAGGCTGAACAACAATGAATTGATGCTTTTGAATTGTGGTGTTGGAGAAGACTCCTGAGAGTCCCTTGGACAGCAAGGAGATCAAACCAGTTAATCCTAAAGGAATTAATCCTGAATATTCATTAGAAGGATTGATGCTGAAGCTGAAGCTCCAATACTTTGGCCACCTAATGTGAAGAGCCAACTCATTACAAAAGACAGTGATGCTGGGAAAGATTGAAGGCAGGATGAGAAGAAGGGGACAACAGAGGACCAGATGGTTGGATGGCATCACCAACTCAATGGACATGAGTTTGAGCAAACTCTGGGAGATAATGAAGGACAGGGAAGTCTGGCATGGTGCAGTCCATGGGGTCACAAAGAGTCAGACACGATTGAGAGACTGAACGACAATAATGTGTATTGTCAGCTGCTTTTGTAGATTGTTGTTTAATTGCTAAGTCGGGTCTGACTCTTTGTGACCCCAGGTACTGCAGCACGCCAGGCTTCCCTGTCCATGGGATTTCCCAGGCAAGAATACTGGAGTGGGTTACCATTTCCTTCTCCAGGAGATCTTCCCAATCCAGGGATCAAACCCATGTCTCCCGCATTGGCAGGCAGATTCTTTACCACTGAACCATCAGGGAAGCCCTCTTTTGTAGATACGTGCTTTTTTAAGTCTTAGTTTGTTGAGAGCATTTATCATAAACTCAAAGGGTGAAAAGGCAAGGCACAGGTAGATAATATTTGTAACACATTTATCTCATGAAGGACTGATATCCAGGAGAATAAAAAAGTTCCTAAAAATCAAAAGGAAAGATAGCTTAATCAACTGAAAGTGGGCAAAACCTAAAACCAAACCAAACCAAACAAAAATGAGACTAGGTGATTCACAAAAAAAGAGAGGATATTCCAATAGCATAAGTTTACCTCTAGTAGATGATCATAGCAGCTTTATTCATAATGACCATAAACTGGACTCATACACACTGTCCATCAATAATAGGATGGATAAATTGTGGTTTTCATACAATGGGTAGTTCTCATCCAGTGTGCTCACAATCCCTCTGGACTCTTCCTATAGACGATACACACTCCATTCCACTGAAATGCTGGAGGTGATGTTGGGTAGGTGAGGCGGACAGAAGTCCTCTCGGTGGTTTGTCTTGCCTGGAGCAGGAATAAAAGACTGCAGCTATGATCACCATGTGGTCTGCAGCCTAGGGCCTGGTAGGCGAGCAACCACAGCCAGAAGTCATGAAACAAACCTTTTGAAAAAAAATGTAATGCCCCCTGTTCACTCGGTTTATGGAATTATGAAGAATTCGGGTTAAGCAATGTTAACTTCCTCTGGATTCTAAAGGTAGCAGTGGTTACTACTTAAAACAAGCTAAGTACTGCCCACCTCTCACCCATATCCTTGGTAGCTTTATGAGACCAAGGGTGGAAGGAAATTCACAGTGAAAAAATGTGGATGGAGTGGGGCTACTGGAATGGCCCCTAAGGATAAATACTAAACTTACACATTAAATTCCTATTAATAACTTTGCAGATAATATCCTGCTAGAAACCACTCTGGTTCTGTATTTGCTTTTCAGGGTGCAAGGGTTGGAGGGGAGGGTGGAAATGGGAAATCATGGGTTTATTATGAAATTAGAGCCTACCATTGGCATCAAGGTGTGGAGGGGGGCTCCTGTTTAGACCCCCCACCTCCACCCAGGATATCAGAATTCCCAGAAGGGAGCTGAGGAAACATGTAAGTTGTATCCTTCTGGATAGGAGTTCCAGGAGGGCCTTGTAAGGCCAAGAACAGCTGCTCTAAACAGAGTCAGACTGCTTCATCTCCAAGAGCTGGAAAGAGGGACCAGAGGAAACTAGCCCGGAGAAGGGGCCCCAAGTGTGTCTTGCCTGAAACCACACAGCTGGGTGCTGGCAGCTTCTAGGCTAGATGTCAGGATTCCTTGCAATCTAGACCAGGGATCTCTCCAGTAACGACCCCAGCCTTGAATCCTCTACTGACTGGCTTTGAGGATGGGGGATTTGCATCCTGCTGCCAGCTCTGAGACTCACTCCCAGTCTTGGGTCAGTGTCCAGGTTTGCAGACACCAATGCAATGGAGGACTGGTGTGCGCAGCTTATAGGAATTCAGGAGCCACCTGTTAGCGGGCACCTCTGTCGTGCCAGGCACCATACTAGGCTTCTGGGCATCTGGCACAGCACACATGATTTTATTTGTTCTTCACCCATATACTACAATGAGAATCTTCCTGTTTCCGCGGTCATGAGAAGGAGCTCAGCAACACATTCAGCATCAGTCAGCGGAAAAGTGTTGGAGCTGGGTTTAAAATTAGCTGATTCTCTTCGGTTACCTTGCATATGAGAATCTTAAAAGAGAAACCGAGTCCCGACACCTCTCCGAGGTTTAGGAAAAGCTGTTAGGGACGAGGCTGGACTGGGACATCTGTCCACTTGGGAGAAACAGGGCTGCCCTGTGGGGAACCCTATGTCCCGTGGCTGCTCTGCCCCTAGGGTTAGGGTGCTGTGTTGTGGGAGGGTACTAAGTGGCCCTGGCTCCAGGGCTAAGAGGGCCTCTCCTTCTCTTGGTTCCAGGAGCCGTGACTTCACTGTGTGCTACCAGCTGTGGTGAGTAGTAGGGAGAGTCCAGTCCAGTCCTGAGTGCAACCCCCAGATGGTTGATCCTGGAGGCCAGGTGCACGATGGATGTCTGCAGTTACCAGAGCCTGGCATTTGGGGGCTCTTGAATGCAACTCACTAAGGTGATACTGGAAAGTCTCTCAAGTGCCTTGAGGTTGGTTGTTGGGCATCTGAGGAGGAGCGCTCAGCCTTAGGAGCAGACAGCCTGGCCTCTGCAGACATCCTCTGTTCTCCCAGGAAGGGGCTGGGCCACCGCACCGCATCCTTCTGCCTGGCCGTCCCCTCCGCCCCTCCTCCACCTTATATAATGGCACATTATACAACATTGCAAAGCAGGTGGTATTTTTAAAGACAGCAAGTGAGCATTTTTTTGGCCTAAATTTGGGAATGAAACAGATGGATTTTTAAGACTCTGAGCTTTTCCTATGAATAGTAACCCTTGTTCTCCTCTGCTTTTAAACACCAGTTTCAAGACCACCTCTAGCAACCAATCAGCACTCTATTTAATTATAACAAAATTCTTAGCTCTGTCTGCTGCTGCTCGGACAAGTGGGGGGCACTGGATCAATTTCTGGAGCCAGGCAGACTTGCCAACAACAATTTTCTTTTTCCCAGAGGGCCTCGGAGGCCGGCAGCAGGTTCCAAGCCCTTCCTCTCCTGCCCGCTCGGCGTGGGCTCCCTGACAGCGAGTTTGAAAAGGGTTACAGAGAGGCAGATAAATGCCCGGCTTGTTGCAGCCTTCCTGACAGCGCCGACCCCCGCGCCAGTGAGCTCATGCCCGCCTCATTACGCGTGGTGCCAGATTTTTTCCATTAACAGGTAATTGAGTAGAAACTAAAATAAGCGAAGTTTGTTCATCCCTTGGATTTTCTTGCCGGGGTTTGAAAGAAAAACACTTTAGCTTCGTTAGTGGAGGAGTGTCCTTGAAAACGTATTTATGTTTTCCAAGTGATTTGTCGCTTGGTAGGTGTAATGAGCCCGTTCCCCTGGCCTCTCCCTTCTTGTTTTTTTTCTTTAAGGGCCATGATGTTCAGAGAATAGGAGCTAGTTTCCTGGGCCCGTGGCTGTCTGGCACCCTGTTTTAAGAGTGGATGGTGAAGTATGCTCTGTTCATGGTAGAGGGCTTATTTTTCTCTCTTCTCTCTCCCTATTGTACTCGCATGGTGTGCGTGCACACACACCCTGGAAAATCACCCACAGAAGCCTGTTGATGGATCACACAGTCTTAGCCTGCAACCTACAGGGCCCAGCTGTCAGGTGCCCCCAGGACGACTGGCCCCGCCCCCAGGGGCCCGAGGCTGGCCCCGCCCCCGTCTCCGTGCCCTGCGCCTGCGCGCAGGTGCTCCAGGTAGATGGCCTGCCCCTCTGAGGGGCATTCAGAAGCAAAGCGAGGTTCGGTCTCCTTTTCTCTCTTTGCGGCTTTCCTCATGCGTGCCCAGCCCAAGTTCTAATTGCACAATTTGCTATTCCAGGAACAGATGTTGTGTGAGCCCTGAGGTCTCCAGTCTTCCTGTTTCCCATCTTGCTGGGCTCCTATCTCAGCTGGTCTGTTTTCAGCTTCACGAAGAAGATTCCTCATCACTGCCCAGCCCCAAGTTCTCTATTAGAGTTGGAGCTTCGGATGAGATGTGTGTGTGTGTGTTTGGTACTTGAAATACAGAGAAAGAGAGTAAGTAGTGGCGTGGCCTCCATACTTAGGAGTCTCCATTTTACCTGGAAAGCACCAGAGAATCATGGCTTTATTTACCATCAGGAACCCTTTGAAATTCTGATCCGTGCTAATAACCATCACCCTACCTCACCCCAGAAATGTATATGCTTGATTACAAACAACAGGCTGCATCTGATTTCAGTAGTTCATGACCCCCCGTGGCCTTCAGGCTATGAATCGCCGCAGCAGTCCGGTAGGGCCAGTGAATCAACGTCATTAAAGCAATTTTTTTTTTTTCTCTAGGATTGTTCACCCCTCTACACACCTGACATAGAGGTCTTTGTGAAGGAAAGACAGCTCCAGAAACTTGCGACTTTTGGCTTGAAAACTTAGCTCGCAAGCCTTAGTTCATTGGATATTCTGCTAGTAATAATAATAATAACCACAGCTAACATTTTTACATCACTGCTCTGTGCTAGTGCGGGGTGTCCTTCTAACAGGGATGGTGTTGATTAGGTCCCTGCCCGCCTAGAGCTAACATTCCAGGGGAGGGTGGGGAGACTGACAATCACCGAGTAAACAAAAGGGCCCCTTGAGCTTTCAGTAAGTGCCACAGGGAAGAAACCGATGTCAGGATGGGCAAGAGCCCACATGGGCAAGAGCCTCCAGGCATCAAGGGGGCCCCTCAGGGAGGTGCTGTGTCATCTGAGGCTTGAAGGTTGAGAGGTTGTCTAGGCCTGTCTCACTCTTTGGTGCCTGGCTCACCGCATCCCCCAGCCTCCTAAAGCTCTCCTCGCAGCTCCATTTCATAGTTGAGCACGCTGAAAGCCCAGAGGGAGCTGCCTGGGCCACGGGAGTGAGGGAACCAGAACTGGAGCTAGGCCTCTCAGAGCCCCAAGCCCGTGTTCTTCCTATTTTTTAAAAAATAGCTTTATTGAAGTATAGTTTCAATACCAGAAAACTCACTCATCTTACAGGACAATTCAGTGACTTTGAGGAAACGTACAGAGTTGTGCAACCATCACCACAGTTCAAATTTAGAACATTCTCATCACCCCAGAAAGGTCCCTTTTGCTCATTTGCAGTCACACCCTGTTCCCACGCCCAGCCTTGGGCAACTGCTCATCTTCTTTCTCTGTAGGTTTGCCTTTTCTTCCCATTTCCTACATGGGGAGTCACACATTATATGGTCTTTTGCGTCTGGCTTCTTTCATTTAGCACAGTGCTTCTCAACCTTTCTTTCATCATCCACACCTTCCCCAAGGGGAAAAATTATATTTAATTAAAATTCTCCCAAAAGACAGAAATTATATACTGAGGAATATGATTTTGTCAGGTTGAGTTGAGCTTTGGAAAACCACAAATTATTGTAATAGCTTAGAAGTTTTTGCCCCCAACTTTCTCCCTTTTAGGGTTCATATCATTTGGTGGAGAATGTAGTGTAATTTTATTATATATATATATATATATATATAATATTTTTGGCTGTACCATGTGGCATGTGGGACCTTAGTTTTCCCAACCAGGGATCAAATCCACTTGCCGTGCCTTGGAAGCATGGAGTCTTAACTGCTGGACGCCAGAAAAGTCCCAGCATAATGTTGAGGTCCATCCAGATTGTGCTTTCCCCTTGATTGTTGTGTAGTATTCGATTGTATGGATTTGCTGCATTTTGTTTAGCCACTCACTAATTAATGGGCTTTGGCTATTAAAGTCCTTGCTCTTAAACACCATACTGAAGCCCTCAGCCTGCTTCCCATTTGAGGAAGAGCCCTTGGGCATCTCAGTGCTGCTTTGGGAGGATGAAATCACCCTCGTTCTCTCAGTATTCCCATCCACAGACTGGAGGCAATAATCTTTAGGCCACGGGGTTGGCATGGCAACAATCTACTGCCCACCGCCTAGTAGATGGCAACAGCTCAGTGTACGTCAGTGACCCTGTCCACCCCCTCATCCTTTCCGTGGGGAAAGGTGACCCCTTTGAAATCTCCCCCACTGCGCTCCTTCCAGCTCCAGCTTCCTTCTGCGTCTCCACAGATTATGTAATGTCTGACATTATTATTTTCTCCTTTTTCTCTGGTGTTATTCAGGTCAAACCCAACATTGTTCTTTAACAGGAATCTCAACTATTTCTTTCCTCCTGGCACTTGTCTCCTAGTCTCAGCGGTTGACACATTTCCAAGGACCAATTGATTTCATCTGCTTCTAAGAAACTAGGCCTCCTGCAGGGCGAGGTGGGGGCAGGTGGGTAGGGTTGTGCATGCGGATGCTGCTGTAAAGTGAGCACTGGACTGCGAGTCCAGAGGCCGTGCTTCAGGCCGCTGGGCTGAGCGGCCCAGGCCCAACCCCAGAGGCATTTGTATAAACTTCTTCTGCAAAAGGTGTTCTCGTTACACAGGCTGGCCTCACAGGATCATAAACAGCAAATCAGAAACTGACTTTGAAAGTGCCTTGTAGGTGTTGGGGCCGTTGGGGGAGAAAAGACTGTGGTATATCCCCACTGTGGTTAGGGGGACCTGTTCAGCGATGCTCTCCATTTTGGGGAGAGGGGAGTGTGCGTGCCCAGTGCCGAGGACCTCAGGCTGCTGCCCTTCAAGACCTGAAATAATTCCACGTGGGCCTCGGGCACCATGTGTCAGGGGAGGAGGGACGTTCTAGGAGGGAGCCTCACCCTACGGAAGTGTTGTTGTTGTTTAATTGCTTAGTCCAGTTTGCCTCTGTGCGACCCCCTGGACTGCAGCACAGCAGGCTTCCCTGTCCTTTACCATCTCCCGGAGCTTGCCCAAGTTCATGTCCATTGAATCGGTGATGCTATCCAGCCATCTCATCCTCTGCTGCCCTCTTCTCCTTTTGCCTTCAAGGACTGGGTACCCCTGTAAACTCTTAGGCCTCAGGGGCCAAGGGAATGCCCAGTGTAGGCATCAGGATAATAGCTATGCCTCCTCCTACTTTGGTTTTCACCCCATTTCTGGCCTCCTTGTCTTCACCCCTACCCCTGTTTCCTGCCTTTTTCCTGTTTCCCATTGACTAGAACTTGGTGGTGGAGAGCCAGCTAGGCTTATATCTTTGGGTCAGAAAGGATAATTCTTGGGAACCAGTTAAGCAGAGTGGTTAAGAAGGAGAACTCTGGGGTTAGCCTGGCTGGGTGTGAACCCCATCCTGCGGCTTCCTGTCTGAGCCTATTGGCCAAGTTAAGGACCTGCTCTCTGCCTTGTTTCCTCAGCCATCAAGTGGAATTAAGACACTGAACCTGTTTCCGGGAAGCCCAGTGAGATGGAAATGCTTGGGCCAGCGATGGACACATGGAGTCTGTTCCATGAACACGGGTTGTCATTACTGCTCCTGTTGCCCTGTGCTGTCTGGGGCAGGAGAGAGAAGGACCCTGACCAAGGGCAGTGTTCTAGGACGAGAAGACCGTGGCCCACATGATATGTTTTTGGAAGGCCGCAAGACTCAAATTTGCACAGTGCTCCCAAGGCCTAGACCCCTGCCATGGAATTGTTCAGGGTGGCCCTGAAGACATTTCAGTCTCCCCAGACCCCTTTTCAAGCGCAGACACCCCAGGGGAGGGCTGATGGCTTCAGCCCTCTCAGCTGAGGCCCAGAGAGAGAGAGGCCTTGGGAGGACACAGGTGGGCTCAAGGACAGGTGATGTCCCCAGAGCCTGAAACTTGGCCTCTGGCCCCCATTGCTGAGCTCAGCATGCAGATCCACTTTTTTGGCCTTGAATTATCCTGGTTAAAGGCAGACATTGGAAAAGATTATTTATAAAAAGGTCTCGGAACGAGAAATGATTTCTATTTTGCTAATGCGATATTTTTGAGTGAGAAACAGAAAAGAGGGGATGAATGGATGAAGGCGTGAATGAAGGGTCAAGAAACTCAGAAGCACTTGTAGATTTATACAGTTTGTCTTCAAATCCACTCACCATTCCATCTCTTCTTCCTCTTGTTTCAGAGGGATAGTAACTGAGTCTAGTGACCAAGGAGCTGGGCCAGACCACTTCCCTCCCCAAATCAGGGCACTGATAAATGTTTAACAACTTCAAGAAGAAAAGCCCTGGTTTGTAGCATTTGCTGATTTCTATGGTGTAAATGAAATACTCTACCATGGCCAATTGCTGTCTATCCATGTGACTATATGGAGTTAGATACAGATGCTCAGAAACATACATTACACAATATTTCTACGATACTTCCCTGGTGGCTCAGACGGTAAAGAATCTGCCTGCAATGTGGGAGACACGAGTTTGATCCCTGGGTGAGGAAGATCCCCTGGAGAAGGGGATGGTAACCCACTCTAGTATTGTTGCCTGGAGAATCCCACAGACAGAGGAGCCTGGTGGACTACAGTCCATGGGGTCGCAAAGAGTCAGACATGACTGAGTTATTAATGCTTTCACTTTCATAGGTGTAATAGATGCGCATCACCACAAAAGCATAGATAATGGTAAAATAAGTGATGCTTTGAATGTTTATCACCTTTGCTATTAATATGATTTATCTGGTTGTAAGTTTACACAACTTAATTTTTAAAAACTGTCTCTTGGCACACAGAGGGATGGACATGGGAAGTATGCAAGCCAAGGAGAGAAGCCTCAGGAGAAACCAACCCTGCTGGCATCTTGACCTTGGACTTCCAGCCTCCATAACTGTGAAAAAATACATTTGTGGTAAGTGGAAAAATAAAACTGCATGCAGAATTACTGGAAATCAGCTCTCCTAAGCCAGCTAGAGCTGGATTCAGCATATTCCTGCCTTCATCCCCATGGCCATTAGAAGCCAGGGAAACGTTCTTCAGACCAGCTCTGAAACCTTCCCCTGGCTGGTCTCTGAAGCATTCACACTACAGGCCCAGCCAGGATGGCTACCCTGTTACCAGTCCTTAGAGTCCTGAGCAAAATGGGAGGTCACCAGTTTACAAACATATCCTCTATCGTGCACCATCTCCTCCAAGCCGAGTTCATCTTGTCTGAGGCCAGACTGCTTCAGAAAGAGGATTCAAAGATACCTAACTTTCTGTCTGTTCAATACTTGAGAAAATTCTAGCAGCCCTCACAAAGGGAGATTCCTATAAAAGGAAGAGTGCTCAGAAGTCCAGAGAAATCAGTGTGGGGAATTCCACTCTCCTTCAGGGATATTGAAGAGACGTTCCAGAGGTCACATCTATTCTCTTGACTTCTTGTCAGGGGAGAGAGATGCTGGGGGTATCCTCCTCCTGGAACAAGAAGCCAGGCCAGGGCTGAGGCCCCCTGTAGGCATGGGGCCCCTTGCTCTGGGACCCTGTGCTGGGCCTGGTGAGAGAGAGCTGGCTGGCAGGAAGCCGTTCCTTTCAGAGCACCCCCCCTCCCCAAGCCTCACTCAGGGCTCCCCTGGGCTCCGGCTGCTCCAGGGGCCCCAAAGGAGCATTATCAGGGAAGAAAGCCATCCAGGCTGAAAGAGCAGCATCTGCTTTCAGGAGGAGCCGCTCTGCTGCCCAACGCCTGCCTGGCTCCTGGCCCTGGGCCATTGTGGAAGGACAAAGCTGACACATGCAACAATCCCACGACAGTCTCCCCTCTCAGCCCTTTCTTCTTTATTGTTGTTATTATTACCTTTCAAACACTCCAGCTTCTTGGGCTCGTTATCTCTGGTGAGGCCTTTGGCCAAAGTTCCTGGGGGCCACCTCTTCCCTCCTCTGCACCCCCTCACCCTCACAGGCCCAGCTTCACTGCTGTCTCTTTGACAAAACACATAAAACCGATACTGATCGGTTAACATACATGACATCTTTAAACTTTAATCCCTTTTCCCTCTCTCGACGCGGCGGGCCGGCCTCTGTAGAGGTGCCGTGCATTGTTCCCTGTCAAAGCCTTCTTGAGTGGGGCTCCCACTGAGTCACTTTTGTGTGAGTCAAATCAAGATTATAGGTAGCGGAGAAGAAAAAGCTGAGAAGAGAAGGTTAGCCCCTCATTTTCGACTTTAAGAAAAATCTGCCAGCGGGGGCCAGTCGGAGTGGGTAACGCACATGAAAGCCCCAGTCCAAGCTGGGTCGCCCATGTCACCCGAGGAGTTTTTCAAGGAGAAGCACACAAAACACGCATTGTCGTGATCGCACACAGAGACATAAATTTAGGAACATGTTCGCCCTCCGCCTGAACATAGTTAGCTCTGATAATGAGGAACAATGAGCCCGAACGAAACCTCCCGGACTGAGTTAGAGCTTGACACAGGCTCATTTCCCCTGCAAAAGTGGTCTCTTTCTTCTTCCATCTCTTCTTAGCTCCCTCCTGGGGCCAAATGACCCTCTGGCGCTCTCCACTGTCCTCTCTCACCCATGCTTGGTGGAACAGAGGACAGGTCAGGTGGCCAAAAAAAGGACAGCGGACCTCTGTGGCTTGGCTGCATCTCCCAAAGGGGAGAAAAATCCTTTTGGACGTCCAGAGTCCCTCTGGGGAAAGCTCCATAGAGGTTACGCCTGACACGTGGACAAAAGATGTAACCAGCAATTTTTACTCTGCAGATGGCAGGGGAAAGTTGAGATGGGAGCGCTAGGTTCAATTCTGGCTCTAATGGGGTGACAGAGAATGAGATGGTTAGATGGCATCACTGACTCAATGGACATGAGCTTGAGTGAACACGAGATAGTAAAGGACAGGGAAGCCTGGCGTGCTGCAGTCCATGGGGTTGCAAAAAGTCAGAGACAACTTAGCAACTGAACAACTGTTTCATTTAGTTGTGGAATCCTGCTAAATGACTTTGTTTCTAAGTGCCTTATTGTCCTGTTGTATTATATGAGATAGTACCACCTCGAGGCGCAGGAGCAGGATTGATGTTTGTGAAATGTGTAGTGCGTCGTACATACTCAGTAAGTATTCACTATTTATCAGCACCAGCAGGATGAATCAATCCCCTGAGATAAAGCAGTTGAGGCCTTCCCTGGTGGTCCAGTGGTTAAAATTTCGCCTTTCAATGTGGGGGGTAGGGGTTCCATCCCTGGTTGGGGAGCTAAGTTCCTACATGCCTCCAGCCAAAAACTCAAAACATGAAACAGAAGCAAGATTGTAACAAATTCAATAAAGACTTAAAAAACAAAAAATAGTTCACATCAAAAAAAAAAAAACAAAAAACAAGAGAGATCTTTAAAAAAAAAGAGAAGGCAGTTGAATTACATCATGAAGATCTAAAACTCTAGGTTCTAGGAGTCTCTCTTAATCTCCCTGTTTCCTCTAGAGGGGTGTGAAGTTGTCCACCTCTTATGGATAAGGAAGCTGGGGTCTGAAAGGGGTGAATGACATATCCAGGCTGACACAGCAAATAGTGATAGATAAAGGAAGGTGACCAGATCCTTCAAACTGTGGGCGTGTACCTCTGCACAATTCTCAAACATATCAGAGTTAGTAACCTGTGTAGTAAGACATGGCAGTATTTTCAGATAACTGAAAAACATTGGTAGCAAGAGGGGCTGAAAAAAGTGATCTGTAGATAACCTTTCAGTTAACCCTTTTTTTTTTTTGAAAGCCAGCTCCCCAGAACCGACCATTCTCTAAGTATCCTGGGGCATCCAGGTCTTTTGATGAAGCAGGCTTGGATCAGATGATCTCCAGTTTACTGGTGAGAGAGCTGGATTTAAATCTCAACTATGCCACTTCCTGACTAGTTGCCTTTGGGCAAGTTACTTGATCTCCTTGAACTTCTAATTTTTTTCTCATTAGAAAGAAAAAAATCAAGGTTTAATTTGCGTCTAGCAATACTCACCCCTTTCAGTGTGCAGTTCTGCTGGTTTTGATAAACACGTATGCAAGGGTGGAACCACCCCCACAATCAAGATATATAGAGACTGTTTCCAAAACCCTCCTAAGATTCACCCATGCCCCTTTATATCCAGCCCCCTCCACCACCAACCCCCCTAGTCCCTGGCAGCCATTGGTCTGTTTTCTCTCCCTATAGTTTTTCCTTCATGAGAATGTCATGTATTGATAAATGGAGTCATATAATATGTAACCATTTGATTTCAGTTTTCTTTCATTTAGCATAATGCAGTTGAGATTCATCTATATTTTTCCTGTATTAACAGTCTGTTTCTTTATTGCTGACTAATATTCTGTGGCATTGAAGAGCTAGTTTATCCATTCCTCTGTTGAAGGACGCTTGGGTGGCTTCCAATTTGGGTGATTGTGAATAAAGCTGCTACAAACATTTACATACAGATTTCATTTCACTTGGATAAATAACTAGGAGTTGGCTTGCTGGCTCATATGGTTTGTGTGTATTTAACTTTACAGGAAACCGCCAAGTTGTATTCCACAGTGGCTGTACCACTTTGCCTTGCCACCAGCGATGCGTGAGTCCCCATTCTGCATCCTCACCAGGGCTTGATATTATCAGTTTACAAAAATGTTAGTCATTTGACTAGGTGTGTGAACCTTGGTTTCTAATCTCTAAGGTGGAGACCAGTGGGGCCTTCGTGGCATTCCTGGGCATGTCATTTGACACAGTGCCTGGCAGGTAAGGTGGGGGAGGCTGTTGCTGAATGAGAGTTGCATTATTTGTTATTCTGTCCAAGCCCAGCATTCATGCACGTAATGGACGTTGTACATTATGCTTCTCAAGGTCCCTTCCCTCCATGATAGCATCCGTCGGTCTTGGTCCAAATTGCTGCAGGGCTCTCTGAAGAGACCACTTTGTGTCTCTCTTAAAACCAGGCTCTGTTTTGTCTCCCTGGCTCTTTGCAAAGGGATCAGGCCACAGTTGCTGGCACCCGGCCAACCGGGTCCCTGGGAGCTCTGAGGCCAGGCTCTGGTGGGCAGGCCATCCGGGCAGCCCTCCTGCCACCGCTGGAGGCCTGGGGGTTTTTCTTGGCCCACTCCTGCCCCTGCTGCTGGCCATTCGTTGTCTGCTTGCCCTGCCAGCACTGAGCCCCGGGTTGCAGGCACAGGGCACTATACACACGGCTCCCTATTAAACATGGATTACCAAAAAAAAAAGAAAAGCAAATGGGTACATGAATCTGTCTCTGGGGGATTTGGCCTTGGAGGTATCGCACAGGGAAACAAACCGTACAAATGCGCCTTTCAAAGCCCCGCTGAGCCCCTGGCCTACTCATAGTGGTCACCCTTGGAGGCCAGAGTGGGGGTCCTGCCTTCTCCTCCTGACAGCGCCCCCAGAGAGCAGCGTTCATGTGCCACGTAGCTCTGATATTCAGCAGCAGCCGCAGTTCCCAGGTCTTTGGGAAATCTGGCAGCAGGCCTAGAGTTATGACACAACAGGCTTCAATAATCCAGAAAGCTAACCTAAAAGAGTGTGGGGTGGCCCCCAGGCATCAGGAGGCCCGCCCAGGCGCTGGGCAGCATGCCTGAAGAGGGCACGTGGTCGGCTTAAAGATAATGGTGATGGGCCTGTGGACCTCAGGCTGTGGGCCTAAAGAAACCAGGCAGTGAACTCAGAGAAGCTGAAGTGTCAGGAACAAGGAGACAGGCTCAAAGAGGGGTCTGTGGCACTACTCCTAGGGCGCTTTTGTGTGAACAAGAATCAATTACAAATGGAGATCTGAGGGCGCCCTCCTTTGACAAGCAGAGCACCCCAGTGACAAGACATGTCACGGACAACCCGCACCACAGCCCGGGGCCTGAGGCCCTTATGTGTCCCTGATGTTCCTCTGGGTCTTCCCCAGGGGTTTCTTGTGGCCCCGGATGTGCCCCACCTCTGAGTTACACTCTGAGCCGACTCCCTGCATCCCTGGCATTGTCTCCAGAGACCCCAGCTCTATGGTCTGTTGTGGGGAAGGCCCCACAAGAGGAGAAATGGAAGCCAGGTCTGAGCAAAGTCCAGACTTGGAGAGCCTGGCACAGGCAGGCGGAGGAGGAACCTGAGGTCACGTTGGCTCAGGGAGGGCTGTTGGCAAGGTGTTGCCATCTCCAGCCTCCTCCTTGGTCCAGGGAGGAACAGGGAGCTGTGGAGGGGCAAGAACCTGGTCAGGCTGCGTCATTTAGTCATTTAGTGCCAGGATGCCGAAAGAGAACAAGCAGGGCGGCACTTTGGCATTGGTCAGTGGGGTGAGTGTGGTGCCACTGAGAACAGCTGAGCTGAGGAGCAGAAGGATACCTTTCTAGGAGGACAGAGGACAGATTAGGAAAATTGGGGGTGGTAGGGAAGCAGACTTATGAACTTGAATCTCTCTTCTTTTGGCTTTTGGGCCCAACACTGCCTTGGTTTTCCTCCTACCTCTCTGGCTGTCTCTTCTTGGTCTCTTCACTGGCTGGCTCTTCCTCTTTTATGGACCTCCAGTGCTAGAATGCCCAGCGTGTAAACCTGAGCTCCAGTCTCCCCCTGCACGCTCTCTCTCTTTGCAAGTAACCTCGTCCAGACCCATAACGTTAAATGTCACCTAAAGCAGATGATCCCAAATCTCTGACCCTGATCTCTCCCCAGAATGTCTGTGTGGTCAACTACTAAGTGACACTTCCCTTTAGATATCTAGTAGGCGGAGAAGGCGATGGCACCCCACTCCAGTACTCTTGCCTGGAAAATCCCATGGATGGAGGAGCCTGGTAGGCTGCAGTCCATGGGGTCGCTAAGAGTTGGACATGACTGAGCGATTTCCCTTTCAATTTTCAGTTTCATGCATTGGAGAAGGAAATGGCAACCCACTCCAGTGTTCTTGCCTGGAGAATCCCAGGGACGGGGGAGCCTGGTGGGCTGCTGTCTATGGGGTCGCACAGAGTCGGACACGACTGAAGCGACTTAGCAGCAGCAGCAGCAGCAGCAGCAGGCATCCAAAAACTAACAGGGTCTAAGAAACCTTGATCATTTGCCCTAAGCCTCCTCTCCCTCCAGTCTTTTCTCTCTCTCATAGTATAGGGCACTCCCACCCACCCAGGTTCCTTGAGTCCCCATTCCTTCATCCACCCCTTTATCCATACCATGTGTTCAGTTCTGTTCAGTTCAGTTCAGTTCAATTCAGTCGCTCAGTCGTGTCCGACTCTTTGCGACCCCATGGACTGCAGTACGCCAGGCCTCCCTGTCCATCACCAACTCCTGGAGTTTACCCAAACTCATGTCCATTGAGTCGGTGATGCCATCCAACCATCTCATCCTCTGTCATCCCCTTCTTCTCCCACCTTCAACTACTTCAAAGCATCAGGGTCTTTTCAAATGAGTCAGCTCTTTGTATCAGGTGGCCAAAGTATTTCAGCTTCAATATCAGTCCTTCCAATGAACACTCATGACTGATCTCCTTTAGGATGGACATGTGTACTTTCTGTCAATTCCTCCTTCTGAACATGAAAAAATCTGAGCAACTCTACCTTCCAACAGAGTCCATCCACTTCTCTTCATCATTCCTATGACCATCTTTGCACAAGTCAACATTATCTAAAAAACAACAGCA
Source organism: Bubalus kerabau (assembly GCF_029407905.1). Taxonomy (NCBI): domain Eukaryota; kingdom Metazoa; phylum Chordata; class Mammalia; order Artiodactyla; family Bovidae; genus Bubalus; species Bubalus kerabau. Next base: position 35,942,221 of record NC_073645.1, read on the forward strand.
ACATTTATTTGGCTGCACCAGGTCTTAGCTGCAGCATGTGGAATCTTTAACTGTAGCCTGCAGACCCTTAGTTGTGGCATGTGGGATCTTGTTCCCTGACCAGGAATCAAATCCAGGTGCCCTGCATTTGGGAGTATGGAGTCTTAGCCAGTGACCACCAGGGAAGTCCCAAGTCAGTATTACTCTTGCAGGACCTAGCACACTGGCCTCCTTTCTGGTCTCTCCACCTCCACTCCTGTCCACCGCTCCAACCATTTCTACAGGGTGGTCAGGCTAGTTTTTTAACAACATGAATTATATCTCATCAGCTTAAAACTCTCTAGTGGACCTCATTCCACTTGACTAAAATAGAACAAGCCCCCTTCCCACCACCACACTAGCCTCTCCTTGCTTTCCCAGCCTTATCTCAAGCACACTCCTCTTCACCCCTTGCATTCCACCCCACAGACTTTCCTCCTGTTCGCACCTCCCAAATAAACTGTCCTTCTCCTGAAATATTCTTCCTATTGACATTCCCAAGGGGCTTTTTTTGGTTTATTTTCTTTCAGTCCTGTCTGTTGAGAGGCCTTCCCTATTTATCCAATCTAAAATATCTACCAGGTCAAGCTCTATCCCATTAGCCTATTCAAATTTTCTATGTAAAACTTATCCTTCTCAGATAATTATTCTCTTTGTAATTTTCTAATTCTGTCTAGAATGCAAAATCCCTGAGAACAAATACTTTGTCTTTTTCCCCACTGTATGCCCAGCAGTTGACCATGGCCTAACTTTTGAAGATGTGCAACAAATATTTGTTGCATGAAAATGATTGAAAGGAGGAATGAGTGAATGAATAAGCACTGGAATCGTAGACAGAGAATGTCCTTCTGCTGTGTCCCTGAGAAATATTTAGCTTATTCATTCACTCAGTGCACATCTCCCAAGCCTCTGCTGGAAGGCAGGCTGGTGGATAAGATATGGTCCCTTCCCTGCAAGCTCAGAGTCTGAGGTGAGACAATCATGGACATAGGACATTAGAAGAACCCAGTAAAGGGGTCCCTCTCCCAGCCCAGAGGAGACTGTATCTAGATTGAGGTCTGGAAGACAAGCAGGGCACAGTTGGTAAAAAATCCTGCAATGAGACGGAGAAAGCACAGACTGTTTCAAGAATGAAGAGGAATTGTCAATGGTTGGATCCCTGCAGCACAAAGAAGGAAGAAAGAAGAGAGAGATGGAAGGAAGAAAAGAGGGAGAAGGTAAAGCAGATGGAGAAAATTGGAACCTCATGTTCAGGAGCCTTCTGTTTGGAAATGAGGAAAGAAGAGGTCCTGATTCTGTCCACGGCCTTCAGTCTGAGCCCTCAGGTTCTGGCCACTTGAATAGTCCCCTTTTGATTCTTCTCTTTGCCTGATGATAGCAACAGAGGACATCCCAAAGTGATCTCAGGCTACTATAATCCTCCGCCCACCAGACAGTTAGTTCACAAGGCTCTTCGAATCTTCAAACAACTTTCCTTTACAGGAAACTAAGTCTCAGATGCAGAGGGATTTGCCAAGAGCTGCAGAGCTGGGATAACAGCTGGCTCTTTGGCCCTTGGCTGGAGTCCTTTAGCTGCACCACGACCTCCTCTCTCCTGAAATATGTCTCCTTGGGCAGATTCTTTGCCTCCACCCAGGGAGTGTGCTCCAGAGGTCCTGAAAGCTTGACCTGGCCCCTTCCAAGGGGCCTCCTGCTGTGTTTCTTCTGGTCCAAAAGTTTTCTCCCTGCTATTGGTGCCATCAATGGCTCTGGGTCAAGCTGACAGCATGTGTTCTGACTTAAAGTATTTATTTTGAGAATCAAGTGTAGCTGAACTGCATGTTTCTTGGCAGAGTCAGGCTGGCAATGGACTTGGCCTATGGCAGTGATGCCTGGCTCCCTGAGATGATGCCTGGGCTATTGAGGAGCCCCAGCAGAGGGTCTTGTTTACATTGAGATCTCGTGAGTCCTGGAGGAAGCAGCTGCTGTCCTTCCTGAGTCTTTGGTAAAGGGTGTTATAATTCATGTGACATGAAAGTGTTAGTCACTCAGTCACATCTGACTCTTTGTGACCCCATGGACTGTGCAGCCCACCAGGCTCCTCTGTCCATGGAGATTCACCAGGCAAGAATATGGGAATGGATAACCAGTCCCTTCTCCAGGGCATCTTCCCAACCCAGGGATCAAACCTGGGTCTCCCACATTGTGGGCATATTCTTTACCATCTGAGCTACCAGGGAAGCCCCATTACATACTATGTTACAGTAATTATACCTTTGTTTATTCATATTGTTCTGCTGTTTGTTTTTCATTAAACAATAGTCCTTGGAATTTTTCATGTCCTGACATATACTTTTTAAAATGGTTGCATGGTATACTGCAGTGTGGATGTGCTATAATTTGTTCATAATTCATCAAATTTCTATTTATTGATGCTTAAGTTATCATTTTATATTTTTACTACTACAAACCATATTTCAGTGAATATTTATGAAATACATATAAACATTCTCTTATCCTAGATTTCTGGAAGTTGCTGTTTGGACCAAAAATGCCCATTTTTAAATCTTTGATAGTTATTGCCAAATTGCCTTTCAAAAGGACACCAGTAGCATATAAAAGTGGCTGTTTAATTGCATTCTCAGTGGCATAGATGTAATCAATGTTTAATTTTTATTGAACTAATTGGCCAAAATTGATACATTAATAATCTAATAATACTACTAGAGAAGTTGATATCTTTTGAAATAGATATCTTTTTAAAAATATCTTTCATCATGTATATTTCTGTTATGTATTTTATGTTCCTTCTGAAACATGTCTAATGACACTTCTCTTTCTCTTGAATTGCTTTTAAAATCACAGCCTTAAAATCTTTCAAATTCTTCCTTCCTCGTTCTGTTTTCACGTTTACTTGTCCTGAATTCTCCATGAGCCTCATAAATATGAACTTACAGCTCTGTAAGATTAAGGTATAGCTGTTACCCTAGGACTTCCATGTATCACACTTCTTGGTTTGTTCCACTCTTTTATGGATTCCATATTTTTCTCTTTCTTGGCTTATTCTTTTGTTTTGTTAGAGCACAACTTCAAATAACTTCAAAGAAGAAATGTAAGAGTTGAAAATTCCAAGTCCCTGTATGTCTGAAAATGTTTTTATTCTACCACTCACCCTTCGATGATAGTTTCGCTGGGTATAAAAATGCATGACTAAAAGACTTTCAAAGCTATTTCTCCATCATCTCCTGATGTCTAATGTGCTGATGAAGGATATGATGCCTATCCAATTTTACTGCCTCTGTAGGCAACCTTTTAAAAAATGTTACTCCCTTCACCCCCTGCCCCATTCTTTATTTTTGATGTTCTGACATTTTTTTTTTCATTTGCCAATGTGTGATTTTCCTATTCATTTTCCTTTTAGTATGAAAATGTGTGTACTTCAACTTTGGAATATTCTCCTGTATTGTTTGATACTGTTTTGCCTGATTTTTCTCTCTTTTAGGAATTCCTTTTAGTCTAATGTTGTAAATAGACTTTTTATTTAAATATTATCTTTTCTGTCATATTTACAATGAAAAAATTCTCTTTTTTGCTTTGCTTCCTGCCATTTTTCTTCATTTTTAGCCCCTGGTCTTTCTATTCACATTTTAACTCCAACAATCATATTTTGATTTCCAAAAGCTTTGGATTTTCCTTTCCTCATATTTTTGTTTTAAGGGCACAATGACTTTTTGAAGTAGTAGTTATAGGCTCTAGGGTTAAAAGAATAAAAATTCCAACAGGGTCCTGCCCTCCACCCTGAGGAACTTGACAAGCTTCTTCTAAAATTTATATATATATATAAAACAAAGGCCAAGACTAGCCTGAAGAAAAAGTATAAGGTGGGATAATTTGCTCTGCCAGATATTAACACATCCTATAAAACCACAATAATTAAGGTAGTATTCATGTAGAAATAGACAAATTGGCTAAAGGACAAGAAAGAGAGAGAGCCCAGAAACATACCCATGTAGATATGAACACTTCACGTACAAAGACACCATTAAAATTTTCTTGAGAAGCAATAGATTTAATAAATAGTTCTAGGACTATCAAATATGCATAATAGAAAAAAGAAATTGATCTTCTATCAGAAGTGTACACACACACACACACACACACACTTGCTTTTACTCTACCTCCGCATTTCCTTATGTTTTCATGTGAATTATCTTTGAGATTTTTCCAGATACTAATTTTTATAAATGTATGTATCAAAATTATTTGTATTTATAGTAAAAACTGTCATGAATTCTTCATCTACTCCTTGCTTATTTTAAAAAAGTGATTATTTCAGTAAATATGTATGGTAAATAAACTTTATGATTTTATGAATATCAGAAAAATATTTATTTTGTTCTCCCACTTGAATGTAATTTGAGTAGATATGAAATTTTAGGTAAGATATTATTTTCTCAGATGTTTGAAGATATTACTTGACTTTTTTTCTTTCAGTATATTATTGAGAATCTTGATTCTCAATAGTCTTGTTATTTTGTAGATAAACTTTTTTTCTGTCTGAAAACTTTACAGTATTTTTTTCACTTTATACTCAGTTCTACTAAAGTTTTACATGGTATATTTAAAGTCGTCTTGTTTTTCTAGGAAACTTACTGGGTCCTTTCAATATAAATGATCAACTCTAGGAAGTTTTCCTACTAAAATAATTTATTTCCTCTACTCTATTCCTGCATTTTTTTCCATCTAGAAATCCTATTAGATGAAATTTGGAACAACTGAATCTTGACTCCACATCTCAACTGTTTTTTTTTTTTTTCATACTTGTACTTATTGTTGTTTTAAGTTGTATTCTGCCCAAATTCTTCCTGTCCATTTTCTAATGATTAAATTTCTCTTCAGCCATTTCATGTTGTTTGCCAGCCTACCTACTAATTATTTTTGTGTACAGAATTTTAATTTTGGAGGTTTCTATTTGATTCCTTTTTTGCAGACCTTAATTATACAAATTCTAAAATCTTTTTCTGTTGCCTGAATAAATTGAACCTTAGTGTTAGTTTTCGTGTTTGAGATTGACACCTGTCAAATGACACCTGTCAATTGTATCTTTTCCTTTGTGTTCAGCAGTTTCCACATCTCTGCCTATTTTTTCAAATGTGACTTGGGAGTGGGATTTGGGAGGCTACCATGCTAATTAATACTTTATCTTTTGCAATAAAGAAGCTATACTGTAAACTTGAATTACATCCTTGACACAAGACTTAGAAGACCTTACATGTAGCTATGTGAAACTCTACTGTCCAAAGAGAGTCTAGAAATTGTGTGTTTTTAAAAATATCCAAAATACTGATTTTTTTCCCCCACACTGGGAAAATGGCAGAGAAATGAAGTTCCCAGAGACTAGGAGAGGCAATGGTCAGGATGGACTTCCTAGAAGAAATGCAGTGGCCTTTGGCCAAAGGTCTATCTTATATTTAAGGCCTTAACATACTTTAATACCTCATTTGTATACTATATTGAATTTCCCAGCCCAGGAATGTAGCATGGGGCATAACCGAACACTGGTAACAGGGCCCTGAGAACCTGACTGTCTCCCACTCTCTGCCTTAGCATCGTCTGTGTTTTCCAAGACTTAAGAAACAGCAGAAATGAAATGGGTGCTATAGATGAACATCACAAATTGTGGTCTTGCCTGAATACAATTATTTCTCTTGGCCCAGTTTCCCAGAGCATACTTCTAGGCGTAATTTCTGTGCTCACATATTCTGCTGGGACTGCAGACCCTGAAGAGTATGAAAAGAACATAGGCAGTGTTAGGAGCATGAAAAGCCATTCACCACATTGATGCTTCTCTCTTGTAATACGGTCTTTCCCCCAGGATAGCATCTAATTGCTACTTGAACGAACTCACTGTCTTTACCTCAACAGCCTTGCCCAGTAGGCCATAGCAAACATTTATTATTCTTTGAGTGACAAAGCTCTTCCCATCTGTCTTTTCTGAATTTGTTTTTTTTGAACTTCCACTTCTGCCGCCACTCCTGTCATTGAGGCAATATCAAAAGTAGCAACATGCATTGATATTATCCACTCTGCTAAAGATCTTGTGTACTTCAGTGATACCCCCTTCAATGTCTTTTTTGAAGTTGGAAAGATGGAGGATTTTTTTTTTTAACCTTTCAGTAACTTGTACAATTTTCTCAGGAAATCAGCATGAGAGAAAATATTTGCTAACATCTGACTTCCCTTCAACCAAACCCACCTGCTCTGGAAAAACTGCCAGAGAAACATATTTCCAGAAGGTTCTTTTTTGGAGACAAAATGGTTGTCTTATTTCCTTGACTATTTCTTGATGTGCTCAGAGGAAAGGAAGGAAAATGTCAAGTGTTTATTTTGATGATTCAAGGAAGGAGCTGAGGCAAGAGCAAAGGAACCTTGGAAAATAATGTTTCCACCCAGAAGGGAGTGTTGCAATTTATATGGAGTAGCTATAATAGGCTAGGCCTATACTATAACATCTCATATGCTCACTGTATGAGTATTATTATCATTTTCCTTTTATAGGTGAGGAATAGAGGCCACAAAATAGAAGTAATAATAATAGGAGTGTATACTATTTATTCGGAGAAGGCAATGGCACCCCACTGCATTACTCTTACCTGGAAAATCCCATGGATGGAGGGGCCTTGTGGGCTGCAGTCCATGGGGTTGCTAGGAGTCGGACACGACTGAGTGACTTCGCTTTCACTTTTCACTTTCATGCTTTGGAGAAGGAAATGGCAACCCATTCCAGTGTTCTTGGCTGGAGAATCCCAGGGACGGGGGAGCCTGGTGGGCTGCCATCTCTGGGGTCGCACAGAGTCGGACACGACTGAAGCCACTTAGCAGCAGCAGCATACCATTTACTGAACATTCAAAACGTGCCAGGTGTCTGCCTCACTCTGTTCATGTAGATCTTGCCTAATCCTTGCACACAACTCATGGCATAATACCTTATGGGACTTAGGGCTCTCTGGCTCCGATGTCCCCATGCTACCATTTTCCTGTCTGATTGCTCTGACAATTATTAAGCCCTTTACATACACTTTCATTGCCTGATTGCCACTGACTTCCTAAATCCTTCCCCCTTTAAGCTGAGCAAAACCTATAATTTCAGAAGACCTTGCTGTCCATTGTCTCACCTAAGTCAGAGAGGTTGGTCAAATATCAACTTCAATCTCTAAATGTTTTTTTTTTTTAATAAATAAATAACAACAAAAGTCAACCATGATGGCTATATCCCCATCTCGGGACAAGGTGCATAATCCTTGCTGGCCAATTATAATCCTCCTTCCCTGGCTTAGTGATAGGTTCAGGGGTGGGCTTCTGACCCAAAGCTAATCAGAACCCTCTCTGGACTGTTCTGTAGAGCCAATAGGGGGGCAATAATCCTTTTCTCTGTTGTTGTTTTGTTTTGTTTTGTTTTTAAGTTCAGTGACTATGGTCATGGGGCAGGGAGTTGCCATCTTCTTTGTCACCTAGAGAAAGTCTGTCTTCAGATTAAAAGTGACATGGAGAAAAACAGAGTTGAAATATGGAAGAAAGAGAAACATTTAGCAGTATCTTTTAAGCTTTTAGATCTAGCTATATCTACAGACAATTCCATCCTTGGACTTTCTAGATGTAACAGCAAATAAACATTCCTTCAGACTTCCCTGGTGATCCAGCGGTCTGCACCCACAATCCCGGGGGCCCGAGTTCAATCCCTGGTCAGGGAACTAAAGCCTGCGTGCCACAACTAAGACCTAGTCCAGCCAAATCAATTTTAAAAAATATTTCTTATTTAAGTCATTTGAGTGGCCTTTCTGCCACTTGCGACCAGTTGTGTGCTGGGAAAAAAGAAAGAGAGAGGAAGAAGGAGGAGAGAGAGAGAGAGGAGACTTGATTTTTTTGTGTTTGCCAGTTACCATGGTGTAAATGCTCCCATTGTGTCAGATTTTAAGCTGCCAAGGTTTACCAAGCAGCTTGCAAATTTCTGAATATCTAACAATTGGCTTTTGTGAGCTTGTACCAGGACAGCACTGCTTGTGACTAAGAGAGCCCTTACGAATTTGCTTTCCCACGAGGCTATTGAGATGAGAGAGGTGGTAACCAGGGCCCTTGTCTGGCCTGCTTCAGCCCTTCTGCATCCCAGGACGTTCTCATGTCTCCACAGGTATTCCTTGAGGGGGAGGGAGAAAAGCTCCGTGACACCATCCGGCAGACTTTCAATCCGAGGAATTAAAACTACTGTCATTGTGTTTTTCAAAGCATAGCTTGTGGTTACTTCCTTGTTTAGAATCACCTATTGATCCAGTCTGCCCCCCGAGTCTGCATTTGTAACTCACTACAGTCAATGGGTGTGCACTCTGAGTGCTACCTGTCTCCCTCCGGTTTGGTGCATGTACAGTGGGCACAAGGAGGGCTGGGATATTGTTCAACCCTGCGTGTGGCTTGAATGTGGCTCTTGAAAGAGCCCTGGGTTATTTTTATAGCACAGTGATCTCTGCCTCATGTGAGATTCAGGATTCCGAGGGGGAAAAGGCCAAGGGAGCGAAGAGGAGAAGGTGGTGGACCTTTCGTAGGTTGTACTTTGTTTAGCTGCTCAGTCATGTCCGACTCTTGGCGACCCCACGGACTTTGGCCTCCAGGCTCCTCTTCTGTCCATAGGTTAAATCATACTTTTTCTCCTCTCATCCCCTACTCTCACTCTCTACCTCTGCTTCTTTGTGTTTTCCTCCTGGTTTACTTTTCTTTAACTTCCCTGAGACTCAGTTTCCATATCTGTGAAATGGGACTAGTAGGACTTAGCCCAGAAGGTAATGGGGAGGAAACCACCGTACCCAGCACCCAGCAGCTGGTAGGTGCACAAGGCATGTCAATTTCACCTTATTCCCCCTTTTTCTTCTCGGCCTTCTCTTGGTTACTGGCTGTCCCCTCGAGTTTCTGTCAGCAGCCCAATGGGCCTTTGCGTTGGGATGGACAGCTTTGAAATGATTTCCAGGTTTCCAGGTGATGCACTTTCTGTATTGATATTTGTGGATGCTGCATTTGATTTTTTAAAATAATGATGTCATTGTATTGACCTGTTTCCTGAGGATGTTTCCTTGGGCTTCACAGATGGTGAGGAAGGGGAATTGCTGCTGACAGACCAGGGGGACTGGTCTGCAAGCCTGCTCCCCTTAGCCGTGCGATCCCACTTCCACCAGGCCAGTGACTCACCCTGTATTAATTGCACTGCAATTATCCTGGGGAGCCTGAGTTTCCTCTTGATGTCTCCTGTCTGGTTTCCTTTCTGACCTGCACAGCTGTCTAATAGAGATGGCTTTTGCGATTTCTTAGTTAATGTGGTTCATTATTTCCAGTGTTGCCTTCTGCCTTCAGTGGCTGGAGGTTTTTCTGAGTCTGACTTGGAGACTTTCGTGAGTTGTGTCTTCAGTCAGGGCTTGGTGCTGCTTGCATTGTCTGTGGGAGAAATCGCATTTGCAAATCAGAGGAAGTTCACAGAGCGTGTTGCTGTGTTGCTTTTCGAGATAGTGTTTTCATCTTCCATGCATCTCTCCCCAGTCACCTCCTCATGCCTCGGATGAGGAGGAAAGAGTCCCTCTGTCCCAGACCTCAGCAAGAGCCATGTAGACGGAGCGGGAGGCAGGAATCGGTCTGCTCCTTAGCTGTGCTAATTATCTGCAGAGGGCGGCGGGACCAGGCAGTGTCTGTTCTCCCTATGTCTTGCTTCACGCTGGGTCATGCCGCAGAGACCAGGACGTCTGGAGCCCTAGAAGCTTCTGATGTCAAATGTCTTTAGGAAATGACAAAAATCAAACTAACTCACCTAAAACTTTCCATTCCCCTCAAAACTCAGCACAGCCTTGGGTGGCTTCGGGAAGTTTCTGCAGATCACTCTCATCCTTTACCTGCTGAGGCCGAATATAGCCCTGAGCCTGTCATTTCTTGTTCTCTAACTACTTCCCTGAATCAAGCAGCCAGTTTTTTTTTTATTGGAAATCAAACATCTTTAACTCTCTGCTAGAAAACGGAGGTCATTTAGGAGGAGAGGAGAAACCTGTAAAATCTTGAGGTTCGTTGTCATTGTCCAGAATGACAGCTGGCCTGGATGTAATAGGGAAAGGGAGGTTTCTTGGGGAGGAAGGCAAAGGTGGCAGTGGTGGCTGGTGCATCCCAGCAGGGAGGACCCCAAATGCTGTGGACTGGGAGGGACACCTAGTGATGCTTAGGGGAGGTCACACATTTCCACGTGACAGCCAAGGCAGTGAGAGGAGACGAAAGGGAAAAGAGTGAACCAAGGGCCCAGAGAGCTGAAGGAGGCAGGCGATTACAGGAGTTGTTGGGGGATTCGATGTAATGATGAAGGAACAAGGAACAGATTGTCACACAGCGGAGGCAGAAGTCAGGGGGGCAAGGAGAGATGCAGGATTGCGCATGATAGGAACGTGGGAAGCTTTGCGCACCTCGGTGGTCCCTGAAGATACCAACTTCCAGCACCTAGAATGCTCTGTGTCAGGACTCAAGGGCGGTTGTAGGAACGAGGTCAGATCCAGCAGCTTCTAAGAGTATCTTTTGCACCATCCTCAACATGTTAAACTCTCAGTCACCCAGGAGACTCCTGAGATTTAGAACAATCCATTTCCCAGCAAAGATGATTAGCCAAGGCTTTACTGCTGAAGTCAGGATCCCTGTCTTTGAGGAGCTGACATGACGTTGGACAGAAGAGCACTAATAAGAACTATATAATGAGTGCTTAGTGATCCTTATCGAGCAACTACTGTGTGTTCATCTTTGTTAGGATGCTGTATTGGCATCAATGGCTTATATGCAACTTCATGAGGCATGTATTGAGTCAGCTGTGGGGATTCAGGAAAGGAAGTCATTATGGCTGGACAGTCTGAGGATTTCCTTCAGGGGATGGGAATTGAGTGGGATTTGAAGGATGAAGAGGACTCAGAGAAGGCTGGGCACGCTTGGAGGTTGGTTTGTGGTAGCTCTTAAATCGTTCTTCCACAGACTGGTTCTCCTCAAAAGTACAGACTGTGTCCCACTCTTCCCTGAGTGTTTGAGCCATTAATATCTATCAGTCCCTCCTACAGACATCAGAGAATTGTGTTTCTCTGACCTTGGTGAAGGAAAAAGAAATGATGGGGGTTGCAGAAGTGTTCCCGGTGGCAAGGCAACAGGAGGCCAGAAAAGAATGTCCTTGCAGCTGAGGTTCTTTGAGGCCTCTGAGTTTTGGATTGAGGTCCAAGTTGATGACGACTCTCAGGAAAGTCACTGACTAGAGATCATCATGAGACTCCCAGGCCATGCTGGTCTTGATTTATTAGTATCTGACAGAGGCTTCCTAGCTCAGGAATCAGGAGGCAAAGTCTAAGTGATGGCTGTACATCTATTACTTTAGGTTTCCAAGAATGAGGATGTTCTTTTCTTCTCAGGACAAACACTCATGAGGAAACCCTAAACGCCGTCTTTGTATTCCAGGGTCAATACTGCCAAGTATCTCTTGAACTTGCTAACAAGAAGAGACCAGAGGTGAGCTGGAGCTGACTTCCGTTTCTTTTCTGAAGAAATGAATAGATACAGGCTATTTGAGCTACTTCTTTTCAAACTAGTTCCCTGCAGAACTACAAGAAAGGAAGATGTGCTAAGATGTCCAGGATGGCTGCTGTAGACATGTAGACGATCCAGCTACCAACTCCTTTAGTCCTAGAGACTGAGTGTGGGGCTTATGGAGGCCAAGCTGTGTGCCTGGGCTGAGAGAGGAGGCAGGCATGATACAGAGCTTGAAAAAAAAAGAAAGTGTGAATCACTCAGTCATGTCTGACCCTTTGCAACCCCATGTACTGTGGCCCGCTAGGCTCCTCTGTCCATGGATTCTCCAGGTAAGAATACTAGAGTAGGTAGTCATTCCCTTCTCCAGGGGATCTTCCCAATCCAGGGATCAAACCCTGGTCTTCTGTATCACAGACAGATTCTTTACCAGCTGGAGCCACTGGGGAATCAGTATAAAGCAGAACAGGCCATGTGCCATAGCAAAGGCTCTGATGAAGAAAAACTTACATCCACCTGGTGGAGGTGAGTGGTCAGGGGATGCCATCCAGAAAGGCTTAGAGGATAGGATAATGTTTGAGATGACACTTGAGCAATGATAGGTTTCCTTTAATTCACTGTTTTATAGCTAATGATTATTCATGGTATTTTTAAATGATACAAGGAATATATGTTCATTATAGAAAATACTAAAAAACATAAAGGAGAAAATTTAATGTATTCATAATCCCAGCACCCAGGAAAAAACAGAAGTAACATCTTGATGTCTTTCTTGTAGACTTTTGTCTTTGTGTGTATATATGTCTATATGTTCACACACACTCACACATACACACACACACACAAGTTCATAAAATTGGGCTGATACTGAATAACTACCTTAGAGGTCTACTTAATAGAATAATGAATTTTCACATATCATAAATATTCTTTAAAATTATGGCTTATGGATTATGCTTGTCCAATAATTTATTTAACCATTTCAGTCCAATTAGACATTCTTTTTGTTTCCATTTTCTCACAATCATATGTTGCTGCATCTTCCATCAATCAAATAGAACAATTTAATGTGCAGAGGTCAGGGTGAGGGTAGGCAGTGAGTGTTCCAGGAGGAAAATCAGCACAAGCAAGTGTGTGGAGGTGGAAAGCACAGAAGTGTGTGTGTGAAGCCAGACATGAGGGTGCAGCAGAGGAAGGAAGAGGGGAAGAAACTGGGGTCTGGGAGATGGATTAGGAAGGCGGGTAAGTGCAGCTAGAAGGAAAAGGAGAGCGTGGGTGGAGGCCACAACTCTGAGACTCAGAAATTGGTTGGGGGGCTTCCCTGGTGGTCCAGTGGTTAAGACTGCACCTTCCAACACAGTGGATGTGGGTTTGATCCCTGGTCAGGGAGCTAAGATCCGACATGCCTTGCGGCCAAAAGACCAAAACAGAAAACAGAAACAATATTGTAACAAGTTCAATAAAGACTAAAAATGGTCCACATCAAACCAAAAATCTTAAAAAAAAACAACCCAAAGAAACTGGTTGGCAATATGCCCAGTGAAGACTGAAGCATCATTTGGCCTCTGATTATGAGGTTTCCTAACTGAGAAAATGCAGAAAGCATAAAGAAATGGAGGCCTGGCAGGTGGAGTGACTTGTCCAAATCTGGAACCTCCTTAGAGGTTAAGCCAGGCCAGAAAACAGATGCTCTGTCTTCCCCTGTCAGAGCAGTCTTACCATGGCGGGTGTCAGACATCCGGTGTTCTATGTGAGACATGGCGGCTCTTGGAGCCCAGGCCTGAAGCAGGTCAGCCTGAGGTGAACGTCTGTCAGCTGTGGTCTTGGCCCTCATCTACTTGTTGGGACATGAGTTGGGCACTGTCCATAGATTAGGTAACAGGGGCAAAAAAAAGAAATGATCAAACGCCTCATTTAGCTTTTCAAACTAAGTTCTTCACCAGGCAGGATTGAGTGAGCAGAGTGGTAAAGAGAAAAACAGGCAGAAAAGGCCTGTTTGTCATTTCAAAGGCTGGACCACGGTGTTATCTCCTGGTGTGGAAAGCCCTCTTTGGGACCCCAGCCAGAGCCAGCCCTGGATCCTTGGCAGCATCCGGAGCACTTGGGGCCATCCTGGAGGGTGGAAAATAATTCATTCCACTGGGTGGATAGCTCGTCACACATATATGCAGAGCATCTTTTTATCTTACATTAAGATTGTGGTTTCCCACCCATAAGTTTTGCCATATCAAATAGCTTTCAACAGTTTCAAAAATCAAGACCAGTGTATAATAACAAAAATAAAAATAAGCAAAAAAAAAAAAAAAAAGCCCTCACCTGATCTCTCCAGCTTTTCACTGCTGCTTTGGAAATTGAGAGCCGTGTGTGGGATATTGACGGCTAACAACCATGGAAATAAAAAATGATTTTTGATCTCAAGGCCTAATATTATTCATATTTTTTCATAGCCTCAAACAATGTCTTCAGATAATTCAGGTAAAGGCAAGCAAGAAACAAAACAACATCATAAAGGCATTATTACATACAGACACTTTCAGCTATGCTGCACGCCTCTCAGTGTCTTTGAACCCTGTGTGATGAGAGAGCTCTTGCACACTCCAGGGAATTCTCCTGGAGCTGTTTTGACTTCAACAGAGGGTAGCGAAACAAAATTCTCTGGCTTTAGGGATGCGTTCTGTGCTGGCTCCACGGAGTTTGATCCCTTCTTCTGTGTTTATCATCCATCGGGACTCCATTTGGGAGGCCTTGGGAGGGGCTGTGATATTCCCAGGTGCGCCCCCACCCCCTCCACCTGCACTGCAGCGATCTTGACCTTGGGGCTTGGAGGCTTGGGCCAGCCCTCTGAGTGGGTGGGGGTTACGGAGCTGAGAACGAGAAGGCTTTCATCAAGAAGAATTTGGCCACGGAGCCTCTTCCAGCCCTTGTTCCTCCCAAAATAACACTGGCCAGCCTCATCAAATTAGACCAGGGCTTGGGGACTGGGATGTGCTTAAAAAGGACAGAGGAAGCAGAGAGAGGGCGAGGGAAATGTTCTCTTGGGAAATCTCTCACTCCTTATTCAAATTGTCTGTTCTCTGGTTTGAAAGTGCCAAATAATGTCTCAGCCAGGGAATGCATTTTCCTTTCCCTTCTGCCCCACCCCCCTGCGTTTCACTATTAATGTTCTTTACCCAGGATGGGCTCTTCGCTGTCCTAGCTTACATTCAAGTTTCATGTTCTTAAGTTAGACCTCCCAGCTGCCAGGACCGGAGGGGTCTATTCCTCTCCTCCCCATCTGTAGTATCAACAACCCTGGCACTCACCTGGTGCCTACCGTATATTTCCTACAATTGTTAGATTTGGCTGGCAGAAGTGCTAGGCATCTGAATCTTCCAGTAGATGGACAGTTGCAAATGCTGATTTCGCTACCTCATTTCTTCTCATTTGCCAGCAGCATCTAACACTGACTTGTTAGGGGTGTTAGTTTAACAGTGCTAGTTACTGTGTGCTGAGCCTCTGAACCTTCTTCCTTTGTCTCACAGAGAAAGCAAGGACTGAACTCAATGGTGTGAGTTTATGTAGGCAGTCACAGGTATGGAATTCTAGGAGTTTTGACACCCTCTAGTGTTATAGGCATATCTAGAAGGCTGAAGACTTACCTGGATATGATTTCTCTAGCTGATAAGACCTTCCAGGTCCAGCTCAGTGCCATCTCTGCTGAGAAGACTTCCATCTTGTCCCCAGCTCAAAGCAACCACTGTGTTCTGAGCCCCTCCGTCGGCACCATTCGACAGGCATTCAGACTGTCATGTTGTCGTCTACATGTGCTAATCAGTCTCACTTTCCCTAATAAGCCTCAGGGAGATGAAAGCTGATTCCCACATGGTCTTCACACATTCATTCTACCGTTATTCTTTGTGGAGCAGAGAAGGTTTTTTCATGTCATATGCTGGCAGTATCGGCGTCTCTAATGAATTAGCCTGATCTGCATTAGTCTCTGAGAAGCCCACTGGGGTTTCATGAGAAGAGAAAACTGTACTTATCTAGAAAGTGTCTACAGACCCCTGGAAAAGTCAAAGAGACAAATAGTCCTGGTTTCCACTTCTGCCCTACCCTCTCCTCCCTACCAAGTCCTTCCTGTACCACTGACCAGGTACTCAGCACCTTGCTGGCTTTGCTCCTGGGCAGCATATTCTCCTGGCTTCCCAGATGGCTCAGTGGTAATGAATCCACTTGCCAATTCAGGAGCCACTGGAGACAAGGATTCAATCCCTGGGTTGGGAAGATCCCCTGGAGGAGGAAATGGTAACCCACTCCAGTATTCTTGCCTAGGAAAGCCCATGGAGCTGCAAAAGAGCTGGACATGAGTGAGCTACTGAACAACAACAATAGCCTATTCACCAGCCCTGGATTCGATGTGTGTTGAGTTAGAACAGTCCTTCACTGGAATCTAATTTCAGTTCTACCGAGGTTAATGTACCCTTTTTCAGGCTATGTACTCATTTAAACCAAAATTACCCAGCTACTAGCCTTTTTGATAGCAATTACATCCCACGAAAGCAAACTACTGAGCTTCATGTATTGGTAATGGCCTTTCTTCCTATAGTTTTCCTTAGGGATGAAGTTGAATGGGGAAATTAGTCATATTAAGCTTGAAAAATAGCGAACAAAATACATATTTTATATTTTTAAAAAATACCCTCCTGCTACCAATTATGGACTTTATTAGGAACAGGTATTTTCACATTATGGGGCTTGTCTTTATATTAAACAGAGCAAACCCAAATGAATAGTTACTTAAGAGGGTCTTTTTAATAAATACTCAAGTCCATTTTAATATCTAATAATAGTGGCTGCCTCAAGTATTCAGATTTTAGCATAACCAGCAGGAAAACTGTTTGATGTTTTAATTATGTCCCTGAAAATGCTGAATGGGTTATAAAAAGCAATTTGAAGAAAATAAAAAAAAGAGGTTTTATTTTTTTATTATTAGTGTTTTGGGAGAAAAGACATTTTCCACATCCCATTAAAAACCTTTCTGAATGGTAAAAATACTATCTGCTGATAAATGAGGCCAAATAAGCAAAGAATTTGCATCAGTTGTAAGTGTTTTCATTTGGGGGGGGAGGAAATCTGGAAAATAAAAAAAAGAAGACCTCAGAGGAACTGTATTCTAAGAAGGGGAGTGATGGAAATTGAGCATGCCTTGAAAGAAAGAAAGGAAGAAAATCTTTTAATTACATTTAAAATTAGCCAGAACCTTGTGCTTGTCCCAAGGAGATTCCTGGGAGGATTGGAAGGTTTCTGATGAACAGGCTGCCCCGGCCATGACTGAGGTAATCGTTTCAAACCCCACCTGGAGGTCTGGACCAGAGAAGAGGCTGTGGGGACATTCCCGGGCTGGATCCTGCTGGCCCCAGGTCACTCTTCTGGGCAGGAATCAGGAAAGCTGTCTCCGGTGGGAGGGAAGCAATAAGAAGGGGAGAAGTTTCCAAGGAACGGAACCAGATGTACAAGCTGCAGGGACGGTTGTGGGGCCCGTCGTGGGTGGACACATGAAAGCAGGCGAGGGCAGGCTGGACTGGGGCTTAATGCTTTCTTCTCTCATGAGGTGGAGGCCTGGTTTGGGTGGACCTGGTTCTCAGATGACATGAGAGCTTTCTTCCCAATATCCAGATGTGGTGGTTTAGTCGCCAAGTCGTGTCTGACTCTTGCGACCCCATGGACTGGAGCCTGCCAGGCTCCTCTGACCATGGGATTCTCCAGGCAAGAATACTCGAGTGGGTTGCCATTTCCTTCTCCAGGGGATCTTCCCCACCCAGGGATCAAACCCGGGTCTCCTGCATTGCACGCAGGTGATTTAGTGACTGAGCTATGAAGGAAGTCCGCATGAGGGAGTATCCAGCTAGGAGGTACTAAAAAACCTTGGTGGTGGTGGTTTAGTCGCTGAGTCGTGTCTGTCTCTTTGTGACCCCAGGCACTGGAGCCCGCCAGGCTCCTCTGTCCATAGGATTTTCCAGGCAAGAATATTGAAGTGGATTGCCATTTCCTCCTCCAGGGATTGCCTTTCCAACCCAGGGATCAAACCTGTGTCTCCTGCGACTCCCATTGGCAGATGGGTTCTTTATCACTGGGAAGCCCAGAGGATTGTAATAATCACTTATTATTTTAAATAATCACTTTGTTCAAGTTGCATTCCACACCAAACAACCAGAATATTAAGGATGGAGTCCAGTGTCAATTAAAAACAAAAAACTCCCCAGATGATGTACAGCCAAGTTAGAAAACCAGTCTCAGCATGGCTCTAACTTGGGAACCACTTGGGCGGTTTATAAAATGCAGATTCTGCTGCAGCAGGTCTGGGGTGGGGCCTGTGATCCTGTCTTTATGAACAAGCTCTCAGGTGATGTCTGCACTGCTGGGTGGACCATACTCTGAGTAGGAAGACTAAATGATTAAGTGGTTCTCTTCAGAACAGGGCCTTCGAATGCAATGGTCTATATTTGTAGTGCAGATGGATCCTGGGCCACATTCTATTTCATTTACCTGGATGTTATTCAACCACGCAGGCTTGCCATTGGCACCAAGAAATGCCTCTCTACTTGTCCTTAAGGACCTAAACTTTGTGCATGGTGTCTTTTTTCAAAGTAGTTTTATTTGTTTGTTCCTTTGTTTTTGATTGTGTTGTTATGCAGAAAAACAGTCTGGATTTTTCTCATTTATTTATTTGTCAATAAATATTGACAACAAATATTCGTCAACAAATATTGACAAAGTCCCTACTATGTGCAGACACTCTATTGGGAGTGAGAGGATGACGGGCTGAATCAGGATCTGTCGGTGTGTGTCCTTTAATATGACATAGACTATTGCTGATGAGCTCAGCTGCATGCATGGCTTATGGGGTCATGCTCATCTTTTCACAGAGATCTGAAATGCTTACTCTTTCAACACCTCTTAACATTTGTTAAGGGAAAGAACCAATGTCATCTTCCTAACATGTTCCTGATGCTGTAAGAGATTTCTAGAATGCCATCTCTTGTAAATATTACTGCAAGGTGGGTATAATTATGCCCATTTCACAGATACAGGGTAGCAGAGTGAAGTAACTTAAAGTCATGTACCTGGTAAGTTATCAATATTTAAACACCGTTATGTCATTATAATATTCTTTTTTTCATTAAGTGAAGCGCTCTTCCTGCAGAGAACAGCTGAACGATGGTAAATGCTAGAAGGCAATAGAAAGAACTGTTGCAGCCATCACTCTTTTTTGCTGATGAAGTCATTGAAAGACATGCTCAAAAATATTTGTTGAATTAACAAATTCATGAGTGAATCAATTCATGAGTGAATTAAAGAAAACCAATAGTTAAACTTGAGAAGACATCACCTTTTCTTGACCCTCAGTCTGGAGAGATTTCTAGATCATGAAAATCCCAAAAGCAAATGATTTATTTTATTTCAATAATAATGATGATGATTATTATTATTATGTATTTGTCATATGCCATGTGACCACCACTATACTTTCTATGGGCCCAGCACTCTACCAATCACTTTATACAAAGCACTCAACTTGATCTTTATTATAATCTTTCTATTTCCTTGTGGCTCAGATGGTAAAGAATCTGCCTGCAATGCAGGAGCCCCAGGTTTGATCCCTGGGTTGGGAAGATCCCTTGAAGGAAACGGCAGCCCACTCCAGGATTCTTGCCTAGAGAATTCCATGAATAGAGGAGCCTGGGGGGCTATAGTCCATGGGGTCGAAAAGAGTCTGACATAATTGAGCGACTACACTTTCACTTTCATAATCTTTCTAGATTAAAAAAAAGTCAGGTTCACACGGGGTTAACTAGCCCAGTAGCCCAGCTAGTTAAGTGGCAGGGAGGAGAATTGAGCCCAGGACTTGGATTCTGAAGCCAAAGCTCTTCTGCTACATCACCACTTAAAACTGCAGCTTCCCTAGTGGCCTCCAAGGGTTTTTCCCCTCTAAGCCACTCGAACGCTATAGAGGATGCTACTGAGGTCCCCTTGCACACACCCCTTGAGCTCAAGATAATTTCCAAACATCTAATAACTTTGGGGGTCTCTTGGCCTGAGGCCTTTTCTGACCTCCTGACTGCTTCACCAGATCACAGGGTGAGCAGGAATGCAGAAGATGAATGTCCAAGAGGGACCCTCAATCAGTGAGGGATGGGAATTGGTGAACAATACCCCAGCTTCCTCACCCCTCTGACAGAAACACGCTGTTCCATCTGCAGATTCTACTGTGAGACCGAGCCCCATCTCCCACAAAAGTACCCTCTTCACTAACACATCCTTGATTGGTCTCATGTCCCCCAGCTTTAGAGAACTTTCTTGACTTATCTCTCAAATCTGCTTATATCAAAATATTATCCTCACGGTCTACTTTTGGAAAAATCCAGGTTAAGAAAGGAACCACCTTTTCAATGTCCAGACGTTAGGGAACTCGACCATGGTGACAGCAGCCCAAGAATCAAAAACGGCTTCAACTGAGTCTCTTCTTTAATGCAAGAAAGAGTTTCCTTTCTCCCTTTTGCTTCTCCAAGAGGGAAGACTGGCCTGTAAAGAGTTGACATGCAGTGGATCTCACCCCTTTGAAAGGGTGAATGGATTTTTCCAGAGTCATCTCCAGCAGTGGCTTCTGCTGACTTGGAGATACCCCAGAGAGTTTTGGGAAGTTTACCCACTTTCCTCTGCTCCTGGCGATAACCAGGGGCCATGGATTTCAGGGTCAATGTAGACAGTGCGGCAGTGTTCTTGAAGCCCTGAAGTGGGGAGTGAAAGATTGGAAAGATTGGATCATTTGAAAGATCCAAGCATGAACCCAGCTATGCCGCCCTCCAGAACGTGCAGAGAAAACACTTTATGCCAGTTGAGGGGTAGAAGAGAGAGAAAAGCAGCACAAAGCAGAAAGAATGATGAGCAGGGAGTTGATACATCAGGGTTGAAATGCTAACTCTACCATTACTCTTTTAGTCAAGCCATAATTATTAAGTGCCTGCCATAGGCAGGCTGGAGTGATATTCAAAATATTTAGCCATTATTATCTGAGTGCTGTGCCAGAAGTTACTCCTTTAATCACTGGACTGTGGGGTGGTCTGAAAGGTCCAGGGGAGGAGATATGGCTAATACACTGTGGGGGCATTTGGGAGGTTTAGGGCAGTAGTTAATTACCACTGGATACAGAAACATTTCAATGTTTTCACCACTGTCCTGCTCCTATCACTGAATATACGCCTAGTATCTGGCACTATGCTAGGAGCTGGGGAAGAACAGTGAAACTAAGCAGACTTCATCTTTATTGTCTGAAGAAATAGATTGTGTTCATCACACTGATAAGCACAGGATTATAAACTGGGATAAATGTTCTAAAGGAAAGGAGCTTTGCTGTGAAAGCATCAAGCATCAGGGGCTCACCCAGTGTTGGGGGTCAGAGAAGCTTTCCCTGAGGAAGGGCACTCGCCAAAGCCTGAAGGACAATCAAATGAGTGGAACAAGAACTTTCCAGAGAGACAACAGCATTCTTGAAAAAGCTGTGGGACAGAAGGGAACATGGTATATTTGAAAGATGGAAAGAGGGTTAGTCAGTGTGGCTTGAACAGAAGAGTTGGCATGGGGTATGGTTCAGAGACACTCCTGGGGGCCAAGCCAGGCAGGTTTTGTAGCTGTCAAGATTTGGGGTTTTTCTCTAGGGCCACTGAAGGATTTAGACAGGGGCTGCTGCTGCTGCTGCTGTTGCTAAGACGCTTCAGTCGTGTCCGACTCTGTGTGACCCCAGAGATGGCAGCCCACCAGGCTCCCCCGTCCCTGGGATTCTCCAGGCAAGAACACTGGAGTGGGTTGCCATTTCCTTCTCCAATGCATGAAAGTGAAAAGTGAAAGTGAAGTCACTCAGTCTTGTCGACTCTTAGCAACCCCATGGACCGCAGCCTACTAGGCTCCTCCATCCGTGGGATTTTCCAGGCAAGAGTACTGGAGTGGGGTGCCACTGCCTTCTCCAAGACAGGGGGTAAATGTGATCAAATTCAGTTTTGAAATGATCACTTAAGCTGTGGTCTTGAGAATGACTGGGATCAGGGGTCAAGTGTGGATGCTTGAGAAGAGCTAGGAATTGAGCAAATGGCAGTGACAACCTGCTTTAGGCTAGAGGCAGAGGGAATGAAAAGGACACTGGAGATGACAGGCTGGGGACCGACTGGATCAGGTGGGGGGATGGGTTGTGACGGGGCATCTTGTGGGTGTTTCCTTGGTTTCTGGTTCCTTTATCTGGAGGGATAGAGGGTGGTGGCCTTCACTGGGATTGAAAGAGTAGGATGAGCTCTGTGGACCTGGAGAATCTCATCAGCTCTCAGGGCTCAGTTTCCTTGTTCTTGTAAAAAGGGGTGGACCAAATGATCTCAAATGCCATTGTCCAATGCCCCATGGCTGACACCCACAGACCAGGACAAGCTAACCTGCAGTAAAGCTATGGTCCTCTTCAAAAGGGACTCCTGAGCTGCGGTTTCTGGGTCATGGTTACCTAAAATAATAATATATAAAAACCTTTAGGTCTCCCTGTCCTGCCTCATCCCTAGAACCATACATATTAGAGATAGGATTCTTCAGTGATGCTCTTTCATTTTTTTTCCTGCAGTGAACTCCACCTACCACAGGGCAAAGGAGCGGAATTACACAGCTTGACATGAGCTGATGACGTAACCTCACAGAGTTGCTCACCCTCTCTGGTTCTCAGAGTTCTTTTTTTTTCCTACGATTTTTTTTTTTTTTGATGTGGACCATTTTTTTAAAGTCATTATTGAAATTGTTACGATATTTCTTCTCTTTTATGTTTTGTTTCTTTGGCCGAGAGGCATTTGGGATCTTAGCTCTCTGACCAGGGATTGGATCCATATCCCCTTCGTTGTAAGGCAAAGTCTTAACCCCTGGACCACCAGGGAAGTCCCCATAGTTGTTAGAGTTCTTGTTTATAAAAAGAGAGTGTTGGATCTGGTGAACCCCGAGGTCCTTTTCTTGCTTGTGTTCTATATTTCTTTCACCTTGTTATCCCAGAAGAGTGCTTGAGCCTCCTAGTGAGTTTCTAAACTTCTAAGAAGGGCTGGACCATTCTGCCAGGCAGGCTGGGAATCTTCCAGGAAGCTTTGCTGCCTGAGAGGGGAGGCCTGCATCGGGTCTGGGTCAGAGATCTTGTGTGTGGGAGGCTATCCAGGGAGCTATATGCCCCAGATTTGAAGAGGGAACACCTGCTATTGGTCTTTGAGGATCTGAGAATGTGAAAGGGAGGGCAGATTCAGGAACGGACTCCCAGGAACCAGGTATCCTTTGCCTTCACCAGGGGAGGAAGCTTTTTACTGAAGCCTTGGCTCCTTACCAGTGCCTCAGAAGAAGGCTCTGGGGTGTGTTATTGCAGTGCCTTGGGGTGGGGTGGGGGAGCTTTCCCCTTCTCCCTTTTATGTTATTTAGTGTACAAATCCATTAGCATTACTTTTTCTTGAGCATCCAAGATGCTGCAGCCTATCACTCAAGTCATTCACATGTCATTTCAGCCTTTCTTTGGAAAACAATTGTGTCTTCAGTCAAAGACCTCTTGACAGGAGAAAATGGGGGCCCTGGATGGAATAATGCGGCCAAGTGCTTGCTGTACACCTGCAGAATGCGACTCTGCACCATTATGACCCAAATTGTTGTGCTGAAAGACTTCTCTTGGTTACATCTCTTTATGCCCCAGCATTTAACCTTGGGGCTGAGCAGAATCAGGCCCCTCTGCTCATCTTACCGTAGCAGTTCTTTTCTGAGCAGCCTTCATTTTGTGTAATTATGTCAGGACAGTCAGCATCACGCACACGTTTCCTGAATGGCCCAGCCGGACAAGATGGCTGCTTCAGATTTCCTCTGCTCCAGGAACTTGCTGCAAGTCATTTAATGATGCTAATATTTTTAATTTCTTCAGAAGCTGCATCCCCCAAATGAAAGAGAGAGAGGTTTCAAATGAAAGGTCCTTATGCACCTAAAAACCTAGCAAACTAGAAGGCATTAAAATTGACCATGGGGGCTTCCTTGGTGGTCCAGTGGTTCAGAATCTTCCTGCCAATGCAAGGGACATGGGTTCGATCCCTGATCAGGGAAGATTGTACATGGCACAAGGCAATAAGCATTAAAAAAAATTGTGCCACAACCACTCAGCCCGTGCTGTAGGGCCCACGGACCTCAACTACGGAGCCTGAGTGCTGCAGCTACTGAGCCCTGTGCACCAGGGCCTGTGCTCGGCAACAAGAGAAACCACCACAGTGAGACGTCTTCACACCTCAACCAGAGAGTAGGGCCTGTTCTCTGCAACTAGAGAAAGCCTGTGTGCAGCAACGAAGACCCAGCACAGCTAAAAACAAACAAATAAGCAAATAAAGAAATAATGGTAAATGTATATATATATGTAAAAGTTGACCATGATCTTATCTCAGAGTGCCCATGTCAGTAAAAGTGACAGAGAGAGATCAGAAAAAGGTGTTGACATGGTGATGATGCCTCGGTGCTTTTCAGCCTGAGAAAAGTGAAAGTGAAGTCCCTCAATCGTGTCTGACTCTTTGCAACCCCATGGACTGCAGCCCGCCAGGCTCCTCCATCCCACTCCAGGCAAGAATACTGGAGTGGGTTGCCATTTCCTTTGTTTAAAACAATTTTTTTTAAACTATAGAAGCTCTCAAACATATAAAAAAAAGAGACATAACATTGCCGGTGGGAATGTAAAATGATACAGCTGCTTTAGGAAATAGTTTGTAATTTTTAAAATGATTAAACAGAGTTACCATATGACCCAGCAATTCCTCTTCTAGGTTGGATCTCCTTGCAGTCCAAGGAACTCTCAAGAGTCTTCTCCAACACCATAGCTCCACTAATGAAAATATTTTAAGATAGATTGTGGTGATGGAGGCACAGTTCCAAATATACAAAAGTCATTAAATTATGCACTTTAAATGGGTGAATCATATAGTATGTAGTTGTATCAGTTCAGCTCTGTTCAGTTGCTCAGTTCTGTCCGACTCTTTGCAACCCCATGGACTGCAGCATGCCAGGCCTCCCTGTCCATCACCAACTCTCAGAGTTTACTCAAACTCAAGTCCCTTGAGTCGGTGATGCCATCCAACCATCTCATCCTCTGTTGTCCCCTTTTCCTCCTGCCTTTAATCTTTCCCAGCATCAGGGTCTTTTCAAATGAGTCAGTTCTTCGCATCAGGTGGCCAAAGTTGTATAGTATGTAAATAGTATGTAGTTGTGTAGTATGTAAATTATACTTCAATAAAACTTTTAAAAAAGAAAGAAAAAAATAGACTAGTATAGCAAAACATGGGAAAGTAAGTAAGGGTTAGTCGCCCAGTCGTGCCTGAGTCTTTGCAACGCCATGGACTGCAGCCCACCAGGCTCTTCTGTCCATGAGATTTTCCAGGCAAGGATACTGGAGTGGGTTGCCATTTCCTTCTCCAGGGAATCATCCAGACCCAGGGATCGAACCCGGATCTCCTGCACTGCAGGCAGATTCTTTACTGACTGAGCTAATAGGCCTTTCTTTGGAAGGAATGATGCTAAAGCTGAAACTCCAGTACTTTGGCCACCTCATGCGAAGAGTTGACTCATTGGAAAAGACTCTGATGCTGGGAGGGATTGGGGGCAGGAGGAGAAAGGGACGACAGAGGATGAGATGGCTAGATGGCATCACTGACTCGATGGACGTGAGTCTGGATGAACTCCGGGAGTTGGTGGACAGGGAGGCCTGGCGTGCTGCGATTCATGGGGTTGCAAAGAGTCAGACACGACTGAGCAACTGAACTGAACTGAAAGCATGGGTACCACCTCCAAATTTCAGCAATTAACAACTTGGAGCCAATCTTGTACAATCCTACATTTTCACCCTTTGCCTCTCAGACATTAATAACATTTCATTTGTAATATCATGTGATCATTAATATCATTTCAATATATACCTCTAAAACACAGGGACACTTAAAGATATATAAAAGCAAAACCATCATCACATCTGAAAATTTAACAGTAATTTCTTAATGCCATCAAATATCTAAATATCTAATATTCAGGTTTCTACAAAGTGAAAGGAAAGTATAAGTCACTCAGTCTTGTCTGATTCTTTGTGACCCCATGAACTGTAACCCACCAGGCTCCTCTGTCTGTGGAATTCTCCAGGCAAGAATATTGGAGTGGGCAGCCAGTCCCTTTTCCAGGAGCTCTTCCCAACCCAGGGATTGAACCCAAGTTTCCTACAATGCAGGCAGATTTTTACTGTCTGAGTCACCAAGGAAGACTTGTCTTATATATATATATACTTTAACACTTGCTCATGATTCAGATTAAGCCTAAACACTGCAAATGATTGAAATGTTTTTAAGTGTTTTTAATCTATAAGCTCTCCCTTCCCCCACCCCCATGTGTCATTTCATCCCCTTGAAAGTCATCTATGTAAGAAATCCAAATTTTTGTCCCAGAGTTTCCCACAGTCTGGACTTTGCTGATTGCACTTCTGTGCTGTAGTTTAACTTGTTCCTCTGTCCTCTGGGGCTACTTGTGAATTGACAGCTCCATCTGGGGCCTTGATCACATTCCTAGGGGTGTTGAGTTCTTCTACCAAGAGGCATGGGTTTTAAATTATAGAATAAATGGTTAGAAATGGACTGAACCTCATCAAACACTTCCACATCTAATCTACCTTCAGAGCTATGGATCATGGTAAGGTGAGAGGGTTCTGTTTGTAGACCAATTTTTAATGTGTTTTTCTCCCTCAGAGTTTCGCCTGTCATGCTGGGTCAAGGATATGAATATGGATGTGATTGGGTGCATGGTAGTAGATGATCCTCTTCCTGGTGCTTGGGGAGCTAAAGAGATGGAAAATGTGCCCTTGTGAGACCTAGTTGGGGATTTTTGCCAGTTTCCCTGGGAAAGCTATACTTTGGCAATGAACTGAGTTTAAAGAAGACATTTTCTTGTATTGGAGGCCAGCATCTGAAATTCCTTATATTTCTGGAATTTTCTACTCTCTGAGTTGTGGAGGGGAGCAGAAATAGGAAAGGACAGTGCCCACTTTCTCAGTCCGTGTGGCAGCTAAGTACTGAGCACATGACCTGGTTCAGTCAATCAGACTCACCTGTCTGGGGAAAATCCATTGGCAACTATAGGGTACTGTGATTAAGTAATAGCTACTTCCTTGCCCTCCTCTCCATCTCCTGGGGGGAAGGGGCATGCCATTTCCCCCTCCAGCTATCACCTGGCTCAGAGCTGGTTCTGTTTCAGGGGACCCAAGTCTGGCACAGGCCATAGAGATACCAAAATTTTATGGTGACAGAGCCGGGACGAGGCCCTTGCTCACACTCTTATTTAGTTTGACTTTTATCCTGCAAACCATGGGAAGCCATTGGAAGGTTTGAAGTGGGAGGGAGATTTTGCCATCAAGTCTGTATTTTAAGAATGTCACTGCGGGGCTTCCCTGGTGGCTCAGTGATAAAGAATCCACCTGCCAATGCAGGAGACACGGGTTTGATCCCTAATCTGGGAAGATCCCGCATGCCATGGAGCAACTAAGCCTGTCCGCTTTAGAGCCCAGGAACAGCAGCGACTGAGCCCATGCACCCTAAACCCCATGCTCTGCAATGAGAGAAGCCACCATAAGCAGAAGCCCTCGCACCACAGCTAGGGAAAATCTCCCACAGCAACAAAGGCCCAGCACAGCCAAATAAATAAATAAATTTATTTAAAAAAAGAAGAACATCATTGTTCCTGCTGGAGAGCGGATGCACAGAGCAGGAAAGCCAGGGCAATCATCTTAGTGAGCAGGGCAGTTGCCTGGACCCAGTTGGCAGCTCCTGCCTCTCCCATGGGCCTTCCACAGCCTCCTCTAGACTCCTAGCTTCCCCTGCACCTCCATGTCAATCAGTGATGGATGCCCTAACCCAGAAGATGCCCTAACCCACCTCGACCAGATGTTGGGGGAGATTTGAAGGATGGGGTTCACATTGTCTTGGTAATGCAGACACAAACAAAGAACATCTGGAAAAATATTAAACCCTCAGAATCCTAAGATCTCCAACTGTACAGTTTTGAGAGTCATTGAACCTGATTGCCAGGTGAGGCTGGGCTCTCTCCCATGCTGCACCCCAGCAATCAGCTGTAGAATGGGAACATTTGGTGACAGGAGCCCCAATTTCTCCCCAGACCATCCATCTCCTTTTGGGGAAATTCACATGGATTTTCTCCTTTCTTCTGTACTCTTCTGTGCAGTCCCCGTTGTACAGCACTAACCTTTACCTGGATGCATATGGGTCTGGGGGTGAAGTCGTTTTAAAGGTGAAATGGTGAGCTTAGGATTAATCTCTCTCTGGGGTTCCCAGCCCAGGCTCCAGGATTGAGGGAAGCAAGCTCCAGGGTGGAGGGAGAATTAGTCATAGTCCTAGCTGTCTGGCTAAGGGGACATCACTCACCATGAATGCATGTGCTCCATTTCATACAACTTATTGCGACCACATGGACTGTAGCCCTCCAGGCTCCTCTGTCCATGGGATTTTCCAGGCAAAATTGCCAGAGTGGGTTGCCGTTTCCTTCTCCAGGGTATCTCCCCCACCTAGGGATTGAACCCGTGTCTCTTGTGGTTCCTGCATTGGCAGGCAGATTCTTTACTGCTAAGACACCAAGGAAGGCCAAAGGATGTCAAGGGGCACTGTAATCGCCTTCCAAATGGCCCCTCCTGAGGAGTTCAACCTCCCTCTTCCTGGAGAAGGCACTGACTGGAGTGAATCTGAAAAAGAGGAGGGTGGCTGGATATGACCTTGAGCTGAAGATCCCCACAGGAAGCCATCAGCCCGTCAAATCACCTTCCTATTCGGCTCAGGCTTTGATCTCTCCTGAAATCCAGGTCAAAGCCAGGCCTCGGGCATCTTTCCCAGAAAGCTGTGGCCAGTGCACCTTTGCCCACATCCCCTAGGCCTCTGGACAGCATCAGGGACCCCACGTTCCTGCAGCGTTGTGGGGAGCTGCCCGCTGGCACATGGGCCGAGCAATTAAGAAACCGCATCTTTCTCCTCCTGGCTTCCCTAATTGTTATTTTTGTCCCTGCTTTCAAACCATCCCAGGTTTTCATTTCATCTTGCCCCAGCCCGGTGTGCCCAGCAGAAAAAGCCAGCTTGCTCAGTGGGGGGCAATTTTTCCAGCGTGTCCGGCGACAATTCCAACACGGCTGCTTTGTACATATAATTATAAAACCAGGGGCCACCAAAGTGCACCTATAGAGCAGAGTCTTCACTGTTCCTGTTCCTGTTTTAATTATTAAGCCTTAAAGCAAAAACGAGGTTTCAAAGAAAACTTTCTGTTCAGTCCTCAATAGAGTTAAAGGAGGAACATTTTAAGCTGATGAGCTGACACTTGTAGAAGCCAATATATTAAATAAATCATGATTCGTTTTGGGGGCAAAGTCTGACTTACATCAACTCTGGAAAAAATGGATCTTAATGAGTGACAGTTGGGTGTTTTCTGTCACTTCCTGAGGTAATGGCCGCAAGCTGACATTGCTCAGTGGGTGTCTCATACTTCTGAACAAAAGTTTTTTGGAGTGAGATAGACAAGGTAGAAATCCCAAGGTGACTGGGAGGAATGTCTAATGAGTGGAAAGACATATTTACTGGCAGTCTGTATGTAAGCCGTGACAGTTGACAGGACTTGATTGTAACAAATATAGTTGATGAAGAAAAGGCTGACAGACCGAGAGAGGGGGCCGTGCTGGGGGGAGAGCGAGTCAAAAGCCATGCCTTGGCTGAACCCTGTTAATGGTAAGTTGGATACAAAGCTCAGAGTCATGAAAGGGAGCTGGGATCTTGCACTGATGTCTGAACACAGAAATGTGTCAGGCTTGCAGGAGCTGGTAATAGGTTCAGATGTGTTGACCTTATTGCCCATAACTTAAGAAGCTGGGATTTCTGGTAGCATCTGGGGCCAGAAGATGACCCCAGCTCTAGGGATGGATGGAAGCTCTGTGACTTTGGGGCCCAATATGCCCACGTCTCAGCTTAGGTGGGATTTGGGGGCATACTTTATGGATGCCTCACCTGGGCAGCTACCGTGACCAAGAGCCACTGGGCTCTGGCCATTATGCCCCAGTGGGCACCAGAGAGGATCCCATGGGGGTGGGAGAGAGCTTAAGCCATCAAACACTGTGCAATCGCCCTTTTTGTGGACCCCTTACCCCCTTCATTCTGCTGCTCCCACCCCTCTTCTGCTCAATTCCTCCTCTGCACCCCCCACCTCCGCCTCCCCCCTGCACAAAAGGAGTGATTGGCCTCGAAAAGGCAGAGCTGACTGGCATATTAAATGATGACACTTTGTAACTGACTGGTCAGGGCTTCAACAATCGGCTTGCCAATGAGCTCTGCACTTCTTCCCCCAGGCAAATGTCACACTGAAACTAAACAGGATCTTTTTTCATCCTACATGCTGTTTTCTATGCCACATATTATTTTAGAGTTGAAAATAGGCTAACTCTTTAAAATGCACAGAGCCTGCTGTACTTTCATCGTGGGCTCATTTTGGAGGAGAAGAGGCTGGCTGGGGAGGGCCGGGGGGGTAGTGGGTAGAGCGTGTTGAGTGGGGATAAGGGTTTGGCCAACATCTTGACCTTGACTTTTTTATTGAATGGATGAATAAGTGAAGGTAAAAGAAAGTTTTAAAGACTGAAAAGTGGATGGAGGTGATTAGAACAAAAGAGACTAATGAGCCATGAACCTCCTACCTCAAGAGAGGAAGTTGAATTGTTGTGATCGTCCCTTTTCTTGTTTTGATTGACCAGGGCATGGATTGCTTATCTTTGTGTTGATTCTGTGTTTGTGCTGTGATTTGGGAAATGGAGTCCATGCCTGTGGATTCCTCAGATCCAAGTAAAGTGTCAGTTGCCTGACTTACATCGCCCCAATTAAATGGAAACTTCTTTCTAATAATTTTGGCTAACATGACCCGCTTTCTCCAGATTGGTTCTTGTTAACTTGATTCACTGCTTTGGGAGGAGAGCTTGGGTAAGACCAAGTTGAATGGTGTCCTTCCCAGGCTGAGGGATGGGACCTGGCTCTGTGTCAGCTATATGCATTGACTTCAGTTCAGTGAGTTAGGACTTCCCATATGGACTAATGACTCCTGAAAATGTCCCCTACTTGGCTCAGTCAAGAAAGATGGGGAATTATGAATCACCCAGAAGTTAGGACTTCTTATCAATGGGAAAGCAATTTTTAGAGTAATATTTGGGGAATGGGGGGAGGTGGAAGATGGAGTGAAGAGAGATTAGTAGCTCAAGAAAAAGGATCTGATTTGAGATGAGCAGTTACATTTTGGGAAGAAATGAGACACAACTGTTCCTCTCCTCTACACCAGAGGCAAAGGTTTATCATTATTTATTTTCACTTTTTCTTGAGCAAGTTACTTTTTCTTTCTGAGCTTCAGCATCTTCCTCTGTAGAATAGTCATTAGTCTAGATAAACTTGGATGACTCTACCCCCAATCTTTTGAATTTCATGACCCACAAAGCAGATTTCAGGGTTTCTGCCAGAAGGACATTTTACTTCCATTAGTAACATCCTCACGGCCAGCTAATCAGCCTGGGGCTCCAAAACCTTGAAGCCAGACTCAAAAGAATTTAGGGATGAGCAACCCACCATATCCACCCAAAGCTGAGACTTCCTGGTTTTGGCTCCCCACAGCTAATGTCCACCCAAAGATACACTTCTAATGCTGATGTCTGCTGCGTGGCAGGCCTGGGAAGCTCCTAATGAAAAGCACCTGAAGGGTGGTCTCCAGGAATCAGAGGGGCCCACTCTTCTCTGGTAGTGGATCTCACAACTGTATTCACCTAAGAGGCAGAAGGGAGGGTCAGTACACCTGTATGTAGTCCTACCTTTCCTACAACAGGAAGGGAAAAACTTTTCTCAGGTCTTCTCTGGCTCAGTGATTTTTCTCTTCTCTCCAAGAAGAGTTTTCACAGGCTGATCCCACCTGCCAAACCCACTACTCAGTGTCCCCTGTGCTGGGGTACAGCAGTCCCGGCCGACATGGAGGGGCCTGGGTTCTGGTCTCTCCTTGGCTGATAATTAGCTGTGCAGGGAGTTCTTGGAGATTTCCATGAGTCTTAGTTTGCCGTGGGTCAAATGAGGGAAATGGACAAAAACATTATATATTTTTAATTGGTCACCTTACAATGTTGTACAATGAAGCAAATCAGCTATATAATATATATATATACACACATTCATCCCTTCCCTCTTGGGCACCGCCCCCCATCTAAATCATCACAGAGCCCTGAGCTGAGACCTCTGTGCTATACAGCAGCTTCCCACTGGCTATCTGTTTTACAAATGGCAGTACTCACAGGTCAGTCCCAATCTCCCAGCTCATCCCCCGTCCCTCTCCGATGTCCACGTATCTGTTCTCTACCTCTGCATCTCCATACTTGTTTACTTTTAATAATAATCTTTAAAGAGTGACTTTCCACCCTCAAACAGAACCCTCTCTAGAATACATATGTCTGTATACATACATATATATGTGTATATATATACATATATGTACATGTATACACATACATATATATACAAAACTGTAGGGCTCTGACCAAAGTGGAGGAGGGGCCCTGTCAACCTCCATGGTCCCCAGCAGCTGCTCCAAGTCATCTCTCCAGGGCCCCCAGCTCACGGAGAGTGGGAACACAATGTGTCTGGATGGCAGTCAAGGTCCCTCGGGCCTACCCCGGGTCACACATGACTTCCCCTTACTAGCTGCCCTGGCTCATTCTGAGGAGAGGAGAGGACCCCTCTTACTGAGCCCGCAGGATCAGTGGTTAGAACCGTCTTTCTCTCCTGGGTGTTGAGAAGTCTGCAACAGGCCCAGCGCATTCTGGTTCTTTGCTTGTTGGCTGGAGACGGAACAGGATTTCTGCTTTAATCCCGTATCAGCATAGTCTGGCCATTCTGGATGCACGAGGTTGTCGCCTCAGCTCGTGATGTGTGAAGCAGGTACCTGGTGAATTAACCCTTTGCTCTCCAGGACTTTATCTTCTCCAGGGAGAGTGGATGGAGGGAAGAGCAGGCCTGTGAGGCCCACCTGGGGCCTCCGGTCTTCTGAAAACCCTCACCCTGGGGAACATCATCCTTTGATCTGGAAATCAGAGAGGTTGCCACCAGCACAATTCATCCAGGGTGACGTGGAGGAAACGCCGGAAGTTAAAGGAATTCAGGACAGTGATGCCCTCCTCTATGCAGACAATTTGAATTCTCTTTAGAAGCCTTGGTAGCTGTGATTATGGGAGCAAGGCAGCTCTGCAACTGAGGCGTCATGTGGTTCCTTCCACCCTGAGCAGTGTGACTCTGACCAGTGTCTTCCCTGGTGTCTCAGCTGGTAAAGAATCCACCTGCAATGCCTGAGACCTGTTGGATCCCTGGGTTGGGAAGATCCCTGGGAGAAGGGAACAGTTACCTACTCCAGTATTCTGGCCTGAAGAATTCCATGGACTGTATTTTCAATTTAATCATAACACTAAGAGCTAAACCTTACCAAATCCTTAATGAGAAGCCATTCCTTGTGCCAAGCACTTTGCAAGGTTTATCTCACTTACTACTCACAGCAACCCTATGAGATGCATTTCTTATCATTCTTAATTTATAGATGAGGAAACTAAGACCCACGAAGGCCAAGAAAAACTGTCCACGATCACACAAATACTAAAGTGTGGGGCCAGCCTGGGTTTCTGCCACCCCCTGATAATTCCATTTCCGGTCCTTTCTCAACTGCTATGCCTTTGGCACAAACACAGGTCAAGAAGATGGATTCTAATGGATTCCTGTCCTACTCAGACACTTGTTAGTGGTGCCGCCTGGGTACAGTTCCTGCCACGTGGAATTGCTGCAGGAACACGCAAGCCATGGGAAGTGCATGTACAGTGCTCGTCAGCCATCCCATGATAAGAATGGTGGACACTTGGGCTGCTGACTGTGTGTCAGGCCCATCTCAACTATTCTGAGTCCATCATTTCATTGAAAGCTCACAATGGTTCTATGAATTATTTTATCCTCTTTTTTCTTGATGAGAAAAATGAAGCACAGAGAGGTTAGGGAATTTCCCTGAGATCACAAAGGCAGCAGCAGAAACAGATGTGAAGTTGAGAAGTCTGACTGCAGAGCCTGCCTCCGACCACTATTATGTTCTCCTTTTATGTTATGTAATTAGCTCAACACACATTTATGTAATATTTATTATGTGTCTAGCACTCTTCTGAGCACTGAAGCTACAAATGGTGAGCTGAAAATCAGATGTGGTTTCTACCCTCTTGGAAATTATATTCCAGATGGAAATAATCAAATGCATTCAAACCGTTGGCCTGCCCTCACTACATGAGGGTGTACTATCCTTTGCTGAGACTTTCTAGGTGGCGCTAGTGGTAAAGAACCTACCTGACAATGCAAGAGAAGTAAGAGACATGGGTTTGATCCCTGGGTCAGGAAGATGCCCTGGAGGAGGGCATGGCAACCCCCTCTAGTATTCTTGCCTGAAGAATTCCATGGACAGGGGAGCCTGACAGGCTATAGACCATGGGGTCTCAAAGAGTTGGATACCACTGAAGTGACTTAGCATGCAGCACATATAATAAATGTAGAATTGCAACCATAGAAAGAGTTATGGAAGAAAGAGCATGGTGCTCTACGAGCCTGTAAAAGGGGACTTGACCCAACTGGGGAGGACAGGGAGGACTTCCTGGAGGAAGTGACAATTTAGTTGAGATCCAAGGGAGGAGTAGGAGTGAGGAAAGTAGCAGGCAGTGTCAATGGTGGGGATTGGGTGTGTAGAAGCATTTCATGCAGAGGGAACAGCATGCACGAAGTCTCCTGGTATGAGGAAGCATGGGAAGGTGTGCGGAGCATAGCGGAAGGCGATGCAATTTTCAAGGCCCTGTGTAAAATAAAAATATAGATCTCTTGTTAAAAAAATTGAGACTTGCAAAAATCTCAGGAATAGGATATGGGGCCCAATGTGGCCGCAGGTGTCAAAGGTCCATGAAACCAGCCCTGGCTGGACAGAGCAATCTGGGGAGGCAATCAAGGCAGATCATAGAGCCCTCAGGGCCAAGGTCAGGATTTGGCCTTGCTGGATCTGTTTCTGCAGGGTCACTCGGCTGGGTAGAGAATCATCTGGAGGGGAGCCAGATGGGTGGCTCTTAGCAAGGGGTAAGGGTCCAGGCAACCTGGGGAGGCCTGAAGGCTTCAGAGCTGAGGCGGGTGCTCTACCTCCCCAGACCTGGCCTGGTTTCTTTTCCGAGGAAATGGGAGAGTGACGCCCACACCCTTGATGACCGGAATGCGTGGGCAGAGATCTAAGCCGTGGAGCTTTTTCATGGTCAATTGTGCGGGCCTTTTACAAAGGCTCTGCGACTTTCCCCCTGACCTCCCAGAGGCTGGTGGATGAGCGTGACTCCCTCCAGTGTCCAAAGCCAGGGGGTGGGGGCCCATTGTGTGTGGGAGTTTTTGAAGAGCTTTTTAAAAAGGAGACCCCGGAGCTGAGGACATTAAGAGCTGAATCCCTGAGCCTCCCCTGCCTTCGTGTTCAATTCAATGCGAAATGGCTGCCCCTGTATATGTATGTATATATATATATATATATATATCTCCAAATAAAGTCACATCAGCCAGAACTGTCTCTGCTCTGAGCCACAGAGAACTTTTCTGAACCCCAAACTCAATGGCTTTCCTCCGACCTGGTGTGTTGTATGCAGACAGGCATTTTTACTGTAATGATTATAATAGCTCAGTTGGTTAGGAAAGCTGAATCCATGCCTGGATTCAGCTTCAAACACAGGTTTCAGGGGCAAATTAGCACCGACATCAAGTTTTGGATTTTATAAAAAGTGCCAGGTTGGGAGAAGAGACGCGTAATTGTTCCTGCAGCCGAGGGTGAAGGTTAATACTCTGGGCCTTGGCTGCCTGTGTCCGGGGCTCCCCTCCACCACACAGCTCACTGTAAAGACCGCCGGGCACACTGAAGCTCATTAGATTTTCTGTCTTCATAGAGCTCCCCTGGAACACCCATCCTGCCTTTGACTGCTGTAGTCAAGGACTAGCTGTGGATCCCTGGGTGTCGGGGACCCATCTTTCCCTTCCTGATGCTTCTCTCACTCTGAGGGACACCCCTGCGTCTGCCCAGGGGTCTCTAGATCCAGATGGCCAAAGACCCCGGTGTCTCTGGGGACGTCTCAGTTAAGGTTAATTACACAGACAACAAAGCATTGGTGCCTCCTCTCCGGGATGGTTGGCAAACTTGACTAGACTCAAAATGAACCTCTTTGATTCCATCTGCAAAATTAGATCAGATTTGATAAAGTAAAGATGTACCCTTTGAAGTATTCCCTATCAACATAAGTGCTAAGAACACTTGAGTGAAGGAATTTGAGCAGTTTTGAAAGCAGCAGCATAGAAACTTCAATGAGGATTGCAGCTAAGGGCATGCCCAGAAGGCACGGGACTAACTGCGTCTATCCTGCAGGCAATAAGCAATTGCTAAAGATTCCAGACTTCTCAAAGTTCAGAGTTCAACGCTCGGAAACTTTGTTGAGCTCATGATAGGCTGGGCTCTGTGGTTTGCATTCTGTTTTCAGAGGGTCTCAGAATCCTGGCTGCTCTGTTTCTGTGCTGCCTCTGCATGATGGCATGGAACAAGGTTGTTTTTTTTTTTTTCTCTCTTTAGCTTCCACATGGAGGAGGTATGCATTAAACCCTCAGCTGCTTTCCTGGGTATGATCCCTCCAGAGCTACAGGGCAGAACATCAGTGGGTGAAAAGTGTCTGTTTATCTAAATGAAAAGCAGAAGATCTGCATCGAAGCCCAGCTCCGTCACCATCTCACTGTGTGACCTTGATGGAGTCCTTCAGTGTGTCCAAATCCTAGCTTCTTCCTCCGGCTTCCACTTCAGCTACCAATTACCAAGTCCCTTCTATGTGCCAATAAAACCTGCCTCTCAACTGAATTTCACCCAAACCCCATGCTGCTGCTGCTGCTGCTAAGTCGCTTCAGTCGTGTCCGACCCTGTGTGACCCCATAGACAGCAGCCCAGCAGGCTCCCCCGTCCCTGGGATTCTCCAGGCAAGAACACTGGAGTGGGTTGCCATTTCCTTCTCCAATGCATGAAAGTGACAAGTGCAAGTGAAGTCGCTCAGTCGTGTCCAACTCTTAGTGACCCCATGGACTGTAGCCTACCAGGCTCCTCTGTCCATGGGATTTTCCAGGCAAGAGTACTGGAGTGGGGTGCCATTGCCTTCTCCGCCCAAACCCCATGGTTGAGCCCATACTAAGTGCTGGGGAGAAGATGCTAAATTACTGCATGATCCCTCCTGGTCTAGTGGGGCACAAAGAGACTTAAACTAGTGTTTTAATGGAAAGTGCCAGGAGTGGCCACAGGAAATTGTACCAAGTGCTGTAGAGGCTCATCGTGCGTGTGTGCTAAGTCGCTTCAGTCGTGTCTGACTCTGCGACCCTATGAGCTGTAGCCCGCCAGGCTCCTCTGTCCATGGGATTCTCCAGGCAAGGATACTGGAGTGGGTTGCTATGCCCTCCTCCAGGGGATCTATCCCACCCAGGGATCGAACTGTGGTTCTGCACTGCAAACGGCTTCTTGACCAGTGAGCCACCTGGGAAGCCCCGTGGGAGCTCAGAGGAGGGAGCCATTCATTCTGCCAGGGGGCATCCAGGGAAAGCTCAGAAGTGAGCGGAGAGGACTGGAGCTGACGAGCTGGAGAACAAGAAAGCATTTTGCAATCTGTGGGCCGTTAGAAAAGGTATTCTCCTTTATATTCTGATTTCAGGTAGTACAAAACAGCTTGCAATCTGCATTCTTTTCTCTTGGTTTGGACTGGATTGATGGTAATTTGGGAAAGCTCTAGCTTCAGAAGAACAAAGGGATGCAGTGAGGGTTCAAATCCAATAGTTGCTGTTGCTTTTCATTTTAAAAAATGAAAGTGTGTGGAAGAGGTCAGTGAGACTGAAATGGTGCCATCTGGGCAACCTAGATACTAAGGGTGGGTCCCGGGTGCTGTGTCCCTGAGTTCTCACCTGTCTTGAGGTGAGCTGAGGTCCAGATGTTGGCTTATCATGTTGAATAAGTGTAGCGGGAGTGGGCATTCTTGCCTTGTTCTTGATCTTGGGGGGAAAGCATTCAGTCTTTCACCATTAAGTATCATGTTAGTATGTAGGTGTTTTATAGATGCTCTTTATCAAGTTGAGAAGTTTCCTTCTATTTCTAGTTTGCCGAGAAATTTTTATCACAAACGAGTATTGGATTTTGTCAAATGCTTTTTTCTGCATCAGTTGAAATGATCATATGATTTTTATTCTTTAGCCTGCAGATATGGTAGATTACATTGATTTTCAAGTGTTGAACCAGCCTTGCATGCCTGGAATAAATCCCACTTAGTCATGGTATACAATTCTTTTTATAAACTACAGGTTACAATGTGCTGATATGTTGTTGTGGATTTTTGTGTCTAAGTTTATGAGGGACATTTGGACAGTCTTTATCTGGTTTTGGTATCAGGATAATACTAACCTTGTAAAATGAGTTAGGAAACATTTCATCTTCTGTTTTCTGGGAGAGATTCTGTAAAACTGGTATTAATATATCATTTTACAGGCAGTTCTGATTTTCTTTGGTGAATCTTCTATACCCAACGAAGAGGCACCTTTTGGTTAGTGTGGTAGGGAGGATGGCTTTGTACTGCACTCTGAAACCAGGGGACCATAAGCCAGGTTCCTGCCCACTCTAGGAGTTGTTCCAGTCTAACCCACCTTAACGCGAGCGCTCCTTTATTGTGGACCCTTCAGAGCCATCGGTTCTCACTGCGCTGTGGCTTCTTCAGTGCATCTGGTACACCGTGCCAGATGTGAGGACACTGTGTGGCATGTACCATGCGACCAACCAGCTCTACCCCCAGCCCCCAAATCCCTCTCTCTCCTTCCCCCTTCCCCCCTCTCTATTTTGCTTCATCTCAGGTACTGAGCTGAATTTAGCACACTCCTCAGCGTGGGGCAAGATATCAGCTTTGGTCCATGCATGGCACTCCCTTGCTTTCCAGTCTTCACCTCCATTCCTCTTCCGCCACTGCTGGTACTCAGGTAATGTGTTTGAGGTTGTATCAGTTTCCTATTGTTGCTGTAACACATGACCACACATGGGGTGGCTTAAAACGACACAAATTTATTATCTCACAGCTCCAGAGGTCAGAATCCTAAGGGGCCTCACTAAGCTAGAATCATCTATTGACAGGGTTGTGTTCCTTTGGGAGGCTTAGGGAAGAATCTGTTCTCTTGGCTTTTCCAGTTTCTAGAAGCGCCTCTGTTCTTCGGCTCTCAGCCCCCTTCATCTCCAAAGCCACCAATGGCTGGCCTGGTCTCTCTCACTTGCGTTCTTCCACCTGCTCTCCCGCTCCCTTTCTCACTTATTAGGGCCCTTGTGATTATATGGGGACTGCTCGGATAATCTAGGATAGCTGCCCATCTCAAGGTCAGCTGATTGGCAACCTTAATTGCCTCTCACCATATAACATACCACATAACATGATGTATTCACAGGTTACTGGGATTTGGGTGTGGACAACTCTGAGAATCATTATACACATAAGACATATACTTAAGTTAGGTACGTGTATATCACTGCAAAATAATGCTGTTATTTTGAATGTGTAAGGGTTCTTTATTTGAATGAATGGACTTGGGCTACAGGTCTGATTCTTTAATGTTTACTCCTAAACTATGTTTTCAAGTTCTACCCATGTTGTGTATATAGATAGTACATTACCCCTAACTCCTACAGTGTATTCTATAATAGACTTCCCCCATAATCTTCATATTCATTTCCAAGTGATAGACATGTAGATTGCTTCCAACTCCCCACTGTTATAGACAATGTGGTCCTGAAACCCCATGCCCATCTCCACACAGACCTGGTTTCATTTCCTTAAGTTTCATTAGGTAATGTTGGAGTGCTCCCCACAGTGGCTGCCCCTGTCCACATGCCCACTAGTCTGTTTCCCAGGCACTTTGTGCCATTTTTGGCTTTAGGCTGCCAGCTCCACCATTTCTTACCTGAAAAGCAGAAAGGGGAGGGACATCAATATTAGCTCATTGCCTACCACGTGACTTACTAGATGATGCTGAGTTGGATGCTTTATGTACTTTATCCCCTTTTGTTCTAGAGCCATCTGACGTGGTTGATATTACGGAAACTGTTCTACACACAAGAAAACTAAGGCTGAGAAAAATTAAGTTCTTAACCCAAGGTCTCATGTTTAGCAAGTGTCTGGTCCAGAACTGGAATCTAAGCTGAGCCAGGAGTCCACTGTCAGTGCTCCCATCATGCCCTGGGCACACCTTCCTCTCCATCTTCACAACAACTCTTAAGATAAATTCTCAGTCTAGGAGAGTGGTTAAGAACATGGGTTTCAGAGCCAGACTGTAGTTCAAACACTGGCTCCATCACTTGTTAGCTACATGATTTGGGGTAAAGAACCTGATTTCCTTAAGCCCCTGCTTTCTCATATGGAGATGGGTTTATGTCTATTCTTCCATTATGTTTGTAAAGCACTTAACAGTGTGTATTGCATAAAAAGGGTGCAGAAACTGTAGGTATTGCCGGGGCATCACGCCTGTGCTGTTACCTCCACCTCAGCCTCTGAGCTTCCTACAGGTAAAGATGTCCATCGTTCATCTGCGTACCAACCTCACGGTAACTAGCACAGTATTTGACATCAATAGCTGTTCGTTGAACTACTCAGCTCCAAAGCTCATTCCAGCTAGGGCTGGAGATTTCTACAGCTCTTGGTTGAGGGAACTTGGATCTTCAGGATGCTTATCAGGGTAAGGGAAGATGAGGGTTCCTGACCGCCATACCTTTAGTGATCTTTCTAGACCTCGCTGCTCCCCTCTTTAAAATATCTGTTGCTCCTGGTCCCCATTGCTCTCTCCTGTCTATTCCATTTTTCAAATCTATCTTTTGCTGGGGAACCCATGTGTGATTCCCCTCTGTGTTTGCTCCCTCGCTGGCGAGGTGGGGTGCACATTGCCATCGGCGTTGCATTTCCTCCTCTGGAGGAAAGGAACTCTGCACACCTAGCGACTTGCCTGTCAATTAGGCAGTTCTGCACCTGTGTGA
The DNA here is from genome assembly GCF_029407905.1 of Bubalus kerabau. Classification (NCBI taxonomy): domain Eukaryota; kingdom Metazoa; phylum Chordata; class Mammalia; order Artiodactyla; family Bovidae; genus Bubalus; species Bubalus kerabau. Next base: position 35,983,006 of record NC_073645.1, read on the forward strand.
TTTCCTTGCGCGCTTAATAAAAATTGGGTGATTAGAGAACCTCAGGCAACACTTTCTTAAATAGTCATTAAACAATCATTACAGATGAAAACAGCTCCAAGCGGCTGCTGAGAGGGAGTGTGTGGCTCCTAACAACATAATCCTTTTTCAAGTCAGAGCGAATGTGTAATCAAAGCACAAAAGGAAACAGTTTCAAAGTTCTGAACCTTCTCAGGCAAAACCGTAATACATCAACCAGCCTAAACCGGTGTCCAAAATGTTCAATGAGAATTGACACATGGTGTAGTGTTCGAAGAAATTCACACCTCAGCCAGGTTTGGTTTTTCCTATCTCTCTTTTTAGGGATGTCATCACATTCCCTGGAGTAGGAAATCATAATCCACTTCAGTATTCTTGTCTGGGAAACTCCACCGACAGAGGAGCCTGGCGGGCTACTGTCCACGGGTCTCAAAGAGTCGGACACGACTGAGAGACTGAACACAGCTCAGCACAGTCTTTCAAGTTTGGGCACTGCTGCCTGTCTTAGCGAAGCTGAAGTTGTGATGGAGATGGGTTATAACTTGATATTTGAAATAAGTCCTCAGGAGGCTTTCTCAAGGCTTCTGCAGTTCAAAGGCTAGATCCAACATTTAAAAGCTGTGTGACCTTGGGGAAGTTACCTAATCATTCTGAGCCTCAGTTTTCTGCATTGTTAAAATGTAGATGATAACAGTGCCTGCTGTATAAAAGTTTTGTAAAAATTTACTTAGTGTTGATGAAATTTCTAACTCCTGTTTTTTGAGGTGAGTGCTCCTGGAGTGAAAAGTGGGTCATTTAACTGTGAAGGCTTCTCTGCTCAAAGATAGCAACTCCTTCACACTCCACTAGTTATCAGACTTTAGGGTGCACCAGTATCAAAGGGACTTGTTTAAAATGCAGGTCCCTGGAGCCTACCAGAAGTTATTCCAATTCTGATAGGACTGGGTCCCAGAAACCCATAGTTGTAACAAGCAGCCAGGTGATTCTAATGCAGATAATTCAGAGGTTATACTTTAAAAAAGAATGAATTAGTGTTATTTAAAGACACCACAGGGAGAGTGGTGGCTCAGATGGTAAAGAATCCGCGCAATGCAGGAGACCTGGGTTGAGAAGATCCCCTGGAGGAGGGCATGGCAATCCACTTCAGTATTCTTGCCTGGAGAATCCCCATGGACAGAAGAGCCTGATGGGCTACAGTCCATGGGTTTGCAAAGAGTTGGACATGACTGAGCAACTAAGCGCATACACAGGGAGAGCTAGGCTGATAGTCATATATATCTTAAAGTGACTAATTCAATCAGATTGCTTTCCTATCAACACCTCTAACCAGTCATTCTCAAGGCAACAGTATTTTTGATAGTTTGGAAGGAGAGAGGAGCAATTTTGGTCACTCAGTTCAGTCGCTCAGTCGTGTCCGACTCTTTGCGACCCCATGAACCACAGCACGCCAGGGCTTCCTGTCCATCACCACCTCCTGGAGTCCACCCAAACCCATGTCCATCGAGTCGGTGATGCCATCCAACCATCTCATCCTCTGGCATCCCCTTCTCCTCCTGCCCTCAATCTTTCCCAGCATCAGGCTCTTTTCAAACGAGTCAGCTCTTCGCATCAGGTGGCCAAAGCATCAACATCAGTCCTTCCAATGAACACCCAGGACTGATCTCCTTTAGGATGGACTGGTTGGACCTCCTTGCAGATTTTGGTCACTAGACATACCTGGAGAGGGGAAGTTCTCGAAGCTGCACCTTGGTCCATCAGAGACATCAGGAGTCCAGGAGGGACGATGGTGAAGTTGGAGGCTATGGGAGACAAAACGGGGCTAAATCTCCAGGATTTGCTCTGCAGCAGAGACTACCCTTAATGCTACTGAAAACCTTTTTGAGTCCATTTGGTTGCCAATGGCTTTTTGAGATCAATGAGAACACTCTCTAATTTTGTCTTATGGTGGCTTCAGATGCCATTTAGCAGTGTACTGTGAGGCCATTCATGGCTTCCCTGATGGCTCATTGGTAAAAACAAAAAATCTGCCTGCCAATACAGGAGACTCAGGTTTGATCCCTGGGTCAGGAAGTTCCCCTGGAGAAGGAAATGGCAACCCACTTCAGTATTCTTGCCTAGAGAATCCCATGGACAGAGGAGTCTTGTGGGCTAGTCTTGCTCTATCCCATGGCTAGAGTCCATGGGGTTGGAGTTGGATATGATTGAGCAACTAAACAGCAAGTGAGGTGGTTCACCAAAAAGCTCTGCTTTGGTGGATCCAGCAGGATGCTCTATAGGAGGCAACTGATAGCAGAGGTGTGGGCAGGGAACGCCCCAGTCCTTTAGGTTTCAGGACGATGTCTGTTCCAAACATTCAATGGGTAGATACATGTATTTTTCTCACAAGTGAAGAAAATGAAGACTTTTCCATCTTTCTTGTAAAATTACACAGTACCAATGCATATGTGATAAAATTAAGTTCATGTCTTGGGTGAGTTTAGTTGATTAGGGTATTGATTGGACCAGATCTGATCCTTGAGAAAAATTTTGAGAGCTGAAATTAGAGCTGAGATGATTAGATTATATTAATATATATAATAACAAGAAAAGTTACTCCATTATCCCTCTATTTCATAGCTGAAGGAATTGATTTCATTTCTTTAAAAATTTTATTTCTGAGTATAAAAGCAATATATAGTCATTGTGGAAAAATTTGGGTATAGCCTTCAAATGGGCTTCCCTGGTGGTTCAGACAGTAAATCGTCTGCCTGCAGCACAGGAGACCCGGGTTCGATCCCTGGGTTGGGAAGATCCCCTGGAGAAGGAAATGGCAACCCACTCCAGTACTCTTGCCTGGAAAATTCCATGGGCTGAGGAGCCTAGTAGGCTACAGTCCATGGAGTTGCAAAGAGTCGGACACGACTGAGCGACTTCACTTTCTTTCACTGAGCCTTCAAATACATGGTCTAATATAATTAGATTTATAATATATGGTATAATATATTTATATATAACACACACACACACCTGAAGATTATTTATAAAATTGGGATGATATTGGAGAAGTTATTCTGTAGCTTGACTTTCTTTTTACTTATATTATGAAATTTCTCATTTTAATTTTCAATCCCCTATTTTCAGTGACTCTCTTGCAAGGCATCACTATTTTTAAAAGTGAATTTCTATTATTAGGGTTTAAGTTATTTTCATTTTTTCCTACTATACAGCATTGCTGTCATGAAAATTCATAATGTAGATTTTTGTACACATTTCTGATTATTTCCTTGGGGTAAAAGTCTTAGAATTGCTGAGTCAAAGAGTCTGCTCAATTGTAAGGTCTTTGGTACATATTTGTCAGATTGCCATTCAGGAAGGTCATTGCAATTTTCATTTCTACGACAGTCTAGGAGAGCACCCAGTCCCCAGGTTCCTTGTCACCACCATTATTGATTCCTTTTAAAATACCTTGAGCCTCTTTAGACAACTCATATAGTCAACTTATCATTCACCACCCGATCTCCAAATGGTTGTCAGCTATAGTTTGGCCAAAATTGGGTGTGATGCCAGTTTTCTGATGTATGGACATGACAGCTTTATGTGGGAGCTACTAATCTTCTTGACCTGGAGGAATAAGCATTTAGAATCATCCTGCCCCCTCCGTGGTGAAGAATTAGGACACATCCACCATCTCCTGATTCCCCCTGGACACTAATCAGATTAAGCCATCCCTAACTGGGGCTGGAAATTCTTTATTTGCAGAGGGGTGAACATGCACGTAGACAGTGCCCAAAATAACCTTCCCGTCTTTAAACACAGGGACAGATGCTCAGATGGAGTTTCAAGCAGGGTCAAGGAGAGTCTGACAAGAGTTTTATGGTTTGCCCACCTTCACCAAAGCTCCCCCATTTCCCAAAGTCCAGATTTTGGAATTAGCTTGGAAAAGGAATATTTATGGCCCCCCTTGGTCTAAGCGACTTCACTTTCACTTTTCACTTTCATGCATTGGAGAAGGAAATGGCAACCCACTCCAGTGTTCTTGCCTGGAGAATCCCAGGGACGGGGGAGCCTGGTGGGCTGCCGTCTCTGGGGTCGCACAGAGTCAGACACAACTGAAGCGACTTAGCAGCAGTAGCAGGTGATACCCTGGTCCCCCCAGGGTATCACCAATGCCTCAGTGGTAAAGATTCCACCTGCAATGCAGGAGACACAAGTTTGATCCCTGGGTTGGGAAGATCCCCTGGAGGAGGAAATGGCAACCCACTCTAGTATTCTTGCCTGGAAAATCCCATGAAGAGAAGAGATTGGCAGGCTGCAGTCCATGGGGGTCACAAGGAGTCAGACACCACCAAGCACGCACACAGGCATGCATGGTCCCTCGAGAGTGCCCACATGGAAGCCTGCCCTCTCTAAACTGATGAGTCTTGGGTACCACGGTGGCACGAGTGGGCTGTGAAAGGGGATTACCACTCAGGACATACTTTCCCCCTCGTCCCTAGGAATCAAAGCCGAGTAAGGCAGCAAGTACATGCATCTGCCCGTGATACAGAAAGTTAGCCCAACCTGGCCCTCCTGAGAATGCCTTGCTATCCTGAAGCTAGAGTGGCAGATTAACACAGAAGGGGTCCTGCTTTCCCCTCTGGTTTTGGACGCTTGAAAGCAAGCAAGCATCCAAGTCTCCTACTTGAATATATTCCTGATGCCTAGTTGTTCTGCTTAGTAGACTGGAAATTCAAGTCAGCACCTACTGGTCAGCAGGGGAGAGAGGAATGAGACTGGGCGGTGGGTGGTAGGGCCTGGGGAGAGGGAGGGCAAGTTCTAAAGTGCAGAAAACAGGAAAATTGTCTGCTTCAAGTCAGGAAGTAGGCAGAGGAGACCTCAGTGCAGAGCCATGAGGCCTGAGTTCTAATCTTAGCTCTGCTCCAACCCCTGGGGGGATGCTGTGTGACCTCAGGTGAGTCCTGGAACCCTAGGGGCCTCGTTATCGTCAGTGGTCAACAGAGGACATTGCAGGCCAATTTAAGGGTCCTGACAGCGTTGACTGTCTAAGAATGGAAAAAGGGAGGAGGGAAGATTAGGACAGGAGAAAAGGAGACCTTCAGGGCAGTGCTTCCCAACGCACATGAAGATAATATGGTAACAGCCCTGTGGGGACACTGCTTTCTCAGGCACACGAAAGGGACCAAGTCCTGAAAAATGGTGCCCACCTCCAACCACATTCCAAACAAACAGAAACTAGACTACACCAGGAAATAAGGGCCAGATAATCCACCTGTGCTTGCTCCTAGCGACTCCTCTGATGGCCTTTCGGGAAACAGCAAATAGCAAATTCTTGCACAGGTTTTAAAGTCCCTGCTGCCTACCAGTGGGGGTGGGGTGGGGTGGGGTGGCCGGGAAATAAGGTCCCTTGGGAAGCAGGGAGAAGGGAGCCCAAAGTCCACGAGCCTTAATAACTCTATTCATGTTTCCATCCGAGATCACCCTTAAATCACCTCCCTGTCTCCCATCCCAGGTATCCGCTGGGGCAGGACTACTTCTCCAAGCCACAGGCTTGATTAAAGGAATCAAGCCTTTCATTTGGGGTCCTGCCTGTCTCTTAGGCTTTTCCAATTTTGTCATAACCATCGTTTGAATGTGCAGTTCTTATTTTTTTCCATCCACCCCAAGAAACGGTGAGGTAACCCGGCCGAGATAATTGCTGAACACCTGCAAGGCGCAGGCCTGGTGCCGTGAGCACGGAAGAGCCCGGGTGAGGCTGGAGATCAGCCGGCCTTCCCGCCCCCGCCTCCTAGACACCTGCGGAGGCCTGTCGCTTGGGACGGGAGGGTCGATTAGGGCGCTTGTAATTGAGATGGGGTGAGGGAGTTTACGATGGCTCCAGAGTGGGAGAGAGGGAGCCGGCTTAGATGACAGGAAACCGTCTCCTCCCCTCGGCGGAGCAGATTGAGAAAGCGGCCTGGGTAGTAATGGGGTTAGCTAATCCCTGATAGTAAGAAGGGAAGGAGAGGCCGTCATCATAATCACGACTAATGGATTCCAGATGGAGAAACAGAATTGTTCTCATTAGCATGGTTGTGTGCACGTGCACACACACACATACACACACACACACTCATGCACACACCCGGAGAGACCCATTCCACCCACATCCCTGACTTTGATAAGCACTGTCAGATAAGAATAGCCCACTCCACGAAGGTAGGTAGAGAGCCTTGTCAATTATTTCTTCCCCGTTCCGCCCCTCCCCCTCCACAATATCCGTGCATACGTAATGATTTCATTAACCTCGAGACTCCTGCAGATGAGTTGAAAACCCAGCTTACACGGCCAATTAGTTGGCAGCGCGTTCCGCACGCTGTATGGAAGTACCTTTCTCTTCCCCTTAAATTCCGCCTGACTTTTCGGCTGTATTTCATAAGTGTTAATGTAATGTTGCTGAAAGGAAATATGGCCAAGGCAGGAAACTTTCCCCCCACTCTCTGGGATGCAGCTGTTCGTTTGGTTTGGGTTGTTAATTCAAAACACTCCCAGGTGCCTATTTCATATTATCTCTTGTTTAGAACAAAATAAAATGAAACTGTCAAAACCTTTCTGCCTCGCTGGGGCCTGGGCTCAACAGCCTGGTAAAGAGACCAGGAAGGAAGCAACTGCCCACTCCCCTTTCCTGGTGAGTAGTGGGCACCTTCCAGGTGAGGCCCCCCACCTGCCACCAACCTGCCTGCCCTCACCAAGGTCTTGTTGGAGGCCTGCTTTGGACTCCATTCCTGCCCCAGGCCCTTTGCTCCTAGCCTTCCTCTCCAGGATCACCGTTTCCACTTCTCAGCTCTCTTGCAAAGCCTCCTGTCTGACGCTTTCCCTGGGTGCCCTGGTTTTGCAGTTTGAGCATACAGTAAGTGCTCAATAAACGTTGGCCACTATTAATATTTCCTCTTCATGAGTTGTTTGGTGCTCATGAAATATTGAATCGAGTGAGCACTCTCAAGTGGCTTTCCTACGATTTGCATATATCCCGGTATGCTGTTTGTAGCCAGGCACTTGCTTTTTGTATAAGGAAGTCTCCCTACCGAGGATGTTTATCTTCTCTGCCATCTGCCCTCAACCACTCCATCCTTGTGCCAGAACCTGGTGCTGAGCGAGGCTGGGAACCAGAGGACGGTAGGGCAGATTGTGGCTGGGGTTCCTTGCTGGAGCTCCAGGGGTCCTCCCTGGGAGAAGTACATGTGGCTTTTTGGAGCTAAACTCTTAGCATGTTCAGTGATTCCTTTTTAAAATCCAAAGCGACCTCCCGTTCCATGGAGGATAGCTTCTTTGGGTGACTTTATTGTCACAGCTGGAATTTCAGGGGCTGGGTTAGGTGGTCCCAGGGACAGTGGATGGCTGACACCCCCTCTTAGTGAGAAATTGTTTCTTACTGACTCAGCAACACCCTTGCCCAAATTCCTTGGTCCACCTGGGTCCTCTGACCATGGGGATCCCCACGTATCCCCGGGATGGCCCTGGCAGACCTTGGTCTGCTCTTACTTGATGGGAAGGCAGTGGGCTCAGTTCCCTTACTCGGGAAAGGCTACCCTAGTAGAATCTCATGTCCATGCTCCACATGGGCCCCTTGTTCTCTCTCTCACTCTCTCTGAAGTCCCTGGCCTCCTTTCTGTGATACATTGCAAGCAGGAGAAGACTGGGGCCGATGTAGCTACAATCAGGCTCTGTAAATGAGAGAAATTGCTGGAAAATGAGGGTTCAATAGATGGCAGGCTGGAAATGCTAAGTGGGATGACCCTTTGTTATTGTTGTTGTCAGGTCCCTCAGACCCAATGCCTGCACTGTTCCTTAAACTGCCCAGAGACAAGGAGCATCCGTTCTCTGGCGGGGGAGGCTTCGTGCTGTGTTTAGAGAACGTGTTTTATATTTTGAGCCACTTTTTCTGTATCCTGAGGTCTGATTGATTCTAGGTGCAGTCTAACATCTTGGCCTGAGATCCTGTAGCGAGTTGGAGGGACTTAAAGAAACAATTCAGACCCCAAACCCCTTGTTTTTAGAGACTTGACCTTCCATCTGTTGACAATCAAATATTGAACCTATTAAGAGTGGCAGGTCCCCAAGCTGGGAGGAAGGAAGGAATTTCCCAGAGTCCCCAGAGACAAAGGACCTTTTGACTACACCTGGGGGTGAAGGGTGGCCAGCTCAGGTCACAAGAAATTGGGGATCAGATGAGCAGGAGAACAGCTGGGGAGTTGGGGGCCAGGGGTCCCCCTCCTGAGTTCTGATTTGCCTAGTAAGGGGGAGAGATGGGGAGCATGTAATAGAGAGGGATCAGCCATGAGAGATTCTGGAATTCAGATGAGGGGCCCCTCGCCTCCCTGTGCTCTGAACCTGTGCTTTTCCACAGTCTGCGTGCCTGCTTCCTGCACTCGACCTCCAGCTCCTCAAGAGCAGGGGCTGTGTCTCCATCTTCTTTGCATGGCTGTATGACCTGGCTAGAAACAAATATTCATGGAATAGATAAGTGGAGAGACCCAGAAAGGGGGCTGTTTAAAGTGGGGCTCACTCTTCGGGTGCCTTTGCATGAATTAGGAAAACTACCTCCCCTGAAGGCAGAATCTGCCCAGTGGACACATGGCTGGATGGGTGAAGTCCCTTCTGTCTTGGCTACAAGGCACAGACACAACAGTGGTTATCCTTAGATTTAGGAACGGGGGCTGATGTCCCGGGCCCCAGACTTTAAGACATCCTGGTCTGGGTCATGCTGGGTGATGGTCTCTTGGGGAAGCAGGAGATGGCCAGAAGGCAGCGTCCTCCTTTGGGGGGCAGTGCCCCTCCAGCCCTTAAGGTCTGCGTGAGGGCAGTCTCTCCCAGAAGCCTTGTCCAACGTCCTCTTCTAGGACTTTCCCTCTGTCCCACCCTTTTACACTGTCCTCTCAGGAAATCTAACCCCCATCGAGGCTCTCTTTGATGTCTCTAGCTAGAGAGCTCACAGTAGTCTTCTGGTTCACACAGACCTGGGTTGCAATCACGGTTCACCCCTTACCCACTGTGAGCCCCTGGGAAGATGTTTTAATGTCACTGAGGCAAAGTTGCCTTAGCCGCACAGTGGAGAGGTGGCGAGGTTCTGTGAAGGTGTATCTACAAGGCCCAGGCCAGTGTTAGACATAGAAGTTCTTTCTGAAGGCTTAATGAGTCTGTACCAGAGGAGATGGTGGTCCCTGGAATCCACTGTGAAGGGTTCCTGCATGATCACTTCTGTAGGTTCCATTTCTCAGGGTGGCCTTTATAGCAATCCTTCTGGAACAAAATCCCTAGTGTGCTTCCTGAGACCTTGAGTCATTGGCCCCACATAGACGTCTCTGGTGGATGGGGCAGGATGCTCCCCAAACTTCAGCAGCTCCTGGAACCAGGTGTGGCCATGGGAGTGGCTAAAGCCAGCTGGTCCTGTTCAGGCTGGTCCCTTCCTATGGGTCTTGGTCCACTCAGTCCAGTGATCTTTTCATTATGTTAGGAAGACTGCTGCTGCTGCTGCTGCTGCTGCTAAGTCGCTTCAGTTGTGTCCAACTCTGTGTGACCCCATAGACGGCAGCCCACCAGGCTCCCCCGTCCCTGGGATTCTCCAGGCAAGAACACTGGAGTGGGTTGCCATTTCCTTCTCCAATGCATGAAAGTGAAAAGTGCAAGTGAAGTTGCTCAGTCATATCCGACTTTTAGCGACCCCATGGACTGCAGCCCACCTGGCTCCTCCATCCAGGAGGAGAAAATCTTGCCTGGGATTTTCCAGGCAAGAGTACTGGAGTGGGTTGCCATTGCCTTCTCTGGTTAGGAAGACTAGAGTTAGCTGATTTCATGAAAGGAAGTGAGTTGAAATTTACAATGAAGATATTGGCTCCACATGAAGGAAACCTTGAGTCATAGTCGTGCTTCATCCAATAGGGCCTTAGGAAGCCTGTGGTCCTCCCCACTTTGCTTTGCAGATGAGAAAAAGGGACTAGAGAGGATAAAGCCCAGTATACTTTCTATTACATCTCAGGGCCTCCCTTGACCATGAGATTAACTCTAAACTTGCCCAGCTTGGGACTGTCTTATGGGAATTGTTGGAAATTCCATAGCAGCCCATGTCTGAGATTCTTGAGGGGTTGACATGCAGGAAGACCCTGCCCAGCCCACCCTCATGACCATAGTTATCTCCCCTTCTTCCCCCTGCTTCTAGACCATCTCTAGCCTTCAGTTACAAAGACACCACTTTTACTCTTGTTTCTAGGTACTTGCTCAAGATAACACAGAGCTGGGACCCTGGGAACAAAAGGACCTAGTGTTGACTGGAGGCCCATCATGTGATGGACATCACCCTGGGTTCCTCACGTGCCTAAGTGTTCTCGCTTATCTCCCACAAGAACCTCAGGGTCGTTTGAGAATTGTAATAGATGCCTATTGAATGAATGATTGAATGGATGACTGTTAATTGCACGCCTTCCTTTTTAGTCATTTATACATGGCCCGTATCTTTTGCATCTCTCTGTAGAATCCTGTTCTTTCACCACTTCTGTTTTCTTAAACCTACGGTATCCATTCAGAATGACCCCTAACTGTGAGGATCCACTGAAAGAACTGCATTCATGTCCCTGTTGTCTAAAAGGAAGTCAAGAATCCAAAGCTCAGAGTACAAAGAGTAGATTTTGTGAATTTCTCAACTCGAGCCCAAAACCCTAGCATATAAACAGTAATCTGCGTGTTTATATTCTTAGCTTTCCAGAGAGACTGAGGGGCATGGAATGTGTGATTCTTGTTCCTTCTTCATGGGAGTCACATTCTTGTCAAGCGTGCAAATGGAAAATAATCCTATACTCCAGCGACAAAGCGGAATAACATGCCGTGTCTGGGTAAGAATTTGTTTCTATTTCTCCCTTGGCCAGCTGTTTGTATGATTTATCCCAGGCACCGAGTGACCCTTCCTGTTTCAGTTTATTCAGCTGTAAAATGGGGCTATCCTGTGTGCTTAGCTGGCTTCCAGGCTAGGAGTTTTAAAAGAACTGGCCTTGTTTCAGCTGATCTTGGATGGTGCCCTGGGAATGTGTGCAGGGGAGAAAAAATGAGTTGACAAGACTTCAGTGCTCATCTTCTCTGTTCCAGCTTCATACCTGATCTTCCATTTCTTGACTCAATTTCTCAGAGAGCACACTAGGGATTTCATTCCCTGAAAAGGCCTATCCGAAGACCTGGATCTGCCATTACCATGTCTTCACTTGCAAAATGGAAACAGGAACAATTCCTAGCCTACTTCCCTTAGCTATGGCTGTAGAAAATGAAATGAGTTGGTAGATAGGAAAGTGCTTTGATTAAGATTAAGTCTCACTCAGACAAAGTTGGTTACAATGACAATAGCACCCACTGCTCGTTTTGCTACAGTTTCTTTAGTTTGTGACTCGCTTGAAAATGAAAGTTTTGTGGTTCTGTTTATCTGGTTTACATTTTGTGATTTACTTCTCAATTTGGCACGGGCAGATGGTTCAGGAGCATCCAACTATTTTAAACACATATTGTTATTATTTCCCAAAGCCCTAGTCTCTGGCAGTTTGAAATGTTGGTCCAAGTTCACCTACAGCAAGAGTATTTAGTGACATCAGAGGGAAGAGAAGCTTTTCATCAAGGTGGGCCTGGGGTACAGGAAGGAAAGGGAGACATAAGAAAGGAGGAAGAAAGTGCCAAGTAGCGTAGCTTGTCTGTGGAGTCAGGCCAGGGATGAATTAATCATGACATGCTGGAAAAAACCAAACAAACAAAAGAACGCCACACCAAACAAAAGGGCCTGGCTTTCATTTTATAGTCAATCAAATGGCAAAGCAACATCAGGCCTCCTTATGATGAGAAAATCAAATGTTTCATCTGGTCAGGTCTGCAGTGAGTCAAGAGGAAGAGGCTATGTAATGACCAAGCTTGTCCGTGACCATTTGGCTTGTAGTGATCGGCACAGCCTAGGACCTTGGGGAGAAAGAATCTGCGGACAAGTGGGAAGCCACACGCAGGGACCCGTGCTCCATGTGGTGTAAACAGCCAGGACATCTGGGCACCTCATGTTCTTGTACCTTCGAGTGGGGAAGAAACAAGGCCTCTGAAAGATGAGCTAAGCCTGGGGAGCGAGTTGGAAGAAGCAGCAGATGATGAAAATATTTAGATAGTGCAGCGTCTCCTCCAGCAAGGGCAACAGGGCTGGATGGCTTGGATCTCTCCATAGATGAGAGGTTTGCATTCTTTCTAAGGCAGTGTGGTCCAGCATCATTCATTCTCTGGCGATGGCAGGCCTGAGTGATGGGGCTGGTGGTAACAGCAGTAGCCGTGTGTGGGGCGTCTGTGGTTGCCTGGAGGAACCATTTGACCAGTTTCTGTCTGGGGCACACGTGCTTTTTCCTGCTCTCTCTTTGGGAACACAAACTGCCTTCCATGCCATTGAGTCTGCATCAGTCCTAACACTGCCTCTTCCTGGCCACATGATTGGTTAAGGAATTAGCATATGGCCTAAGGCTGACCAATTGAAGTCCTTCCCTGAAACTGGTTTATGGATACTAGAAGAAGGCTTCCCAGGTGGCGCTAGTGGTAAAAAAAACCTGCCTGCCAATGCAGGTAGACAAAACAGGTGCAGGTTCGATCCCTGGGTTGGGAAGATTCCCTTGAGGAGGAAATAGAAACCCACTCCAGTATTCTTGCCTGGAGAATCCCATGGACAGAGAAGCCTGGTAGGCTATAGTCCATAGGGTTGCGAAGAGTCAGACACGACTGCAGTGAGCTTAACACACACAGGAGAAGGAAACTGGTCCTCCATCTGGAGGGATAACTAAGCTCTGATGCAGTAGTTTTGGAGCTTTCGGAATATCTTTCCAGTTTTGCGGAGAAATCCTGTCCACTGCAGGAAAGAACTGATCAATGTATAGAGAGAAGCAGAGCTGAGAAAGAGCCTAATGACATCATTTGAGCCCCTGGATCCAATCATGATTGAGGCCAGATGCACCCTTACGTTCCCAGTTAAATGAACCCAAACATTTCATTTGGGTTGAAAGCTAATTTGAGCTGGGTTTCTGTCACCTGAACCTGGGTAGTCAGGATGGGGTTGGAGTGGGGTCAGGGGTGAAGGCAGGACTGAGCAAATAAGAAACCAAAGAGAGAAAGGAAGGGGAGGGGAGGAAGCATGATCCCACAGCCCTCTTTAGGGAGGTGGGAATCTGCTTCAGTTTTCTGAGGCTGTAGGAAGCCTGGCTTCTGAGAAAGAACACTCATTGTCAAAGGCTGATCTGGTCTATTTGGGGGATCAGCCTCATGGCTCTTGGGATGTGAGCATCCACATACATTCATGTCCCCTCCCCTGCCTCCATCAGGCCACTCTTGGGTCAACCAAAAGAGACCCTTTAGTAATATCATTAGTTATGGTGCTGAAGTTTTGAAGCTTGGACATTAGATAGACTTTGATTTCTAACTTTAGCCCTTACTAGCAGAATGGCCTTGAGGAGATTACCTAAGCTGTCTATCCTCAGTTTCTTTGCCTCTAAAATGGGTCTAATAATTATATCCATCTCAAAGAATTGCTGAAGAGCCCCATCAGCCAATGCATGTGAAGAGTGTGTACCATGACCAGTCCATGGGAAACACCCGCTAATAATGCTACTCAATTTCTCGAGTGGGAAATGGTGAAGTAGGTCATAGGACTCCCACACTATAGATGAAAACAGAATGGTTTAAAGGAGGAAGGTGATTTAGAATGTGGGAGAAGCACACTCGGATACCATTAAGATTTTCTTAAGTGACATAAATTTCAATAAAAAGAGAGCATGTGCTCAAAATAATTGAAAGCCAGGGCATGAAGAGAGAACTGTACTTCTGAGTCCACAGCAGCATATTCATAATGGCTAAAATCTGGAAGCAATCCAAGTGTCCATCCACAGAAGAATGGATACACACCGTGTGTCCAGGCAGTCCTCCATATCAACCAACTGTGCATGGAAAATATTTTTTAAAAATTCCAGAAAGTTTCAAAAAGCAAAACTTGAATTTGCCACACTCTTCTAACTACCTAGATAACATTTACATTGTGTTTACATCTATGTAGCATTTACATTGTACTGGGTATTGTTAAGTAATCTAGAGATGATTTAAAGTATATGGGAAGATGTGCATAGGTTGTATACAAATACAATGCAATTTTTATAAAAGACTTCAGCATCTTTGGATTTTGGTATCTCTGGGGATCCTGGAACCAATTTCCCACAGATAGATAGATAGATAGAGATTTAGATTATTAAAAAGTAGGGACATGCTGACCTATGTGGCAACATGGATGAGTCTTGAAGATGCAATGTTAAGTGAAGTCACTCAGTCACAAAAGGACAAATACAGTATGATCCTATTTATATGAGGCATTTAGATTAATTAAATTCATGGAGACATAAAGTAGAATGGGGGTTGCCAGTTCTTGGGGGACAGTCATGGGGAGTTATGGTTTAACACGTACAGTTTCCATTTTGCAAGATGAAAAAAAAGTTCTGTGGTGGGTGGTGATAATAGTTGGAAAACTATGTGAATATACTTGATGCCACTGAACTATACACTTAAAAATGGCTAAAATGGTAAATTTTGCATTACATCTATTTTTCACAATTGTATTTATTTAGTTGATTTACAATGTTTCAAATGTACAGCAAAGTGATTCAGTGAGTCACTGAATATATATATTCTTTTTCAGATTCTTTTCCATTATAGGTTATTACATGATTTTTTTTAAATTACATGATATTGAATAGAGTTCCCTATGCTGTATAGTAGGCCCTTGTTGTTATTTATTTTATGTATAGTAGTGTGTATCTGTTAATGCACAACTCCTAATTTATCCCTTCTTTCCCTTTCCCCCTTTGGTAACCATAAGTTTGTTTTCTGTGTCTGTTACCACTATTTTAAAAAGGAACTTAGAGTCATGTCTAGTAATAATGCATTTTCATTTTAGCAAAAAGATAAAAATTTGGTATATGTGTGTTGAGCAGAGAAAAAGGATGACTATATACCAAATTGTTCCAGTGCTTTTTTGTCTGTGGGGTTTAGTGGGACTGGAGGGGTCAGGTTACTTTAGGCACTTTATTTTTTAAATTAATTAATTTATTTTAGTTGGAGGCTAATTACTTTACAATATTGTAGTGGTTTTTGTCATACATTGACATGAATCAGTACTTTAGGGACTTTGCTGCTGCTGCTAAGTCACTTCAGTCATGTCCGGCTCTGTGCGACTCCATAGACGGCAGCCCACCAGGCTCCGCCATCCCTGGGATTCTCCAGGCAAGAACACTGGAGTGGGTTGCCATTTCCTTCTCCAATGCATGAAAAGTGAAAGTGAAGTCGCTCAGTCGTGTCTGACTCTTCACAACCCCATGGACTGCAGCCTACCATGCTCCTCTGTCCATGGGATTTTCCAGGCAAGAGTACTGGAGTGGGGTGCCATTGCCTTCTCCGTTTAGGGACTTTAGTACAATCTAAATTATTACAATGATCAAATATTGTTCTTGCTACTTCAATGAGTAATATTAAATTATAACCATTTGCTTTGTACTTTTACACTTGCAAAGTGCCTTTATGGAATATATAATGGTGCAGCCATTTTGCAGAACAGTTTAGCAGTTCCTCAAAGAGTTAAATGTAGAGTTACCATATAATCCAACAGTTTCACGCCTAGTTACATATTGGAAACACATGACCACTCAAAAATTTGTACATGAATGTTCATAACAGCATGATTCATAATAGTCCCAAGTGGAAAGAATCCAAATGTCCTTCAACTGATGAATGGATAAACCAGTGGTACCTCTACAAAATGGAATATTATTCAGCAATAGAAAAGAATGAAATGCTGATAATGCTACAATGTGCAAATATGGTAAATGAAAGAAACCTGACACCAAAGACCACATTTATATAAAATGTTCAGAATAAATAAATCTACAGAGACAGAATGTAGATCAGGACTGGAGGCAACAGCTAAAGGGTGTAAGCTTTTTAAAAAATCCAGTAATAAAAATGTTCTAAAATTGATTCAGGTAATGGGTACACAACTCTGTCAATATTCTAAAAGCCACTGAGTTGTTCATTTAAATGGGTGAATTGTATAGTATGTGAATCATCTCTCTATAAAACTATTATACAAGAAAACTAACAAAGTCTCTTTGTAAGTTACACAATTACATATTCACAGTGAGCTTGGGAGGCAGATATTACATGAAGAAACACACCTGGAAAACTAACTTAGATTCCCTTGAGAAAGAGAGACATTATCAAAGTCTGGTTAGGCTTACTTTTTTTTTGTAATTCCCACCAATAAAATGTTCCACAAAAGGCTAGATCAAAAGGACATGCAAGAAAGCAACCCAGATGATTCCCAACTAGGGAATAAACCTACAAACTATGATCTGTCCACACAATGGAATACTACTCGGCAATCAAAAGAAAAAAACCACCTCATTTGTTCAACCTAGATGAATCTCGAATACGTTATGCTCAGTGAAAGGAGCCAGGCCCAAAAGGCTACATGCCGTATGAGTTCACTTATATGGCATTCTGGAAAAAGCCAGACCATAGAGAAGGAAAACAGACCAGGGGCTTGATTTTCAAAGACACTCAAAGGAACTTTCCGGAATGATGGAACTGTTCCATATCTTGATATGACTACACAGTGGTATATATTTATCAAAACTTGTAGAACTGTACATTAAAAATGGTGAATTTTATTGTATATGAATTATAAGTTAAGAAACGGGGCAGGGAAAAGACGTGGGGAGTGCATTCGGACATTCAGGCGGGTGCACAGGCGGTGAGAAGAGGTATCTGGGCAAGGAACGGGGTGTCACCACCTGGTGACCCCCCTGTGACCCACAGGTCACCTTGGGCTTCCCTGTCCTTTGGTGAGCCGGGGCTACAAATCCGCGAAGCCCTGGAGGTGATGTCTGCTCCTTCCTGTGCTCCTCACCTCCAACACCTGCCATGTGTGGTCCATTCACCCCACATTTGCCTGCAATGGCCTCTTTACTGGCCCAAATCCACCCCCACTGGGCATTCAGGGCTTGGGTGACTTAGAAAACGGGAGAAGGCCTGGGCCCCTGCCATTCCGCTGCCGTTTCTACCTCCTCTTCCATTTCTGCCTCATCCTCTCCACCTGGTTTGCTCCTGGGAGCTCCAAATATTTTCCCCTTTGTTATAAAGAGCTATGCGCTTGAGATATGGACACTTGACTGTACATAGTGAAACTGCAATAAAAAGTAAAAAAAAAGAACAGTTGGGATTTTCCCAGCTCCTTTCCATAGAAGCTCTCAAACTTAGGTACTCAGTAGAGCCAGGGCCTTCTTTTCATGAGGAATCTCTTTGGTATTATAAAGAGCAACTTTTCCCCTTGGTGGCTCAGACTTAAAGAATCTGCCTGCAGTGCAGGAGACCCAGGTTCGATCCCTGGATGAGGAAGATCCCCTGGAGATGGGAAAGGCACCCCACTCCAGTGTTCTTGCCTGAAGACTCCCATAGACAGAGGAGCCTGGCTGGCTACAGTCCGTGGGATCTCGAAGAGTCAGACATGACTGAGCAACGAACACTTTCGCTTTTCACTCACCACCTCCCCCGCCCCCCACCTTTATTCCTGATGTTTGGGACCCAGACATCAACCAGGGTGAGCACCCCCCGATGCAGCTCTGAGCTCTAGTCCTCCCAAAAGCATGCGGAAAGGACTCCGCCCTAGTCCCAGCCTCTGCTTGCTGCTGGGGTGTCTCTGTGGAGGTGGAGCCGTCTGTCCATGTATGCAGCCTCAACAGTTGTCTCTTCCAAACGCACTGTCAGAAAGGTCCCAGCACAGGCTATGTGACACTCCAGCTTTCCCCTACCTTGAGGAGCCTACCTTTAAAATTCATGCAATTTGCCCCTGGCATATCCTCTTGTCCATGCTTTTCTTCAGGCTCACCTCTCCACGCCCTCTCTTCCACCACTTCCCCATCACTGCCCTGATGGTTGCAGGCCCAAAGCTTCAGGCCAGCCGCTCCAGCCAGGCCCATTTACTGCACTAATTAACAGCCTAGCAGCAAGAATTCCAAGGTCCTCCCCAGGAAGGGCTGGCCTGCTCCCCAAAGAAGTTGCTCTCCCTGGCCCCTCTGGAGGTGATGCCCCCAGCACCCTGAGCCTGGGCCTTCTTCCTACTCCAAGCCCTTTCCCCTTGTCTTTTGGTGAGCATGAAACAATTTCCTCTTATCACTGAGCCTCGCCATTGGGCAGATTAATGAACGTGAACCCGGCCCCAGAGGCCCACTTGCCAAAAATCTCTGCAGTGTATTGAGCTGTCCCCATGGTGAGCTGCACTAGGGAAAATTCCTGGGCAATGAAAGACACAGAGCCTCTCTGTTGAGTCCCCAGCAGCAGCCGTAGCTCCAATCCGACCCAGAGATCCACTGCAGAAACGATCTTCCACTGCTAGCACCTCCTTTGCCCCCATCCAACCATCCTCAAGCACCCCGTATAAGCATCTGACCCCTCCTCCCCCAGTAGCCAGCTCTGAGGCTCCCTGATGCTTTGAGAAATAAAGAAACAGCCCCAGCCAGTGGCCCATGCCATAAACACCCAGGGGCTGGTGGGGCCCCCACTAGGGCTCAGGCATCTTGGTGACTGACAGGCGCTCTCGTTAGCAGCACACCACCCGGCCCTCCTATGCCTGGCCCTGCACTCTGTGATAAAGCCACAGGGCCAGGGCAGAACTAGCTTGGTGTTCGCGGGAGGCTGTTTGTTTTCTTCCCTTCAGAGGAGTTCTTAACACACTGGTGTGTAGGACTCACTCCTCACAATGGGAACTAGATGGAGCTAGTAAGGGCCTTGGGGTTATTTGCTTTGAAAACACCCAGCACAAGGGGTCTTTGAAAAAATTCTCAGGAGCAGGGATCCCACAGCATCCAGCCAAGGGTTCAGGGAGCCAGTTGTTCTCTTAAGGGAAGCTGCCAGCTCTGGGGGTCACCTGGAGGGTTTTGCAGCCGTGACTATCGTATCAGTAGCAGAATTTGAACCCGTGAATCACATGGCTTGATGGAGTGGAATTGTTCCTCCCCATTTATGGGGCGTGGGGCTTCCCTGGTGGCTCAGCTGGTAAAGAATCTGCTTGCAATGCAGGAGACCTGAGGTCAATCCCTGGGTTGAGAAGATCCCCTAGAGAAGGAAATGGCAACCCTCTCCAGTATTCTTGCCTGGAAATCCATGGACAGAGGAGCTGGAGAGCTACAGTCCATGGGATCCCAAAGAGACAGACATGACCAAGAGACCGACACTTTCACAGTCATTTATGGGGTGACCTTCTCTCTCCCAAGATTGATTCCTACATGGAGTTCGCATGCATTGGCTTCCTCACTGGCAGGATTCCCAGCCTGTTGGGATGGGCATTGGCCAATTTAGGCATCACTGATGCAGGATCACTGACGCAGGTGGACTGTTGCCTGTGGTTGAGCCGTGGACGAGTGCTGTATTGTTGGACCACATGTCAGTCTGTGAATTAAACTCAACTGATCTTTCCCATTTGTATATCTTAACCAGAATGCATGGTCCTTTGTTGTGAATTTCTTTGGCATTTCCCTGATGACTATTGAAGTTGAGTTCCTTTGCTTATGTTTAATGACCTTTTTAAGGTCATTTTTAAGGTTTAATTTTTTTAAGTGACTGTTCAAGTGTTTTGCCCATTTTTCTATTGGATTTTCAATCTCTACCTATTGAAGAGTAGGAGTTACTTTCATATTCTGACTATCACTCTTGTTGGATATATGTTGATAGAAAAAAAAATTTTTTTTAAGTCCTTCACCCAGATAGCTTGAGAAGCAAGACCATGAGAATTAACACTGTTTGTCCTATCCATGACAATATATTGCAGATTTCTTTCCAAAGATCAGAGAGAGGAGATAGGAATTTACACTTAATATCCTCACTCAGGAGTATTAAAGTTGCAAGGATAAGATGCCCAATTCAAGCTAGTTCAAGAAGAAAAGGAATATATCAACCCTCAGAAGTGCAATAGACGCAGGGATGGCTTGATTCAGGTGTTCAAGGGCATCTCCCTCCCACCCCCCATCATTTTTTTCTGTGTTCTCTATGTTGGCTTTGTTTTCTGGCAAACTCTTTCTGTTGGAGAGAATGGATCCCAGAAACTCTGGACTTACATGATTCTTGTCTCAGGTTGAGAGATACCCTCTGCCTCCCAGTGTTTATATAAATTCCCCCAAAGGATTTTAATGGGCCATGGTTGGGTTACAAGCCTACCAAAGGACCAGTCTGAGTTCTAGGCCATACTATAGCAGAGGATACAGAATCCTGAGCCTGAGATTCCTATCAGAAAATGTATGGATTAAAGGAAGGTCAGTAGCTGAAGGGAAGGGAAGCAGCGTGGACCACAAGTAATATGCATCCCCTACTTCAACTAGGAGGGCAAAGGGTGGAAAGCTTTCAAGTGAGGCTTAGCGGTGCATATGTGGTAGCACAGGATGAGAGAGGTGTAAAATTGTTGCTGTGTTGGAGAAAGATGGATCTGGTATTACTGGGTGGTAGGGAGCAGCAACTGACTTGTGACAAGGAGAAATAATAGGTGACTATACTTTTAGATATATGGTTCTCTCTTCATGGTTACCTAATTCATTTATTCATCCACTTTTTCATGTGACAAATACTTGTTGAATACTAATTCTTTTGCCAAACTTTCCTACATAATTATTACTGTGATACATGAAACAGATGTAGTCTCTGACTTCACAGAGCTAATAGTTTAGTTATATAAACTTCTCAAAAATGTTCTTTTCTAAAAAAAAAAGATAACGCAGCCTTGTTCTTACAAAGGATACTGAGCAAAAACCAGTAAGTTGGGCCATGCTAAGAATTCAGATGTTAGCAGCTTTTATCATGAATAATATTTTCCACCAGAGACCAAGGATGAGGTAATCCCTGCTAATAGGTATGCAATTTATCTCTGAGCTTCCTGGCAGCTAAGGCAAAAAGGAAAATCTGTTTAATGACCTCACTTTCACTGGTGCCAATTCAGTTTGGAAAGGCAAACCTTTTCTTGGGTCCAAGTACTTGGAGGAATTTATTAAATGGGCCCATATATATATATAATATATTGGGTAACATCATAAAATCATTATCTTCTAACCTGACAAAATGACCAGGGGCCCCACACAAGTATTTCAGGCAGCAGCATTTCGTGCTTGGCCCCCTCAAACTTCTCCCCAGATCTACTTCAAGCAGCATGGAATCGGAATGACATCACATTTCTATGGAAGAAATGCTTTTAGAAAAGTCTTTTCCAACTTCTTCAAATAGAGGTTTGGTTTTGCTTTTTGTTGTTTCTATATCCTGTTCTAGATACCTGTGGTTCCACCTGCTTATCTGCATAATCTGGAATCCTGATTATCTATCCACACACTTATTCTGCTCATCTTCCCTTCTCACTAGATTTCAGTTACTTAAGCCAGGCCTCATACCTTTACAAATTCTGTGTTTCTAGTATCTATCACTGTATTTGAGTAAGAGAGTGAGTGCTGTGGGAATGGGAAGGATGGAGGAAGGAAGAAGGAAGGGAGGAAGGAAGGGAAAAGGGGAGAAAGAAAGGAAAAAGGGAGAAGGAAAAAGGGAGAGGAGAAGAGTGTCTCTTCAAGGATGGGAAAGAAAGGAAACCAATCAGAAAAATCCCAAATTTGAGCTAAAAGAGGCAGGTTTGGTCTAATCAAGTGTCCTCAGTGTAGGAAGGCCATTTAGGGATGTGTGAGGAGCCAATGAGAAGAGTAAATGAAAGTTTGCTTCATTTTAAGAAGACACTAAAAACTTTTGAGTTACTTGGAGCCATGCCATTTCTGAAGCAAAGTCATAAAAATCCTTCGAGGCTTTTTTATAGCAAAAAGTAAATTTTGCTATAATGTGGGTGTTTTTTAAATATCTTTGACATGATGGAAAATAGGACTACCAACATCAGAGCATGCTGAGACATTCGATGGCTCTGGTTGTATGTGAAACCATAGCGTTTATTGCCCCCAGCCCAGAGGATACAGTTCAAGCCTGGTGGCAAGAGGGACACAGCCACGCCCACAGGCCTGGCCTCCTCTGTCCCTGAGCAGCAATTCCAGGGACTACAATGACTCTTAGGGAGCAATAGAAAGATGTTGTGAGTAAAAATGGGACTTTCTCATCTTTATCATGGGGGCTTCCCAAGTGGCGCTAGTGGTAAGAACCTGCCTGAGAATGCAGGAGACATAAGAGACCATAACTCAGGTTCGATCCCTGGGTTGGGAAGATCCCTTGAAGTAGAGCTTGGCAACCCACTCCATAGTCTTGCCTGCAGAATCCCATGGACAGAAGAGCCTGGCAATCCATAAGGTAACAAAGAGTCAGACATGAGGGAAGTGACTGAGCACGCAAGCACACATCTTCATCATGATTGATGAAAGTCTCCATTGGGTATTTATTTTTTTTTAACATACCAAGTTTGTAAATTAAAAAAAAAATGCCCAAAGGAGACTTCTCAATCAGTTATGATGAAGATGAAAAAGTCCCACATTTTTACCCACAAAAAATGTCCCATTTTTTACCGACAACATCATTCTATTGCTCCCTGAGTCATGGTGGTCCTGGGGTTGCTGCTCAGGGACAGGGGAGACCAGGCCTGTGGGCATGGCTGTATCCATATTGTCACCAGGCTTGAACTGCATTCTCTAGGGTGGGGGTGATGAACACCATAGTTTCACGTACAGCCAGAGCCATCAGATGTCTCAGGCATGCTCTGATTTTGATAATCCCACCTTCCATCTTGTCAAAGACATTAAAAGCACCCACGTTATAGCAAAATTTACTTTTTGCTATAAAAAAAACTTCAAAGAATTTTTATGACTTTGCTTTGGAAATGGTATGGCTCCAAGTAACTCATTTATTTTGTAATTAGTCATGGTTTCTCAGGTTTCACCGCTAATTGTGCACAGCAAAGCAAGAAAACATAACCTCAAATTGCATTCAAATGTGGTAAAATTTTAATGCATACAAAGTTTAACAAGTAATGACATTCGTATATATTAATTAAGCAGTTGCTTGTTTTTAGTTTGCACTTTTGCATTTTGTATTTTGAAAGCAAAGATTTCAGATCTCAAGCATCTTTGTGAGCCTTTGCCAAGAGTGCAGGCCCTGGGCACAGTGCCTAGAATGCTCTGTGGCCTCACATATGAAGAGCTGGACAAATGTCTCTTTAGTTGTCAGAGATCTGATGTGGAAAGAAGGAAATAGTCCTTATGCTTTGAATTCAGGTTTCACCAATGCCTTTCCATCAGTCCAGAGCCGCATTAATAAGGCATGGTAAGCTTCATAACCAGTGTCTTGTTATAGGAGAGCTCTGGTCTGGGGACGGCAGACTTAACATTACAGACCTGAATTCACATCCTGGCTGTGCTCCACATAACCGTGCAGCATCAAAAAGTCATTTCACTTCTCAGAGACTTAGTTTCCTCATCTGTGGAATGGGGCCAGTGCTATCAATCCATCATCATTCCTGGGGTTGAGTTTCAAATGATATAATCTACAAGAAAAAATTGTATTAAGACAGATATTAAGACAGCTTAGGACAGTTGTTCTCATCCTTGCCTACACTTTAGAATCATCCCCAGGGGCTTTTAACAAGCACTGAAGCCTGGGTCCTACTGAAGACCAGTTAAATCAGAATTGTTGGGGAATGAGACCAATGGTAGTTTTAAAAGGGCAACCCCTTCTGGTGATTCTAGTCTGCAGTTAGAATCACACTAGCTAGATGTTGAGGCCAGAGGTGCCTAGAGAGGACAGCTGTGTCCACGGCTGGGAGGGGCAAGCACTTCCCATTGGGAATGGGAGTGGCACCTTCCAGGTTTCCGTGGCGGCCGCAGTGGCTGTCCTAAGCGGATTCATCCTGTTGCACGAGTTTGGCTTGTTCTGGCTGCCCAGTCTCTTGGCAGTTGGTTCTTTGAACTTGGCAGTGAGTCTTTAGGCTCATGAATACATGTGCTTTCCTGACACACAGCCAGGCTTTGCTTCCCAGACTTGCAGTTACATGGGGCCACGTGAGCACGTTTGGACCAATGGATGTGAGCACTGCTTTCTCTTGGCCTTACCCGATGGACCAGTTTCCCTGGGCTGCCGTAACAAATTACCGGAAACAGGAGCTGAAACAATATAAATGTATTTTCTCAAGGTTCAGGAGGTCAGAGGTCTGAAATCAAGGTGTTGGAGGGATTGGTTCCTTCTCAGGGTTCTGAGGGAGAATCCATTCTCTTCTGGCTTCCAATGGCTCCAGAAACCCTTGGCCTTCTGGCTTGTACATGCATCATCCAATCTCTACCTGGGTCTTTATGTGGCTTCCCGCTGTGTCCCTGGGTCTTAACTCCTCCTCTTTTCTATTATAAGGACACTGATCATCATCTTGAGATCCAAGATGATTTCATCCAAAGATCCTTAACTTCATTACATCTGCAAAACTGTATTTCCAAATAAGGTCACACACCCAGGCACCAGGGGTTAGGACTTGGATGTATGTGTGTATATATATATATATATATATATATATATTTTTTTTTTTTTTTTTTGCAGAGTGGGGGCTGAGAAACACTATTCAACCCATTAAACCCCAAAGTAAAACAGAACAAACCAATAATCCCTCATTTGTTGTCTTCTGATGCTCTCTCTTCCCCACCCCGGGGGCTGGCTGAATAGAGAGTCCTATGAGGTCTTAGAGGAGGGCAGAGTCACAGGATGTGAGGGCCTGGGTCCCTGCATGACCAGTCACCTGTAAAGCATGGAGAAAGCTTCACGTCCTCAGCCCCTGTGACTGTGAGTCAGTTCTTACAGCAGTTAGTCCATCCTGACTTACACAGCAAACTTTGACATCCTTCCAATAGATTTACCTTCTGCCCAAACCAGCCTATTGAAACTAAGCTTCTATAATTTAAAAGAATATTATTTATTTCTTTGGCTGTGTCAGGTCTTAGTTGCAGCATGAGAGATCTTTGTTGTGCGCTGCAGGATTTTTCCTTGGGGTGCACAAAATCTCTAGTTGTGGGCTGTGGCTCCAGAGCGCTTGGGTTTTGGTAGATGCAGCTCGCCAGCTTAGTTTCTCCTCGGTATGTGAGATCTCAGTTCCCCTCATCAGCGATCGAACCTGTGTCCCCTGCATTGCAAGGCTGATTCTTAAACACTACCACAAACTTGGGGACTTCAAACAACGGAAATTTGTTGACAGCTCTGGAGACCAGAAGTCTGAAATCTAGATGTCAGCAGGGCCATGCTCCCTCTGAAGGGTCTGAAGGAGAGTTCTTCCTTTCCTCTTCCAGCTAATGGGGGCTCCAGGGGCTCCCTGACTAACAGTAGCATCACTTGAATCTGCTCCATCTCCACATGACTGGCCTTCTCCCCTGCCTTTCTCCTCTTTGTGTTTCCTCTTCTTCTTCTAAAGACACTCGCCATTGGATTGGAGACCCACTCTAGGATGATCTCATCTTAAGATCCTTCATTATGTTTGCAAAGGCCCCTTTCCAAGTTGAGTCGTGTTTGCTGGTGCTGGGGGTTAGGACTTGGACAAATCTTCTGGAACCACAGTCCAACCCCTGACACACCCAGAACCTCTGACCTTCAGGCACGTGCCCTTCTACCATCATCTCATGCTCAGTTGTGCCTAATGCTTTGCAACCCCATGGACTGTAGCCCTCCAGGCTCCTTGGTCTACAGGATTTTCCAGGCTAGCATACCGGAGTGGGTTGCTATTTGCTATTTCCTCCTCCAGGAGATCTTCCCGACCCAGGGATCGAACCGGTGTCTCCTGCATTGGAAGGCAGATTCTTTACTACTGCACCACCAGGGAATCCCTCATCTCTTTAGCACTTATTCTAATCTCTTGCTTCTCATCCACATGCTAACCTCTCATGGCAAGGAGAACATGAAGGACCCTACAAAGGTTGGAGTAGACATTAATATTCACAGAGAGACAGGGAGAACTTATTTTATAGCCCACAGCATGGTTTGATGCCTGGCTTACAAGAAGCCCACGTTCCTATTAAGAATGAGTGAATCTTGCATTTACTGGCTTCCCGCCATGCTTGCTGGTGCTGTCATAGGTCTTATTCCACTTGGCTCCCAAGACCGCCAGCTGGATGGTTGCTGCTTTCACCATTTGTCCACATGAGAAAATCAAGAATGAAATAGTTTGGCTAGCAGAGCCTAAGTCAACAGTCTGAATGTAAGTTTATTTGGGCAGTGATTCCAAAAAGAACTGGGGAGGGATTGGAGAAGTGAGATGGGGGTCGGGGTGGGGCAGGAAGGAAGGCAGTACAAGGTGTGCTAATGGGCAAGTTATGGCTGCAGGCACTCGGGGTTGAATTCAACCGAGGAGTCTAGGAGACAGAGTAGAGCCCATCTCAGAAGGATGAAGAAGCTGTACTAATCATTCATCGGGCCCCACCTGATGTCTTTCCAAGGCTATTTCCAAAAGCTTTAACTGCCTGGCTCTTTCCAACCTGATTAGCTAACAGGTAGAACAAGCGTTGGAGAAGGAAATGGCAACCCACTCCAGTGTTCTTGCCTTGAGAATCCCAGGGACGGGGGAGCCTGGTGGGCTGCCGTCTCTGGGGTCGCACAGAGTCAGACACGACTGAAGCGACTTAGCAGCAGCAGCAGCAGCAGCAGAACAAGCGTTGGTGGCCAGAGAAGTCCTCAACAAGTTTCAGGGACTTGTGATGAGAAGCCTTTGATGCCAAGGGAAATGGACAGAAGCTGGGCAGGGGGTGGGAGTGGGTAAGGGCAGGACACTGATGCTGTTTGCCTCCAAAGTCACCGCTTGTTCTGCCATGGTCCCCAGTGCCTTGCACCAACTGTGGGGGACAGCCTTGTGGCCCAATACCCACCTCACTGCCTGTCCTACAACCAGTTCATACTGAAATCCTGTGCTATTTGCAAGACTTCCCGAAGCCTAAAGGCTTTGAGATCAAGTTCAGAAGATTCTTCCCGCATGCTTCTGCAGTGTGTGTTTCTGTGTGATGGGTTCTGTGTGACCCAGTGACATGCATCATACTTGAAATATTTCCACTGCTGACAAAATAAATCAGCTCTCCCCGCTGTAGCGCTCAGCTTATTAGGGGAAAATGGAAAAAGGGCATTAAATATTAATGATGCATATTTCCCTCTCCCTTGGCACCTTCTATGCGGCTGCTCACTGCCCAGCCAGAGCAGCCTTCTGTCTTTTTTCTCCTATGATGATAGGAGACAGAAGGGACCTTTGACAAGGTGGTGAGGGACATGAGCACAAAATGGGGATCCAACTGGCTTTCTAGGTTTCTACTTGGGAGCACTCATGTCTCTATCCAATGCCAAGGACCACAGCACCCTGAAATTCCATCTGCAGTGGAAACCTTGTCCCTCTGCTAGTTTGACTTGGGAGCATTCACAGTAAGGAGAGAGTGCAGTTTCTTGAAGGAAAGATGGTTTCAGAGGAGCCAGCTCGGGAGACATGAACCTTGGAGAAGCGGTTGATAAGTCCTGAGCTAACAGACACAGGATACCACTGGCTTTGCCTCTGGGTTTGTTCATTTTCAGCAAACATTCGATAAAGGCACCCTTGCCTGTTAGCCCAGGACACTGAGGAGGTTGTGCGCAGGCAGCTTTTAGGCCTCGGAAAGAAATCGTCCCAGAAATATCGGTGTTTCATTTGGCTAATTTGTGAAAACTTCTGCACAAAAATAAAAAATTAATCCCTAAGAGGAATTCTCTTTTAGAATGCTGGAAAGATGGATTTCTTAGTTTTTTTTTCAATTAATTTTTCATTACACAAGTAAAGCATTAATCCAATTTTGTAAAAATTAAATCATTACACATAAGGCTAGAGCAGCTTTCTCACTCCTCTCCCGGGTCCTCATGCACTCCCATCACCAGTTAGTACTGGCAGCATCACAGCAAATGATCCCAGAGAGGAGCACTGAGGTTCTTACATTTGTTTCTGATGCTCTTTCCCCCAAAATGCTGCTCTGGTTTTCAGGTGAAGTCTACTGTGATTTGGTCTTGTGACTACTCTCTTTTGTCCTCTTCCTCGGCTCAAACCATCTGCACAAGGCTCAGTAAGTGTCTTCCAAAGACCATTTAATCCTTTGTGTCTGAGTTCAGGTGCCCTCGAAGGTTCTATGTCCTATGGCATCAGGGCAAACCTGGCTTTCAACACTGGTCCCAGCCTGTCTCTCTTGCCCCTTCCTGTCTCCCTACCTGGTCCTCCTGTCTCTGGCCCCGCTCTAATCTTCTGGAGCAGCTTAAACCTACCCCGTGGGGTCAGCCTCTGGACCTTTTCTCATGTGGTTCCCCTTTCCCTTCTTCTTGCTTCATCACCCTCTTATTTCAAGACTCAATATCCTTGATGAAGCTTTCTGTCTGTGCTGGCGCCCTGGGTCTTTCGTCTTAGGACTCATCTCTAGTTAGCACTGGAACTTTAGGAGTAAAATTTCTCCTGGAGTTGTATTTGCTCCTCTTTTACCCCACAGGAGCTCATTTGGGCTAGGGTCTATGCCTCAGTTGGCACCATCATCAGGGCTATCATTGAGACCTGCCACTGGCCAGCCTTTGTCCCTGGTGCTTCACACTGGGACATTCCTCTGTTTCTTTCCTGTTTACCGCTGAGGATCTTGGACCAAGAGACCTTGTGTCTCTTGTCAAAAGTCGCATAGTGGGTACAGATCAGAGGCGGGATTCAAACCCAGGGCTAACTCCCAAGTGTTTGAATGATAAGCACAAACATGTGCCTTCTCTAATTTTGCTTAGCCGGTGGCCTCCTCCGAGAAACCCTGTATCCATATGAAATGTGCGGCCCCCTCTGCCTGCCCTTTCCCTGGGCACTGGGAGAGCTATGATCAGGAATCTGGAGGGGGCTGGGAGAGGCTACCTTTCAGGCAGGCATGGGCCTCCAGGGACCCCAGTGAAGCCCGCAGCCATTTAGGTTAAATGAGCATCCAAAGGCCAGCGCAGCAGAGAGATCATGGGAAGACATTATCCACGGCTGTTTACAAGTGAGAGTGAAGAAGTCCTTAGTGACTTTCTTGAGGAGGGAAGACACATCCCTTGAGGGAAAATTAGGCAAATTGCGTGCCCGTTAAGGCCGTGCAGGCCCAAATCCTCATGAGGGAGATTAACTCGTCACTGACTCGGCTGTCAGTCATGCTCTCTTCATGGCCTCCTGGGTTTCAGCATCATTGCAGCTGCAGGAAGATGCAGATGGATCAGTCCTCTCGCTCCTTCACTGGCATCAGGGGTGACAGGGCTGCATCTAGGGTGTCTCACTGGCTGCCACTTGGGCTGTTTCCACAAAGGATAATAATAACCGTCCCCTCTTCTGCACCTGCCAAAGACCCCTCACCTTTCAGGGCCCAGAAGCTCTCTTCTCCTGAGCTGCTCTCTGTCATATCTGCCTCTCCTGGTCAGAATGCAGTGCTGTGACAGAGCATGAATCCTCCCAGGTTCCAAGAGGATTCACGGATGGTACCTGAAAATATGGTTTGGTGGTCCCGTAAGAGTGGAAAATGCTCTTGCAAGGATCTTGCCAAAGGACCTTCTGACATGCTAATGTGTTGGATAACTCTCCTACAGAGAGTTGAAATCACTTCCTCAAAATCTTTGATCCTGGAACCCTTTTTAAGAACATCTGTTTCCGGAGAGTGGTGGTCCATTCCTCACACTGTAAGACCCACTGGAGTGGAAGAAAAATGAGAACCCTAGAGTAGAGGAGACCTGGGTGAGGGTGTCTTCCTCCTCAGGCTGCTGCAGGTCCCTGGTGCTCTGGGCCTTGGCTTCCCCATGTTGAAGCATGTTCCCCATGTTAGAACATCTAGGAGTGGCTGGGAAGATAACGTGAGCTATGGTTCTTTGTGCTTACTGAGTTCAACCCTGGACTCGTTTTCTTCCACCCAACCTCAGTGTTGTACCACTGACATACTGCAGACCCTCTGAAGGGGCCTCTGAGAGCTGACCTGCATGAGAGCTGCTTTTATATGCATTTCTCCTCCCCCACAAGGCTGTGAGCTACATGAGAGCAGACGCTGTATCTTGGTTCTTTTTTTTTTCTTTTTTTTAATACTTTTGTATTTGGAGTGTAGTCAGTTAGCAATGTTGTGATAGTTTCAGGTAGACAGCATGTATATTGGTTTTAGTCTGCTTCCGCCTAAGGTGCTTGACCCACAGAAAGTGCTGATGCATGGTTGACACATTCATTCTGAATGTTGTGACTCTTTCAATTATGTGGACTCACAAGTCTATGGATCTCTTGGCGAGTCTTCAGGGTTGGGTGGGGCCTATATAGGAAATAATTGACCCGAGGAGGAATACATGAGTCCTCTTTTACTCTTAAATTCACTGAAAGTATGTTGTGCATACATTTTTAATACTTTTTTCCTATAAAAATAAGAGCTACTCATTGTAGAAAGTTTATAAAGTATGGAAAGACATAAAGAAGAAAATTAAAATTACCCATAATCCCAGCCACTGCTAATGTTTATATCTCTTCAGTTTTTTTCCATTGACATTGTGTGTATGTATGCATGAATATATCATATAAATTCAATATTATATATAAATAAAAATTGATAATTTTGTTCAAAATGCTTTATAAGCTGCTTTGTTCACTTGACAATATATTGTCAGCATGTGTGTTTGTGCTTAGGTCCTCAGTCATGTCTGACTCTTTGTGACCCTATAGACTGTAGCCCTCCAAGCTCCTCTGTCCATGGGGATTCTCCAGGCAAGAATACTGGAGTGGGTTGCCATGCCCTCCTCCAGGGCATCTTCTCAACCCAGGGATCAAACCCAGGTCTCTTGCATTGCAGGTGGATTCTTTACCAGCTGAGCCACCAGTGAAGGCCAAGAATAACTAGAGTGGATAGCCTATCCTTTCTCCAGGGGAATTTCCCAACCTAGGAATTGAATCTGGCACCCCACCCCAGTACTCTTGCCTGGAAAATCCCATGGACGGAGGAGCATGGTAGGCTGAAGTCCATGGGGTTGCGAAGAGTTGGACACGACTGAGTGACTTCACTTTCACTTTTCACTTTCATGCATTGGAGAAGGAAATGGCAACCCACTCCAGTGTTCTTGCCTGGAGAATCCCAGGGACGGGGGAGCCTGGTGGGCTGCTGTCTATGGGGTCGCACAGGGTCGGACACGACTGAAGCAACTTAGCAGCAGCAGCAGCAGGAATTGAATCAGGGTCTCTTGAATTGCAGATGGATTCTTTACCAGTTGAGCTATCTGGGAAGCCCCATTAAGCATAGTAGAAGTTATTAAATAGTCTTCTATATCATTTTAAATGGTTGCCACATATCCTGTTATGTGCACATAACACGATTTATTTGGTGAACCTCATTTTGGTTGTTTCCATTCTTTTCTATTATAAACAGTGAAATAATAAAGATCCACATAGCAGTCCCTATCAAAATACCAATGGAATTTTCCATATAAATAGAATAAAATAGTTCTAAAATCGGCATAGAAACGTGAAGACCCTGAATAGCCAAAACAACCTTGAGAAAGAAAAAGAAAGTTGAAGGCATCATGCTCCCTGATTTCAAACTATATTGTAAAGCTACAGTAATCAAAACCATGTGGTACTATCACAAAACCAGACACAAAAATCACTGGCACAGAATAGAGAGACCAGAAATAAACCTGTACATATACGGTCAATTAATCTATGATGTAACCATTTGAATACCCATTTGAATGCAGAGTTCCAAAGAATAGCAAGGAGAGATAAGAAAGCCTTCTTCAGTGATCAATGCAAAGAAATAGAGGAAAACAATAGAATGGGAAAAACTAGAGATCTCTTCAAGAAAATTAGAGATACCAAGGGAACATTTCAGGCAAAGATGGGCACAATAGAGGACAGAAAGACTATAGACCAAACAGAAGCAGAAGCTATTAATAAGAGGTGGCAAGAATACACAGAAGAACTATACAAAAAAGATCTTCATGACCTAGATAATTACGACGGTGTGATCACTCACCTAGAGCCAGACATCCTGGAATGTGAAGTCAAGTGGGCCTTAGGAAGCATCACTACAAACAAAGCTAGTGGAGGTGATGGAATTCCAGGTGAGCTATTTCAAATCCTGAAAGATGATGCTGTGAAAGTGCTGCACTCAATATGTCAGCAAATTTGGAAAATTCAGCAGTGGCCACAGGACTGGAAAAGGTCAGTTTTCATTCCAATCCCAAAGAAAGGCAATGCCAAAGAATGCTCAAACTATCACGCAATTGCACTCATCTCACATGCTAGCAAAGTAATGCTCAAAATTCTCCAAGCCAGGCTTCAACAGTGCATGAACCATGAACTTCTAGATGTTCAAGCTGGTTTTAGAAAAGGCAGAGGAACCAGAGATCAAATTGCCATCTGTTGGATCATTGAAAAAGCAAGACAGTTCCAGAAAAACTTCTACTTCTGCTTTATTGACTATGCCAAAGCCTTTGACTGTGTAGATCACAACAAACTGTGGAAAATTCTTAAAGAGATAGGAATACCAGACCACCTGACCTGCCTCCTGAGACATCTGTATGCAGGTCAAGAAGCAATAGTTAGAACTGGACATGGAACAACAGACTGGTTCCAAATCAGGAAAGGAGTACTTCAAGGCTGTATACTGTCACCCTGATTACTTTACTTAGACGCAGAATACATACACCATGGGAAATGCTGGACTGGATGAAGCACAAGCTGGAATCAAGATTGCCTGTCAAAATATCAATAATGTCAGATATGCATATGATACCACCCTTATGATAGAAAGCAAAGAGTAACTAAAGAGCCTCTTGATGAAAGTGAAGGAGAGTGAAAAAGTTGGCTTAAATCTCAACATTCAAAAAACTAAGATCATGGCATTTGGTCCCATCACTTCATGGCAAATAGATGGGGAAACAATGGAAACAGTGACAGACTTTATTTCTGGGGCTCCAGAATCAAGGCAGATGGTGACTGCAGTCATGAAATAACACTTGCTCCTTGGAAGAAAAGCTATGACCAATCTAGACAGCATATTAAAAAGCAGAGACATTACTTTGCCAACAAAGGTCTGTCTAGTCAAAACGATGGTTTTTCCAGTAGTCATGTATGGATGTGAGAGTTGGACTATAAAGAAAGCTGAGCACTGAAGAATTGATGCTTTTGAATTGTGGTGTTGGAGAAGACTCTTGAGTCCCTTGGAGTGCAAGGACATCAAACCAGTCTATCCTAAAGGAAATCAGTCTTAAATATTCATTGGAAGGACTAATGTTGAAGCTGAAACTCCAATACTTTGGCGACCTCATGCGAAGAACTGACTCCTTGGAAAAGACCCTGATGCTGGGAAAGATTGAAGGCAGGAGGAGAAAGGGATGACAGAGCATGAGGTGGTTGGGTGGCATCACCCACTCTATGGACGAGTTTGAGCAAGCTCTGGGAGTTGGTGATGGACAGGGAAGCCTGGCGTGCTGCAGTCCATGGGGTTGCAAAAAGTCAGACATGACTGAACGACTGAACTGACTGAATCTGTGATGAAGGAGGTGAAAATATACAATGGGGAAAAGACAGTTTCTTCAATAAATGTTGTTGGGAAACCTGGATGTGCAAAAGGATCAAACTACCCCATATTAAAAAATAAACTCAAAATGGGTTAAAGAATTGAATCTATGACTTGAAAACATAAAGTTCTTACAAGAAACATAGGTGGAATGCTCTTTGACTTTGGTATTAGCAATATGTTTTTGGATCTATCTCTTCAGGTAAGGGTGATAAAAGCAAAAATAAACAAATGGGACTACATCAAACTAAAAGAACTTTTGGATAAGGAGAAAAAAAACATTAACAAATGAAAAGGCAACTTAAGAAATGGGAGAGGATATTTGCAAATGATATATCTGATAAGAGATTAACATCCAAATTTAGAGAGAACTCATATAACTCAGTATAAAAAAAACCTGATGGAAAAATAGGCAGAAGACCTGAATAGACCTTTTTCTCAAGAAAGCCAAAAGATGGCCGATGGATACATGAAAAAATGCTCAGCATTACTAATCATCAGGGCAACGCAAACCAAAACTACAATGAGACATTACCTCACACTTGTCAGAATGGCTATTATTTTAAAAAGACAATAAATAACAAGTGTTGGTGAAGATGTGGAGAAAAGAGAACCCTCATAAATGAGTGTAGCAACTTATGGAACAAAATATGGAGGAGGTTTCTCTAAAAATTAAAAATAAGAACTAGCAGACTTTCTGATGGTCCAGAGGTTAAGACTAGAGCTTCCACTGCAGGGGGTGCCTAGGTTTGATCCCTGGTCTGGGAAGTTCTACATGCTGTGCAGTGTGGCCAAAAAGAAAATAAAAAAATAAATAAAAATCTTCCTTGGGCTTCCCTGGTAGTCCAGTGGTTAAGAATCTGCCTAGCAAGGCAAGGAACCCAGGTTCAATCCCTGGTCTAGGAAGCTGCTGCGTGCCTCGGAGGTACTAAAGCCATTCACCACAACTGCTAAGCTTGCCTTGCTAGAGCCCATGCTCCACAACAGTGGAAACCACAGCAACGGGAAGATGACACATGGCAAAGAAGAGTAGCCCCTGCTTGCGACAACTTGAGAGAAAAAGCCCGTGTGCAGCAGTGAGATGCAGTCTCGGCACAGCCAAAAATAGAGAAATAAATAAAATTGAATAAGTAAATAAATAAAACTTTCCTTTCTAAAAAATTAAAATAAAATAAAATTCCACTCTGGGTATTTACCAAAAAAAACAGAAATACTAGTTTGAAAAATATATGCACTCTTGTGTTCATTGTAACATTATTCACAATAATCAAGATATGGAAGCAACCTAAATGCCCACTGATAGATGAATGCATAAAAAAGATGTGGTGTGTACGTGTACACACACACACACACTCACACACATGGGCAGGCACACTCACAGACAATGGAATATTACCTAGACAAAAAAAAAAAAAAAAGAATTAAATCTTGCCATTTGTGATAACATGGATTGACCCAGAGGGCATTAGGCTAAACGAAATAAATCAGAAAGTCAAATGCTATATGATTTTACTTATGTGTGGAATCTAAAAAATAAATCAAAACAAAACAAGCAAACAAAACAGAAACAGATGCAGATACAGAGAATAAACTGGTGGCTGCCAGAGGGAATCAAGGCGAAGCATTGTTCCACATAGGTGAAGAAGAATTAAGAGATACAAACTTTGATTTACAAAATAAATAAATCAAAGGGATGTAATACACAGCATAGGGAATATAGTCAATAATATTGCCATAACTATGATGACAGGTGGTTATTAGACTTACTCGAATCACAAACTAATATAATATTGTGTATCAACTATACTTCAATTTTTTAAAAAATCTCTTAAAAGGATTTTTTCAAGTATGGCTGTTTCGTCTCAGTCACCTGTCCCACATCTCTTCCTTGTCTGCTTTCCTTTTACACAGTGGTGTTCCCTGGGCTCTCTTTTGTTTCTATTCTGACCTCTCTTTGGTTGAGAATTGGCACTCAACTGGCTAAGTGCCAACCCTACCCCCATGCCAATTTCATACATAATCTGTGAATAAGAGGGCTTCCCCAGTGGCTCAGTGGTAAAGAATCTGCCTGCAATGCAGGAGATGCAGGCTCGAACCCTGGGTTGGGAAGATCCCCTGGAGGAGGACATGGCAACCCATTCCAGCATTCTTGCCTGAAGAATTCCATGGACAGAGGAGCCTGGCGGGCTACAGCCCAT
The DNA here is from genome assembly GCF_029407905.1 of Bubalus kerabau. Classification (NCBI taxonomy): domain Eukaryota; kingdom Metazoa; phylum Chordata; class Mammalia; order Artiodactyla; family Bovidae; genus Bubalus; species Bubalus kerabau. The sequence goes on from NC_073645.1 coordinate 36,018,788, forward strand.
GGGGTCACAAAGAGTCAGACACGACTGAAGCGACTGAGCATGCACACGCTGTGACTATGAAACATCTGTAAATTTCACATTCTTACTTGGGGGCCAATAATATCCTAGTTTAGAAACTCATGTAAACTCTTATCCAAAGCCGTCCACTGACCAAAAAAAAATTGTTAACCTCCCCCCTTGCAAAATCCAAGCTTATAATAAAACTTTTGCCTTCAAAACACACAATTTCTGTTTAAAGTCACCCTCTCATTCACTACCCCCTACCCACATCCCCCAAACCCCAACAGACATCTCTATATGTAGATAATTTCATAGGGTTTAAATTTAGCAGGAAAATAGTGAGTGAGTCCAGTTCCTCCTGCCCAAAGAGTGTTTCCAGAAGGTTTGAGGGTTTATCAGCCTCATCTTCTAAACTGTGGATTATCTTCCAAAGCAGTTAATTGCAATCAATTTTTTTTTTGGCAATCGGTTTTTCAGTTTTGAAATCTGGTTTGATTTTTCCTTACTTCCTAAACGAAACAAGAAACAAAAAGCGAGCATGCACACACACATATTCCAGGAGAGCTGGCGCTTCTCACTGTGAGCCATTTATCGTGATCCAAAAGATTTACTCAGAGGCATAATTAATTGGAACTTATTTCAGTGGAAGTTATTTCCCTTCATCTCATTACAGAAACAAAAGAAGATTATGGGCCAGGGATCCATGAGGTTTCAAGAGAGTCTACTGATGAATGAAGTTGGAAGGAGTTGACACACGGTCAGAGATGGTTAACATCCAGAAATTCTTACAAAGTAACAGCAATTCTTTTCCATTAATCCCGCCTTGCCTCTTTGATCTTGAATGGTACCATGGCTGCAAGTTAAGTACAGAGTTACCCTGGCATTAAAGGGCCCCAAAGACCTTGCCTTGGAGAAGCATTCTTCGAGAACTTGGAAGATTAAAAATAACAACGATAATAAAAACAAACAAATACACAAAAGAGAAAAAAAAAATGTGAACAAGCAGAGAATCCAGTAGAGAGATTTTAAAGCTATTATACTGTAAATCTGCCACCTGCGCTCTTTAGGAAAAGCACATCTCTGTGAATAGGGAAACGGATGATGTTGGGTCTGGAAACTTTGAGTCACCGTTGCCTTTTTCTGTAAGATGAAATAATTAAAAGAAAGAGAGACTGGGGAAAGGATACAGTTGGGTAGACACTTGAAGGATCTTTTTTAAGCAAATGATCTACTCATTTTTCTTTTGTTCTCTTTTCGTTTTTCTAATGTTTCTCTGAGGCTCTCAGAACTCCAGCAAGAAAGCACGTGGACGTTTAAGAGCCCTAACATTTGCAGCGACTATTAGAGATGCCCAAACCGAGAAGGGGCTCAGGGGACCTGTCCTCTCAGTTTGTAGCCTCTTCTGACCCAATGGACTGAGCCCCAACTCTTTTAATGTTCTTTCAACTCTGGAAGTGGCCCGAGGCCATTAAACATTCCTTTAATTCTGGAAATGGAAGGGAGAGGGGTGAATGTGGCTGGAGAGGGAGGCTGTTATCACCCAGCACGGCTGGTGGTCAGGCTTCATGCTCAAAATTGTCCAATTAAAGAAATAAAAATGTAAGCTCTGTCGGGAAAAAATGCAAATAAGGTGGCTTGGGGTTAAGATTTTGAGTGGTTTGGTGGTTAAAATTATGCTCTTGTTTATGGGGGAAATGAATTTTTTTTATATCTATATACAGTTGGGTAAATTAGGCAACCATCTATTATGTAATTGAGTAACAACATAATCCATCATAATGGTGAGGCAGGCCAAAGCCAGTGTAAATTGAGGAGACTGTTTCATTCTTCCTACTTTAGCTTTTAAAAAAGCAACAGTTTGGTGGGGGGAGGGTTAAGTCTCTCTTTTTCCTTCCGGAGGGTGGTATCTCACAGTGCTTTCTCACCAATTTGAATTCTTAGGGGATGGGGTGAGGTTGCAGGGGCTCAGGCATGACCAGGGAGGATGTGTGTGTAAGAGGGTGTGTGTGTGTGTGTGTGTGTGTGTGTGTGTGTACACCCTGGCAAGTGCCTGCACCCAGGCACATCCTAAAGCCTATTTATAGTGGACACTGTGGTGGGCCCTCAGCTTCCTCTTTAGAAGTGGGGTGCTTATTCATCCAGCTGAAGGCAGTGCTGGGCTGCTGGAGGCTCACAGTCAGAAGCTGCCCTCACCAAAGGGAGCTGCTTGTCTGACTGTATGCCCAAGCTCTGTGGCATCCTGAGTTTAATGACTGGTCCATGTTGGGGTCCAGTAACTCAGTGGTAAAGAATCCACCCACAATGCAGGAGACCGGGGTTTGATCCCTGGATTGAGAAGATCCCCTGGAGGAGAACATGGCAACCCACTCCAGTATTCTTGCCTGGAAAATCCCACGGACAGAGGAGCCTGGTGGGCTACGGCCCATGGGGTCGCAAGAGTCGGACACGACTTAGCGACTAAACCACCAACAACACCATGTCAGGGCTCACACCCTCAACCCTGTGTGCGGATTCAGGACAACAGAGGAGGTTATCCAGGCTCCAGAGCTCCCCGTGGGATCACAGGGGCCTCTGCTGTGACTGTATGGTGGCCCAACTTCTCCCTTGACTCAACCCCGCCTCCCTCCATCCTTCCCTCCCTCCACTTACAGATATGGATGAAGGGGCACACCCCAATACACCTCCCCTGCGTGTAAACCTCCAGGTCTCGGGTTGCTCTCCAGGGAAGCTGCCTACTGACTAATTGCCTTCTCTTCTTCATTTCAGGTGGGTGGTGGATGAGAACTGGCAGATCTGCTGTGTGTAATCACAAAGGCAGCTTTATCCACTGTGTTTCTGAAAACAGGGCTCCTGGGGACCCCTGAGATCACTGACAGTGGTGGAGCAGCTTCCGGGGGTTCATGATGTTGGGGCGTCTCCTCTTGTGTGACCTGTTATCCCGCCTCAGATGCCACCTTTTGCCTCGTTTCTTTGCACCAGATTTTCCCGTTGTAAATCACTTAAAGATGCACTGTGGTTCTGCAGAAGGACCTTATCTGAGGCCCAGCTCTGCCACTTACCAACTGTGAGTTCCTGTCTGGGCCTCAAAAGGTGGGGCTTCAAGGATGAGCCCACCTTACAGAGCAGCTGTGAAGTCAAGGAGATGCTGTGTACCACACAGGGAAGGGACAATGCCTCCACGCACAAATCAGTTAGCATCTTAGCTGGATCTAAACAACCAGCTCCAGCCAGACCCTGCCAGAGAAGGGCTCAGAAAAGAACTAAGCAGGGACTCTGGGTAGAACCTCTGATTTGGGAACAAGGCAAAATTGAGTTCACATCTCACCTTTACCATCCATTTGGGCAAACTACTAATGAAGTACAAGCTGGAATCAAGATTGCCAGGAGAAATATTAATAAACTCAGAAACAAAGATGACACAATCCTTATGGTAGAAAGTGAAGAGGAACTAAAGCGCCTTAGATGAAAGTGAAAGAGAAGAGTGAAAAAGTTGTCTTAAAATTCAACATTCAAAAAACTAAGATCATGGCATCCGGTCCCATCACTTCACGGCAAATAGATGGGGAAACAATGGAAACAGTGACAGATTTTATTTTCTTGGGCTCCAAAATCACTGCAGACTGTGACTGCAGACATGAAATTAAAAGATGGTTGCTCCTTGGAAGAAAAGCTATGACCAACCTAGACAGCATATTAAAAAGCAGAGACGTTCTTTGCCAACAAAGGTCTGTCGAGTCAAAGCTATGGTTTTTCCAGTGGTCATGTATGGATGTGAGAGTTGGACTATAAAGAAAGCTGAGAGCCAAAGAACTGATGCTTTTGAACTGTGGTGTTGAGATTCTTGAGAGTCCCTTGGACTGCGAAGAGATCAAACCAGTCAATCCTAAAGGAAATCAGTCCTGAATATTCATTTGAAGGACTGATGCTGAAGCTGAAACTTCAAATACTTAGGCCCCCTGATTCCAAGAACTGACTCATTAGAAAAGACTCTGATGCTGGGAAAGATTGAAGGCAGGAGAAGAGGACGATGGAGGATGAGATGATTGGATGGCATCACTGACTCAATGACATGAATTTGGGTAAACTCTGAGAGTTGGTGATGGACAGGGAAGCCTGTCATGTTGCAATCCATGGGGTTGCAAAGAGTCAGACAGGACTGAGCGACTGAACTGAACTGAACTTAGCCTTTTTTTTTTTTTTTTTTTAAACAATGAAACGTGGTTGGCCAGATTTGGCCTGCAGACCAGTTTCGTGTGTGGGTTTTTTTTTTTTTTTAAATTTATTTATTTATGTGGGGCTTCTCAGGTGGCCCTGGTGGTAAAGAATGCACCTGCCAATACAGGAGACATAAGAGACCTGGGTTCGATCCCTGGGTTGGGAAGATTCCCTGGAGGAGGAAATGACAACCCATTCCAGTATTCTTGCCTGGAGAATCTCATGGACAGAGAAGCCTGGCAGGCTACAGCCCGTGGGGTTGCAAAGAGTCAGACACAATTGAAGCGACCGAGCACACATTTATTTATTTAATTGGCTTAGCTACGGCATGCAGGATTTTTAGTTGCAGCATGTGGGATCCAGCTTCCCAACCGGGGATTGAACCTGGGCCCCCCTTTACTGGGAGAGTGGAGTCCTAGCCACAGCACCACCAGGGAAGTCCCACTTAGCCTCTTCTGATTCAGTTTTTTAATCCCTATGTAACTGTATCATAGGATTGTTTGTCAAAAGGAAATGGAGGAATTTAGACAGTGTCCAGAGCTTAGTTTACAACATGATAAGTGTTAGGTTTTGTGAGTGGCAGAATGGAGTGGACCCCAGCACTGTTCCTTACCAGCCCAGCGACTTAGGTGAAACAGTTAATAACTCTCTGAGCTGAAGCTTGTTTATCTGTAAAATGCAGTGATGCCACCTATTTCAAGGGTGATTTTGGGGGCTAACAAGAATGTATGCAAAAGGTGTGGTACTAACAGGGACTCAGCTATTATTATTCATATTTTTATCCTGAGGAAGTTTACTTTTTGAGTGAGGGTCACAGATAAACAGCAGCAGAACAATGGGCTGATGGAGAAGTTAAGTGGACCATTATGTTACGAGAACCCCAGACAGAATGGTTCCGGCTTTCTCACTCATGGTGGTAAGTTCCCCAGGGGCTTTGCTTGCCAAGTTATTAGTTTTCTAGCAGGGAAATAATACATGGAACTTGGCCACCGTAGGCTGGAGTCTCACTGTTTTCTGGGAATCACCTCATGTCAGGACTTGCAACCTGAGTGGCTGGTCCAGAACAAGGAGCTCTGCCAGGCCACAGACAAAGGCCCCTTTGGTTTCCGAGCTGGCGTTAGCCACTGCCTTGGCCAGATGTCCACTGAGGGGCTTTCAGGCGACACCTGACTATTCCTACTTAGATCTTCAGATAGACTTGGGCTGTTTCTGAGCATTGTGTCCTATCCACAACTTTGTGAGGATATAAGAAAAACTATATTTTACTACAAAAATGCACGGGCAGGTCGACTTAATATTAAAGAAATCTGCTAAGGTAATTTAGGATAATCTAAATTATCCTAAAAGAGGAGGCAGGCGATGTAGAACCATAGGAAGAGCTCTAGGCTGGGAGTCCACCAGCCGGCCTCCACCCTCTCTGGTGAGTTGGCCCAGGGATTGCTGGTTGTGGAGAAAAGAAACTCTTTCAGTTTAGTTCAAACAAAAAACAGTGACCTTCTCGTAAGCTCCTGGGAGCCCGCTGTTGGAAGTCCGGCCTGACCTCGCAGCCAGTGGGAAATCACCACCCTTCCCAAGCACCCAGAAAGCCTGTTTCCACCGCATCCGAGACACTGGTTCAACTCTCCTCCGTGGATGACTTTCCCTGCCAGGCCTCCTTTCTACTCTTCCTTACATCTCTGTCCATGGCTTTGGCTAACCTGGGCCGTGATTCCGGACTTGTCACTCTTGAATTTTCACAGCTCACTGACACAGTTGGGACTGACGATCACTTTGTTTTAATACCAAGGAGAGAAAAATTGATTGGCTTAATTTGGATCAGATGGTGGCTCCTGGTCAGGTCAGCTGTGATCAGAGCTGGTGGTCCTGTGAGGTTGTGGGCAGCTCCTCTTGGAGCTGTGGACCGAGCAGGTGCTTCAGTCAGGGAATGGAGCAAAGCAATTGTGGATATTTGAGACACTTGCTTCAACTTTCTGGGTCATATTGTCTTCAACTGCAGAATAATAATAATTATTATTATATTACCATTGCTATTGTTATTTAGTCGCTGAGTGGTATCCTGACTCTTTTGCGACCCCATGGACTATAGCCTGCCAGGTTCCTCTGTTCATGGGACTTCCTAGGCCAGAATACTGGAGTGGGTTGCCATTTCCTTCTCCAGGGGATCTTCCCAGCCCAGGGATCAAACCTGTGTCTCCTGCATCGGCAGATGGATTCTTTACCACTGAGCCACCAGGGAAGCCCTGTATTAGCCACTGAATGTCAGATTAAATCATTTAACCTATGGAACCCAACTGACCGCCTCTCTTCCCTTCCGACTCCTATACCCTTTCAGTCATCTGGGGCCACATAACAATAATCCAAACCCTCATCTCATAGGATAAAGGAAGCCCATTCTTCAAGAAAGTTCCCTCCTCTTGGGTATTTCCGGGACCCCTGAGGAATGTGTGAGTGTTCCACAAGTCAACCCAGGCGGTGCCTTGGCATCCCTGCCAGCCTCCTTGCTCTTTCATTATTGCTCCCCTTGGCCCCACTGGCAACTCTAGCAGCCTGTTTCCCAGGCTATTGATACTTAACCCTTGATTATCTACATCCCTAACATGGATGTGAGCGCCTTCCTTCAGTCCTCAAAGCTCAGCTAAGAGAGGATGGAAATGGTATAACTGCCCTTTCCAGTTTTATTCAGTTACAATTGACAAATAAAAATTGTATATCTTCAACATTCAGAAAACTAAGATCATGGCATCCGGTCCCATCACTTCATGGCAAATAGATGGGGAAGCAGTGGCTGACTTTATTTTGGGGGGCTCCAAAATCACTGCAGATGGTGATTGCAGCCATGAAATTAAGAGACGCTGACTCCTTGGAAAGTTATGACCAACCTAGACAGCATATTAAAAAGCAGAGACATTACTTTGTCAACAAAGATCCATCTAGTTAAGGCTCTGGTTTTTCCAGTAGTCATGTATGGATGTGAGAGTTGGACTATAAAGAAGGCTGAGTGCCAAAGAATTGATGCTTTTGAACTATGGTGTTGGAGAAGACTCTTGAGAGTCCCTTAGACTGCAAGAAGATACAACCAGTCCACCCTAAGTGAGATCACTCCTGGGTGTTCATTGGAAGGACTGATGTTGAAGCTGAAACTCCAATACTTTGGCCACCTGATGTGAAGAGATGACTCATTTGAAAAGACCCTGATGCTGGGCAAGATTGAAGGTAGGAGGAGGAGGGGACGACAGAGGATGAGATGGTTGGATGATATCACTGACTCAGTGGACATGAGTTTGGGTAAACTCTGGGAGTTGGTGATGGACTGGGAGGCCTGGCGTGCTGCAGTTCATGGGGTCGCAAAAAGTCAGACACAACTGAGTGACTGAACTAGACTGAACTGAAGTTGTACAGTGTGATTTAAAAAAAAAAAAGGAAATGACATGACTTTACTGAATGTCTGGGGACAACAGAGTTTAACAACAAGACTGAGCTCAGCCTTGCCACTGGGCCTTCAAAAGACTGCTGCTGCTGCTACTAAGTCGCTTCAGTCATGTCCGACTCTGTGCGACCCTATAGATGGCAACCCACCAGGCTCCCCTTTCCCTGGGATTCTCCAGGCAAGAACACTGGAGTGGGTTGCCATTTCCTTCTCCAACGCATGAAAGTGAAAAGTGAAAGTGAAGTCGCTCAGGTGTCTGACTCTTAGCAACCCCATGGACTGCAGCCTACCAGGCTCCTCCCAAAAGATATTCACAGAACATTTCTGCTGAGGACTTCAGGCCACTCTCAGAGAGAAGAAAAAGTGTCATCCCTTCCAATACAAAGGCCACCTTCTCCTCTTCCCCAGGATTCAGCTCAGTTGAAGGAAGCCTGACAGTGGGAACCCCTGATCCCTTTGGGGGAAATGCCCACCCCCATCTGTCAGGTTGCCATTTGACCCACTTACCATCACTGAAGACCTTTCTGGGTTCACCAAGTCTGCTTCCTTAGCTTAAATAGTCTCGCCAGGACAGCTCAACAGCCTCAGCCTACAGTACTGGGGGCCAAGCCTGCACCTCCCTCCTCGTGGGGGTAGGTCTTGGCACTGGATTACTCATGAGCTCATTTTTGGTCAAAACAACAAACTCATCTCCCAAGAGTATACAATGATATTTTTCAGGCATTGGACACTGAAGTTCCAAGTTTTATATAAAAGAATTTTTTTATTTTAGGATTCATCTGGAAAGTCTCCAATTGACATTTGTAAATGGTATACATTTGGATGGGAACTGGCTTTACCAGTAGGACCAAAATGACTCAGTGATGTGGCCTCTCCTTAAACAAAGGGAATGTCTGTTCCAAAGACAAATTTATTTATTTTTTCCTCTCATAAACTGCAGAGACTGTCTGAAATTCCCCAAATGGCTGCTTTCCAGCCTCAAATATTTAAAGTCCCAGTCTCTTCCAGGTGCCTTGTTCTAATAAATTATCTCCTTTGATCCTCCCAACAACTTTAGGAGGAAAAGTAAGGTTTCCTTTGTTTTACAAATAAGAAACTGAGGCTCAGAACTCGGTGATAATTAGCCTATGGGTGGCAATGGGGAGGGTGGGATTCGAACCCAGCTTGGACTTTTGTCTTACAGCACTCTCATCCCGTAACCCTTTCTGGTTCCAATGGCCCAGAATTCTGAAGTTCTAATGATACTCTGAGCCTGGCCTGTGGGAAGGCATCTGTGACTCCCAAGACTTGACCCCAAAGGGCAGTGGGAGCTGCTTAATTTGCAGGATTCAGTGCAAAATGGAAACACGAGCCCTTATTCAGAAGTTATTAAGCATATAAAACGGAGACAGTGGAGTGTGAAACCAGGCATAGATCCTTGTGAGTTCTAGGCTCTGTGTGGGTGGTAGGCCCATGAACTGGCAGCCTGGACAAGTCACCTTGCTCCTGGGAGAAGCCTGGGCCATGGGGGTGACCTGGTGCTGGAGGAAACAGGGCTGTTTTCCAGCAAGTCTGCTCTCCCTGCTCTTTTGTAATGAGGCATGATCGTCAAAGGAAGTAAGAGACCCAAGGATTATGTGTACCAGATAATTTTTGTAGTTTAACTGCTTTTATTCCTCCCCTATTGCTGTTGTTTTGAATAATCTGTGTGGCTTTTGAAAAAGTTGCTTGAACTGATTTGAGCCTTATTAAGATATGAAAAAATCGCAGGCCAAGGGGGCCTGGTGATGAAAGGGGAGCTTTCATTTGGCACTGCAGGCGACAGGAGCAGAGGAGCCTGGTGCTGTGCACTTAACAGAGGCAGGGGGGGCGGTGTGGGACAGAGCCTATGTGGTGGGGTGGGGGTGGGGGGGGGGGCGGGGATACAGCCTGAGAACTGTGAGGGACAGTGCTCCAGCTTCAGACAGCAAAATGACAATCAGAATATAAAAGCCCAGGTGAAAAGTGAGAAGGAAATAGAGCAAAACAAACCCTCAACTCGACTACAGCTGAAACCAGCGGAAGTTGAGAGAGGAAATGGCTAATAGGTATTGGAAGTGGATAACAGCCTCTGAGGGCTTCCCTGGTAGCTCAAGCTGGTAAAGAATCTGCCTGCAATGCAGGAGACACCAGTTCATTTCCTGGGTGGGGAAGATCCCCTGGAGAAGGGATAGGCTACCCACTCCAGTATTCTAGGGCTTCCCTGGTGGCTCAGATGGTAAAGAATCCGCCCACAATGTGGGAGACCTGGTTTTAATCCCTGGGTTGGGAAGATCTCCTGGAGGAGGGTCATGGCAACCCAGTCCAGTATTCTTGCCTGGAGAATCCCCGTGGACAGAGGAGCCTGGCAGGTTACAATCCATGGGGTTGCAAAGAGTCAGACATGACTGAGCGACTAAGCATAGCACAGCAGCCTCTGATGGTAGATGAAACCCCACAATTGTTTTCCCCAAGAACAGAGGCATTTGGGCACTTGGCTGGGTCTCTCCAGGAGGAAGGGTTTTATTTCAAGCTTCAAAAGCCTAATTCTTTGTGACTCTGTGACTTTGTGACTTTACCATGGTCATTGAGCATCCTGTGGGTAGTCTGGGGGCCAGCCTTGGGGACTCAATGGCCTACAGTCAGGTGTGGTCCCTGCCCTCCTAGAATTTTCAGTCTGGAAGTGGAGCCAGAAGAATGATCAGGCAGGTGGACAGGCAGGGAGAGTGTTGGAGGGAGCACAGTGGAGTAAGGTCTCACCTTAAAAAGGGCTCTCCCCGAGAAAGCCACATTCATACAGAAATCTGAAGGATAAGTAGGATTTATCCAAGTGTTGGGAATGGTGAGGGTGACAAGGGGATCCAGGTTAAAGGAAACCATGGGCAAAGGCCAGGAAGTAAGAAGGAGGGTGTTGCATTTGAGAGATGAACACTGATTCTAGGAGAGACCTTTCCCTCAACATATGTTAGTTGAGTGGCTACTACCTGTTCAGGGCTGGAGAGCCACACCATACACTCGACTGTGCCATTCTCCATCACTAGATTTTCCCATTGTGGACTCTTTCCTGTTTTTCTATTTTCCTGCCTCTTTCCATCTCATACGTGGATTGGCTCTCTCCCTTTGATTTATTCCATGTATTAATATTAGCAGAATGCAGATTCAACTGTTGTTTCAAAGATCAAAATAATATTGACTTAAGAGAGAAAGATGGAAGTTAACCTCACTTTCATGAGATTAACCAAGAATAAGCAGTTGGTTGTTGAGATGGTTCCATAGATGTGAAGACCCAGAATCTTATCTTGTTCTTTCACCACCCCTGAGGCATTATTCTTAAGTGCATGCTCCAAAGTGATTCTCCACCCTGTCAACTTTCCATGAGGTAAGATAGAAAGAGACAGAGGAACACACTCTCCTTTCTTTAAAGGTTCATGGCATGGAAATTGTACCCATCCTTTCTGCTCACATCCCATTGGCCAGAGCTTGGTCCAGTGACCGCACCTAGATACAGGGAAGCCTGAGACATGTGGTCCAACTGGCGCCCATGCCCAGTGAAAGCTCAGAAGTAAATGGAGATTCAGACAACCAGCAACTCCATTATACTCTATTTCTGGTTTGCGATCTTGGAGATCTGTCTTGACAGACAATATCACAGTCATGGCTCTCCTATTTGGTTCAGCCCTGGGCTCTCCATCCCTCAAGTAGACACTAGAAAGTCAGGGAACATTAATGCTGAAAAGCAAAATATCATCTTGCACTCAGCTAAAACTTACAAAAGACAAGTCAAGGGGAAAAACATTTATGGGATGTTTTAAGTCAATAAAAATTCCTCTTCTAAGGACAAGGCAAGGTCTACTCACTTTATTTAAAAGAGCTTTGTTGGTTAGATTTAATGCTGGGTTAGTCCTCTTTTGGGCCTTAAAAGCTCTCCATTGAGAAGGGATGATGAAGCCACAGACTTGCCCATAAGCCCTTAATCAAGGCTCAGACTGAATTCCTCAGATTGTTCCATTGAAGGGCAAGGAAGGAAAAAGTGAGGGGTTTACGAGGAGAACTGGCAGGTGGTGAATGCGTCTCCCAGAAGAAGGTGTTGGAAGCATGAGAGGTGGGCCATCCCTGAGTGAAGGGCTTCAACCTGACAGATGATCCAGATAATCCAATAAAACACTTTCTGTTTTTGTAACTAATCCAACTGTCATACTCCATTTCCAGGAGCTCAAATCATCGAAAAGTGCCTGTGAGCCTTAAAGTTCACTTTCTGGTTTGTGCAGGATTAAAATTTTGTCTCAGTCCTATCTCCAAGCTGTCTACTTGTATTTTAGATAATAAAAGACTCTTTACCAGCTGAGCCACCAGGGAGGCCCCGATAAAAGACTAAGTAAGAAGAAATTAAGACAGGAGCAAGATCACTTCAAACACTCCAGATCTCAGTGCTTGTAATTTTGGGTTTAGCTTCTGTTTGGTATTATACATATCTCACAATTCCCTACCCTCCTAGTCATACTGGATAACATGAAAGTGATTTGTGAACACGTCTACCACCTCTTACACCAGGTTGAGAGGTTTTGAGGAACAAGTGTCCACCCTAGTGTGTGCAGCCTTCCCAGTATCTGGGTTAGTGTCTGATGCATGGTAAGTATTGAATTGGTGTTTGTTAAATTGCTGACTTTATTCAGATAAACCAGGGTTGACTGTGGCTCTTTTTAGTTAATCCACTTGGCCACTGGTTGCAGCATAAGTCATCAGAATGCCATATTTCTATCTTATTTGCCTGTGAACCACCTTCCTCTTCCTTCCACTTTCCCTCTAAGAGTCCATTGCAGTCTTTAAAAAAAGGAAGGTGTGCTTATCAGAGGCTGAAAGAATCTATGCACCATAAAAATTAATGATATGGGGAAATTGTTAGGTAATTTCTTATCAACTAAACATATACTCGGGCTTCCCTGGTGGCTCAGTGCTAAAGAATCTGCCTGCCAATGCAAGAGACATGGGTTTGATCCCTGGATCAAGAAGATCCCCTGGAGAATAAAATGGCAACCCACTCTAGTATTCTTGCCTGGGAAATCCTATGGACAGATTTCCTATGGACAGAGGAGCCTGGTGGGCTACGGTCCATGGGGTCCCAAAGAGTCAGACACAACTGAGTGACTAAACAACAGCAAGCATATATTTACCTTAAGACCCAGCAGTCACACTCTTGGAAATTTATCCCAGAGAAATAAAGACTTATGTTCAGACAAAAACCTGTACATGATTGTTCACAGCATCTTTATTTGTAATAGTCTAAAAGTAGGAACAATCCAAATGTTCTCCAGTGGTTACATGACACCTGCATACAACCACACAGTGTCATACTCCTCAGCCATAAAAAGGAGCAAACTTCGGAGCTTTACAGTCCATTAGTTAGCTAGAGTCGCTGTAACAAATATCATGCCACTGAGTGCTTCAAACGAGAAATTTCTTGTCTTACACCTCTGGAGGCGAGAAGTCCAAGGTGTCAGAATGGCCATGCTCGCTCTGTAGGTGCTGGGGGAGCAATGTTCCCGGCCTCTCTCCTAGTTTTGGGCAGTTTCCTGGCTTGCAACAGTATAACTCCAACCTTGACATGGTGAAGGCCTGGTGTGCGTGTCTCTGTCTACATTTCTCCTTTTTATAAGGACACCCAACATCGGGTTAGGGATCCATCCTACCCTAGTATGACTTCATCTTAACTAATTAAATCTGCAGTCACCCTGTTTCCTAATAAAGTCCTATTTGGAGTTAGTAGGAGTAGTAGGAGCTAGAACTCCAAAACTGAGTGAGTTTGAGTGGGACACAGTTTAACTCATAACATGCAACAACATAGATAAGGGCATTATGCTAAGTGAAAAAAGTGAAAGTGTTAATTGCTCTGCTGCTGCTGCTGCTAAGTTGCTTCAGTCTTGTCCGACTCTGTGCGACCCCATAGATGGCAGCCCAACAGGCTCCCCCATCCCTGGGATTCTCTAGGCAAGAACACTGGAGTGGGTTGCCATTTCCTTCTCCAGTGCATGAAAGTGAAAAGTCAAAGTGAAGCTGCTCAGTCCTGTCCGACTCCTAGCGACCCCATGGACAGCAGCCTACCAGGCTCCTCCGTCCATGGGATTTTCCCGGCAAGAGTACTGGAGTGGGGTGCCATTGTCTTCTCTGGTTAATTGCTCAGTCATGTCCAACTCTTTGTCCAACTCCATGGACTGTAGCCCGCGAGGTTCCTCTGTCCACAGAATTCTCCAGGCAAGCATACTGGAGTGGGTTGCCATTCCCTTCTCCATGGGTTCTTCCTGACTCAGGGATCAAACCCAGGTCTCCTGCATTGCAGGCTGATTCTTTACCATTGGAGCCACCAGAGAAGCCCCAAGTGAAAAAAGCCAATCTCAAAAGACTTCACGCTGTATGATTCCATACATGTAACATGCACCAAATGGCAAAACTATAGAGATGGAGGACAGATGGGTGGTTGCCAGGAGACAGGGACAGGGGTGGGTGGGAGTGAGTCTATAAAGGATGGTGATAAAATAATCTGGATCCTATTTGGTGGTGGTTACATGACTCTATGGGCTTCCCTGGTGGCTCAGTCAGTAAAGTATCCACCTGCAATGCAGGAGACCTGGGTTCAATCCCTGGGTTGGGGAGATCTCCTGGAGGAGGGCATGGCAACTCACTCCAGTATTCTTGCCTGGAGAATCCCCATGGACAGGGAGCCTGGCTAACTACAGTCCACAGGGTTGCAAAGAGTCAGACATGACTGAGCGACTAAGCACAGCATAGCATATGGCTCTATATGAGGAATCAAGTTGCACCGGACTACACCTCCTTCTCCCAAGACACAGGGATGCATATAAAAACTGGTAAAAATTGAACAAGGTTGGTAGTCTAGTTAACAGTATTGTATCAGAGTCAATTTTCTGGCTTCGATATTGTATTAGTTACCCAAGATGCCACCACTGGGGGAAGCTAGGTGAAGGCTTCATGGGACTTATTCTATGTACTATATTTAACAACTTCCTGGGAGTCTGCAATCATTTCAAAATAAAAAGTTACAAAAATGTAAAAATATTGCTATGTTGGTAGATGGGGGGTGAGAGCATGAGAGAGTGGCATAGATTGCATTAAAATTTTTCTCCTTTATGTAAATGTCCTACATCTTCTTTATCCATTTATCTGTCCATGGACATATAGGTTACTTCCATGTCCTGGCTATTGTAAATAGTGATGCAATCAACATTGAGGGAACATGTGTCTTTGAGAAGTTTTTTCAGGGTAAATGCCCGGTAGTGGGGTTGCTGGGTCATAGAGTAGATTCATTCCTAGGTTTTTAAGGACTCTCCATACTGTTCTTCATAATGGCTATACCAGTTAACGTTTCCACCAACAATGTAGGAGCATTCCCTTTTCTCCACATCCCCTCCAGCATTTGTTATTTGTAGATTTTTTTGATGGTGGCATTCTGACTGGTGTGAGGTGATACCCCATCCAAAATATAAATAAATAAATAAATAAATAAATTGCAATATCTTGCTGCTCCTACAGAAAAATAAGTTTCTCCTCATATGCTCCTAAAAAGGCTCTTTGCCTCCTAAATTCTATAACATTTGCAGTCACACCACTCTCCTCTAGAACAAAATGAGGAGCTCTGTTTAGGTGAGATGTGTAGCCAAGCGCAGAGGCCAGACCACAAATAGACTTCAGCGGCTTCACTTTCACTTTTCACTTTCATGCATTGGAGAAGGAAATGGCAACCCACTCCAGTGTTCTTGCCTGGAGAATCCCAGGGACAGGGGAGCCTGGTGGACTGCTGTCTATGCGGTCGCACAGAGTTGGACACGACTGAAGCGACTTAGCAGCAGCAGCAGCAGACTTCAGCTGAGCATTGAAGATTTGATGCTTTTGAACTGTGGTGTTGAAGAAGACTCTTGGGAGTCCCTTGGACTGCAAGGAGATCAAACCAGTCAATCCTAAAGGAAATCAATCCTGAATATTCATTGGAAGGATTGATACTGAGGCTGAAGCTCCAATATTTTGGCCACCTGATGTGAAGAGCCGACTCAGAAAAGACCCTGATGCTGGGCAAGATTGAAGGCAGGAGAAGGGGATGACAGAGGATGAGATGGTTGGATGGCATCACCGACTCAATGGACTCCGGGAGATGGTGAAGGACAGGGAATCCTGGCATGCTGCAGTCCATGGGGTTGCAAAGAGTCAACACAACTGTGTGATTAAATAACAGCAACGTCAAGACTTCTATCTGGGCTTCCCTGGTGGCTCAGCGGTAAAGAACCCACCTGCCAATATAGGAGACTCGGGTTCTATCCGTGGATCAGAAAGAACCCCTGGAGGAGGAAATGGCAACCCACTTCAGTATTCTTGCCTGGGAAATCCCATGGACAGAAGAGCCTGGTGGTCTACAGTCCATGGGGTCCCAAAAGAGTTGGACGTGACTTAGTGACTAAACAACAATAGAACTTCTACCTAGGACTTGATTTTCTAGATTTTCAGAAAGGTCCTATGTTGGGACCTCAGCTTCTTATATCAATGACTAGCACCACCTGGGAAGCCGTGTGTGTGTGTGTGTGTGTGTGTGTGATTTGCTTAGTCGTATCTGACTCTTTGCAATGCCAGGAACTGTAGCCCGCCAGGCTCCTCTATCCATGGAATTCTCCAGGCAAGAAATACTGGAGTGGGTTGCCATGCCCTCCTCTAGGGGATCTTCCCAACCCAGGGATCAAACCTGTGTCTCCTGCAGCTCCTGACTTGCAGGTGGATTCTTTACCACCTGGGAAGCCCATCTTCCACATACAAACTACAAATATTACCTCTTAATTCTCAGAAGTGTAACAGACCTCCTGAGATCATACCAAGCACATTCCATGCCTGCTCGGGAAATTGGCCCCCTGATCCTGTTCACCCTGGCTGTACCTCTGAAAGCTAAAGAAATCTTTGTCTCTTGATCCAGAAGACCTGGAGCTTTGTTTTCAAGAGTCCACATCAACATTTTACAGAAGATCCCTGGGGCAGGCATGTGACTGAGCCAGCTTGTCAGGCTGACGGGGGCTAAATGTGTTGGACCTCTTCCCAAGTCTGGGTCTGAGACGTCACACTGGGGCTTGAAATTGGCGGTGGTGAGAGCATTTACAAGGTGGAAGTCAGCAAACTTCCAACAACTTGGGGCTCTGTGTTTGTTTCTCCATAAAGTCAGTCTTCCCACCTATGCAGATCCATTGCAAATGATATTTCAGGTAGTATATTACAATATCTACCAATGCCCAAGGTGGATGGGAGGATCTGGCCACCAACATAAAATAGTAATTATGGTCGTACTTGAGGAATCTGCTCTAGAGCTTACCAGCTGTGTTCACAGACAGGCAGTTCACTTACCGTCTCCAGGTCTTTGTATCTTTCTCTATAAAAATGAGGGTATTGACAGAATCTACCTCCCACCCTTAAAGCACTTCTTGTGTTACCTTTTCTTATTGTACTTTTGGTTGCTACTTTTTTTTTTTAATCCTTTGGGTGTGGCATATGGCACGTGGGATCTTAGTTGCCCAACCCGGGATGGAACCCACGTCCCCTGCAATGGAAGCACGGAGTCTTAATCACTGGACCACCAGGACTTCCCCCTGCAATGGAAGCATGGAGTCTTAATCACTGGACCACCAGGGAAGTCCCGGTTGCTACTATTTATATCATGACTTCTTGGTCTCTATAAGAAGGTAGCTTTTAAGCAGTGGACCAGCCCACTCTTCTGAGCAATAATCAGTGTGACATTGAGAGGACAGACTCTGGAAGCTTCTACCTGAGTTTGAATGCTCACTCTACTATGTATTAGCCATATAACCTTAGGCAAGTTACTTAATCTCTCTGTGTCCCAACTTCCCCATTTGTAGGGTGGAGGTTATCATAACACCTACATTTTAGAGCCATTCCGAGAAATAAATGTCAATGTGTATGAAACACATAAAGCAGTGCCTGACTCATGGGAAGTGCTATTAGGAGTTTGCTGTAATTGTTCTGAAAGTGATTGTGCTGGGTTGATTAGCATCCCCCAAGAATTCATAACCTTCCCAGAAGCTCAGAATGTGATCTTATTTGGGAATAAGGTTGTTGTAGATTTAATTAGGTGAGATGACATCCTGGAGTGGCGTGGCTCCCTCATCCACTGTGAGTGGTGACATGAGGCGAGGCACAGAGCCAGACACACACATGGAGGGAAGGGATGTGAAGGGAAGGGAGAGAACGCTGTGTGATGACAGACGCAGAGATGGCACTGATGCAGCTGCAGGCCAAGAATGCCAGCGAGGCTCCAACAGCCAGGAGCCGGGAAGGAAGGCCAGGAAGGATTATCCCCTGAAGCCTTCAAAGAGCAAATGACCTTGTCAACATCATGAATTTTTGGACTTGTGGCCTTCAGAACTAGGATGGTATATTTTGTTGTTTTAAGTCAACCAGTTTAGGATAATTTATTACAGCAACTGCCAGAAACTAATACAGTGATCCTGTTGGAGAGGTTGAACCGATCCCTTTGCATCAGTGAAGGAGCAAGGAGGAAATGGATGGTCCATTCCAAGGGGAGGGGGGATGCAGAAAGGTTGATGAAGGTGCCACTGATGACCGTTGCCACTGGGGGCAAGGAAACCGACAGGGATGAGGCAGCGCCCAGGGGTGGCCACAGCTGGAAGCCATGCCTCCTTCCAGGCCTGCAGGGGCTGAGGGAGAAGCTGTCGCTGGGCTCTTGAGAGGGTCGTGTGACAGGACTGCCTGGTCCAGACCAAGGCCAGCAGAAAAGAAACCCATCAGCTAACAATCTGCAGCCTGGGGGCAGGGAGGGAGCTCGGGGCATAAATACCAGCACTGTCCTCCAAGCTCCTACCTCCACTGGCCAAACCCAAGTGGAAGCCGAGGACAAGAGAGCCCACCCTCTGGGCATAGAACAGAGTAGGGAAGGACGGAGATAGTCTGGAGGGCAAACAGAACCTATAAACCATAGCTTTTGTCTCATGGTTGGAGTCGGGACTTGAACCAGGGTCTTAGGACCCAGATCGCACATTCTTTTGGGTCTTAAAGACAAGTGCCCCTGGCCCATCTCGATGAGTTACCCAGATTCCTGCATTTCCCCTCCTCTGCCGTTCCCTTGCCCCACCCCCTGGGGGTCCCGGGAAGACGGGGGTCTGCACAGGTGCCTGCTCTAGTCTCTGGCTCCCTCTTCTCATCCTCTCTCTGCCTCTGCTAGGGGAGGGCCGCTCTCAGCGTGCAACGTCTGGCTGTGCTCCCCGGCTCTGCACACCAAGTGGGGCAGACATGGGGCCCCTGGGGCCGGGGGCTTTTCTTCTTCCTCCCTTGTTTGGTGCATTCCGAAGCTGTAAGAGAGCCGTGGAGAGAAAGAGCTGAGAAAATCAGGGGCCGAGAGTCTGTTGTGAAAGAAGTCTATGGCGACAATGCAGAGAGTGCTTAGCGAGGCCTCACTGCGGGGCTTACGGCTCCAAGCCCTCCCGGAGGCCTTTGTGCACCTCTCTATTGACTGCTCCTAAGCCCTCAATGGGCCCCCATTATACTCAGAAAAAACCCAAACCCCCCACCCAGGCCCACGGGGCTCCGGCTGCATCTTGTACCATTCGCCTCCCTCTCCTCCTCAGTCGCCTTTGTTAGCACCTCACACACCAAGCTGGTTCCACTTCCAGACCTTTCCACCAGCTGGATCTGCTGCTGGGGACACGTCTTCCTCTCCCCAGTACGGCTCCCGCTCCTGCTTCAGGTCTCCCAGGAAATGTCATCTCCTTAGAAAAGCCTTTCTTGGCCTAAACTAGGCCAAATTTCCCCACCCACCTCCCACCTCCCACCACCAAATTTCTCTCTTGGACTCTGCACTGATTTCTTTCCCACCAGGCTAGACATGGAGTGGGTCAGCCTTGTTCACTTCTCTGCCCACAGAACCCGGCAGAAACCCAGTGAAGAGCAGGCTGAGAGGTGTATTCATTGGATCACTAAGTGGACATTTTTTTCCTATGCCTTTACCATTTAGATTTGACCTCTATTTGGATTTCTGCTTTTACATACGAACAACATACAAAAGCATCTCTGAATATATAACTTGGGGGCTGTACACTCTGTCTTTTGTCAGCAGAGATTCTGGATTTTCCTCTGTGGTTTCCCCTGTAAAGACCCTCTTTGACTACAACAGGGTTTCATCCTGATAAACCCATCACAGGCTAAAAATATTAAGTCAGAAATGCATTTAACACAGTACACCTGACCTACAGAACAGCAGAGCTTAGCCTCACCTGCCTTAAATGTACTCAGAACACTTACATGAGCCTACAGTTGA
Organism: Bubalus kerabau; assembly: GCF_029407905.1. Classification (NCBI taxonomy): domain Eukaryota; kingdom Metazoa; phylum Chordata; class Mammalia; order Artiodactyla; family Bovidae; genus Bubalus; species Bubalus kerabau. The sequence continues at coordinate 36,038,761 of NC_073645.1, forward strand.
GCAAAATCATCTAACACAGAGCCTATTTTATAACAAAGTGTTGAATAGCTATGTAATTTACAAAACTATACTGAAAGAGAGAACCAGAATGGTTATCCGGGTGCAGACTGGCTGAAGGTGTATCGAGTGCTTATCCTTGTGATCTCGTGGCTGAGTGGGAGCTGTGGCTTCTGCCTATTAGCACAAGAGAGTAAAGGTCAAAATTCAAAATATGAAGTACGGTTTCTACTGAATGTGTATCACTTTCACATCATCATAAGGTCAAACAACAAAAAAAATCATAAGTCCAACCATTATAAGCCGGTACCCTCTATAGTGGATTTCCCTCACGGCTCAGTGGTAAAGAATTCACCTGCAATGCAGGAGATGCAGGTTTGATCCCTGGGTTGGGAAGATCCCCTGGAGGAGGGCATGGCATGAATACAAGAATACGTGGAATACTCTGGTATTCTTGCCTGGAGAATCCCATGGACAGAGGAGCCTGGTGGGCTGCAATCCATGGGGTCACAGAGTCAGACATGACTTATTGACTAAACAACAACAACAGAGAGACTAAAGCTCCTGAAGTGACTCATCTCCACCCATGATACACCTTTCCTTTCTTCTTTCTTTCTTTCTTTGTCTCCCTCTCCTCTCTCTACCTCTTTGATTTCTTCAAGACTCAACTCTTCCATTAAGGACTTGTATGATCTATGACTTAGCCCCCAGGCATTTCAGAATCAACTCAAGTGCTTTGGCAAAAACCTAAGAAAGCCAGGTTATGGTCCATCTTGCAGTTTAGCGACACATAAAGGAGAAACACTCCTGTCCTCGGTGAAGTGAAGCTATTGTAATTTGGGGTAAAAGAAACAATGGCTGCTGTTCATACAGGACCAGCTGTTTATATGCCATTCATTCAGTGTGGTGTTTAGCATATAAGACTCCTCTAAACCTCCTAGATCAGGATCCATTTAGTTTTACAAAATAAGCCAAAGCCTTTTTTTTTTTTTTTCCATCCATAAGTGCCTTTTCTTATTCTTGGATAAAAACAATAGACCATGAAATATCTCTATTGAAAAATGATATGACCAAGCCTTCCCTGAGAATTCAGGGGTTAAAATGTGGTTTGAGGCTTAAAGCCCCATTAAGGTACTATTGGATTATGGGGAAATCCTTCTGAATGTGAACTTTACTGCATTTTGACTTAGAAATGTGATCTAGCTCTAGCTCCTCAACATACAGATGCCAAATACTGCTTTTAGAATGCATTAGCGCTGATGAAGGCAGCAGCTTGGAATGGCAGCTTGAAAATATGATTCTTTCAGTCTCTACTTTCAATGACGTGGAAAGTGAATCATTTCCCCACTTGGCACTGGGAGAAAATGGTAACCTAATTATCAACTTAGGAGTGTTATGAAATTAATATATGACACAGGTAAATTACACATGAATTTTCTTAGGACCCCACTATCTTGATTTCAAAATATACATCCTAAGGTTTTGAGCTGGCAGGAACTTGGTGTTCTTAAGTATTCACATTTTACAGATGTGCAAACTAGGCTCCATGAGGCCAGTGACCTGTCCAAGGTCACCCATTGGGAATGTCCTGCTCAAACTGGTGAAACTGGACTTCAATGAGTGTGATGTTTAGTACTCTCCAGAAGGAAAGTTTTAACCCAGGAGATTTTTTTTTCCCAGTAATGAAGGACTGTATTATGGTGATAGGAGAGATGTAAGCTCTGGAGTTGCAATCATAGGTCTAAGGTTCAGCTCTTTCACTTATGTGTGTGTAGATGTGTGCTCAGTTGCATCCGACTTTTTGCAACCCCATGGACTGTAGCCCATCAGGCTTCTTTGTCCAGGGAATTTTTCCAGGCAAGGATACTGGAGTGGGTTGCCATTTCCTACTCCAGGGGATCTTCCTAACCCAGGGATCGATTCCGTGTCTCCTGCAAGTATCCTGCATTGCAGGCAGATTCTTTACCTCTTCCATTCTACAGACCTAATTAGGAAAACCCCTAATCTTTCTAAACTTTAATTTTCTCACCTGTAAAGTGGAAATGATGGGAATGACGATAGAAGCTGCTTCATGGGTAGTGGTGATGATTCAGTGAAACAGAGTAGTCAAGCTTAGCTTCATGCTCGGTAGGGCACATGATGAATTTGTGGAACCACTGATAGTGTGCTTCTCAGCCATCAGTTCAGTTCAGTTCAGTTCAGTAGCTCAGCCGTGTCTGACTCGTTTCGACCCCATGGACTGCAGCACACCAGGCCTCCCTGTCCATCACCAACTCCCAGAGTTTACTCAAACTCATGTCCATTGAGTTGGTGATGCCATCTAACCATCTCATCCTCCGTCATCCCCTTCTCCTCCTGCCTTCAATCTTTCCCAGCATCAGGGTCTTTTCAAATGAGTCAGCTCTTCGTATCCGGTGGCCAAAGTACTGGAGTTTCAGCTTCAGTATCAGTCCTTCCAATGAACACCCAGGACTGATCTCCTTTAGGATGGACTGGTTAGATCTCCTTGCTGTCCAAGGGACTCTCAAGAGTCTTCTCCAACACCACAGTTCAAAAGCATCAATTCTTTGGCGCTCAGCTTTCTTTATAGTCCAACTCTCACATCCATACATGACTACTGGAAAAACCATAGCTTTGACTAGATGGACCTTTGTTGGCAAAGTAATGTCTCTGCTTTTTAATATGCTATCTGCTGCTGCTGAGTCACTTCAGTCGTGTTTGACTCTGTGCGACCCCATAGACAGTAGCCCACCAGCCTCCCCCATCCCTGGGATTCTCCAGGCAAGAACACTGGAGTGGGTTGCCATTTCCTTCTCCAATGCATGAAAGTGAAAAGTGAAAGTGAAGTCACTCAGTCGTGTCCGACTCTTTGAGACCCCATGGACTGCAGCCCACCAGGCTCCTCCGTCCATGGGATTTTCCAGGCAAGAGTGCTGGAGTGGGGTGCCATTGCTTTCTCCAAATATGTTGTCTAGGTTGGTCATAACTTTTCTTCCAAGGAGTAAGCATCTTTTAATTTCAGGGCTATAGTCATCATCTGCAGTGATTTTGGAGCCCCCCAAAATAAAGTCTGCCACTGTTTCCACTGTTACTCCATCTATTTCCCATGAAGTGATGGGACCAGATGCCATGATCTTAGTTTTCTGAATGTTGAGCTTTAAGCCAACTTTTTCACTCTCCTCTTTCACTTTCATCAAGAGGCTCTTTAGTTCTTCTTCACTTTCTGCCATAAGGGTGGTGTCATCTGCATATCTGAGGTTACTGATATTTCTCCCAGCAATCTTGATTCCAGCTTGTGCTTCATCCAGCCCAGCGTTTCTCATGATGTACTCTGCATATAAGTTAAATAAGCAGGGTGACAATATACAGCCTTGGCGTACTCCTTTTCCTATTTAGAACCAGTCTGTTGTTCCATGTCCAGTTCTAACTGTTGCTTCCTGACCTGCATACAGATTTATCAAGAGGCAGGTCAGGTGGTCTGGTATTCCCATCTCTTTCAGAATTTTCCAGAGTTTATTGTCAGCCATATCTTAACTAATTAAGATTTCATAAACAGAGTCAACAGTCAACAGTCTCAGAGAGAAATTAATGCCCTATCTTGTCATGTGTTGCCATTTGTCTCTGTGTTGAATTTTTAGAGGTTAAAAGAAGACATGTAAGTTGAAATCCTCCAAAAAGCAGCTCTCAACTGAGGCAAGATTGACATTCATAATGGCCAGACGGGCATGTCATAGGAATTTTAAAAAATTGAATATAAATGCCTGGCACACAGAAAGCAACCAACAAAAGTCTGTTGAATTAAATCACATGAAGCAAGAAGGCAGGGAGGTTTTGCCACCAGATTTAACAGAACCCAGAAAACAGACGCTCTGTTTAAACCTTCTAATCCCATGCAGCAGGGCTGGCAAATACCACTTTCATATTCCATGCCCAGAGCAGACATCACTAATCCATCCTAGCACTCTTATTCCCCAACCTGATATTCATTTCTGTGTGCGACTCTTCCACAAGGTGATGGGCCCTTGGAGAGTGCTGACTAAGTTCAGTCTCTTCTTTATCCCCCACAAATCTCACAGAATAGATGCTCAACACTTGCAGAATGGATGAATTCAGGAAGGCCACACAGGAAGTTTGGCACTAATTGAGTTTCACAGCAATTGAGAAATAGATACAAGAATAGGCAAATGGAGATGAAAACACCATCTTTATTCCCTTCATAGGGAGGTGGGAAGATGTGATTTGGGTCCCACGGCAAGCTGGCAACAGGCAGCTACCAGGTAGTGAAAACTAGATGGAGTCAGACTTACCCTTGCAGACAGAGACAAGCCTGAAGTGTGGTCCACTTTGTGGTCGCCCAGGATCAGAGGCTAGTAGTTAAACTCAGGGAGTGGAAGGACAGAGTTAAAGGAGAATACAAGCAGGTGGACCCCAAACAGAGGTTGGGAAGTGGTGGAGCCATGCATGCCCTGTCCTCCCCCTCCTCCAGTAGTTAAGTAACTCTTCTTCCCGTGGAGTGGAAAAGACGGGGAAGGAGGCTAGAAATGGTACCCGATGCTGAGGGGTTTCCCTCTAAACACAGGAGGATGTCAGTGTTCCCCTAATAGGCCCTGGAAAATAAATCAAATACTACCTGAAGGATTTAGCATGTTACTGGGGGCACGGTAGGTGGCTCCACATGTTAGCTCCTTGTTCGCACCTTACTGATCTGGAATTCTTATAAAAGGATTCCAAATGCATGCTATTACTTGGAAGAAAATTAAGAGCTTCCACTATTGCTGGGGTCTACTCAATGTCTCATCTTTATTTTTCCCTCCACCTCATCATCTATAAAACAAGAGTAAAGCACATTTTTGTGGAGCTGGACTCCCGCGAGACTGAGGACACAGTAGCCTGTCGAGCAGACAGTGACTTGCGTTGCACAGGGGCATCGCCATCAATGCCCACCGGGCAGCCTGCGCTGCACCTTGCAGGGCTGGCTCAGCCCTGAGCTGCTGGCTGCAGGGGTCGCTGGGTCGGATTGCCCTCCACTCCACAGCGCTGTCACAGCCATTGTTCGCAGCATGGGACGCTGTGCTAACACAGCAGACAAACCGCGCTGTGTCAGAGGGACAATGCTGCTTCTCCAGCTGGGTCTTTGGGAAGAGCCTCTTCGGACTTCCTTTCCTTTTTTTTTCCATTTTTTATTTTAATATAAATGTATTTATTTTAATTGGAGGCTAATTACTATACACTATTGTATTGGTTTTGCCATACATCAACACAAATCCGCCACGGGTGTACATGTGTTCTCCATCCTGAATCCCCCTCCCACCTCCCTCCCCAAACCATCCCTCTGGGTCATCCCAGTGCACCAGCCCCGAGCATCCTGTATCATGCATCCTTTCTTTGGCGCACCATGTTCTTCACTGGCTCCTGCAAGCCGCCCACCTGTCTTTGAGTCTGGGAAGTAGCAGGGGAGGTGATGCCCTGAGCTATAATATCTGCCTCTGGGGAGCCTGTTGCATGTAGGGTGCATGTGCATGTGAGCTAAGAGGTTGCTGACTGGCTGACTATCCATCTAACCTACCAAGGCCAACAGCATAGTAGGCAAGACCACAGACAGCCCAGAGAGCAAGTAAAAAAATGTTGCATTTGCCATTTGCAATGAGTCTTGTGGTTCAAGCCTGTGGTGGACAAGCATCTTGAAGTTCCATGGTTGAGTGCTGAACCACTTTCAGAAGAGCTGTGGAGGGCAGTTGAGCTGAGGGTTGCTTCATGGCAATCAAAGGTCATCTTGTTCCCAGCCTGGAAGTTCATTGATTGGTTTGTTTTATTTGCACCCCAAACCTCGGGCATGTGGTTAGTTGCTAAAAGAGGCAGGACTCTCATTCTGGGTCTCTTCCCCTTGCTCTGGGATTAACCAAGCTGTTGGCTTCTCCATCATTTCATCTTCCCAGTCTTTTATAGAGGAAAACATCAGGCTAGATCCTGATGTGCTGGAGGCATCAAGACTCATAATAATACCAACTACTGCTGAATTCTTCTCCTTGTTAAAGCTGACAGGTTCTTACCATCGACTATGATTGTATATGTAATTAAAACTCACAGCAGTTCCTTTGTTGCTGTCTGTTTTTTTCATTTTGCCTTTCTGTCCCCCAGGTCACCCATGAAGGTTTGTTTTTTTTTTTAAGTGAAGAGAATGAAATTAAATCACTGACATCTGCCACTCAGTCTCACTCAGCATCCTTGTTCTCTGTATTCCTCTGGATAGAACTTTAGACTCTTTGGTATCACTGGTTTTGACTTTCCTTTCAGGATGGCACGGAGGGGACAGTAATAAAAGAGAAGTTAGAAAATTCAGCAAGTCCATCAAAAGTTTCACTTCCTACAAGTGATGATAACTACTTTCATTTTTCATTTGGTATTAAAAAAAACCAAGGTAATTACTAAGATAAAATATATTGATGACAAGACCATATTGCTTGACTAAAGTCAAGAAAAACTCTGAGGCTAGAATTATTTGTGTATTACGAAAGTGAAATTGAATTAATAATTATATGTTTACACCTTCCTCTCCTAAAAGACAACATCCTGACAAATCAAGTCTTGAATAACCTTTAATTTCATAACTGAGGACACATGAATTCTATTTTTGCAGCAGCGCGATTGTTAGAGTTTCAAAGGCTGACTCTTCAACATTAACAGATGTCATTCCAAGGGAAAAGAAAAGAAAAGAAAATTGTTATTTTTTTTAAGCTGTGACAATGATTCACATTATGTTAAATGTTCAACAGGCAATGGCTATTATAAATAAACTAATAGCAAATCTCTAGGAAATCTGGCAGTTATTATTTTGAAGCCTTATAATGCTTCATTTTTTTTTTTTGGCCGAGGTATGTATTTTCTGTGATGTATGTTTTTTGTCACCATTAGAGTTTCCATATGCATATATGGCTGCATTTGACAAAAAAGTCACTGAACACCTTTTTCTTAGGTTCTCCAGATTGTTATATGACACCTCATTAGGGTTTTTGCCAATCCAACCCATTTCTCCAGCCATAGCAGCATTCCAGTGTCCCCATGCTTTTTTCTCTGGGTTGACATTTTCAGGAATCAAGAGCTACTCTTTAAAAATAAAAGGCAAAAAGTAGAACTACCATTTGATCCATCAATTCCACTGCCAGGTATATATCAAAAGAAAACAAAAACTCTAACTCAAAAAGATATATGCACCCCAGTGTTCAACAGCAGCACTATTCACAATAGCCAAGGTATGGATGCAACCCAAGTGTCCCTCAACAGATGAATGGAAAAAGAAGATATGACATATATGCAAAATGGAATATTATTCAGCTATAAAAAAGAATGAAATTCTGCCATTTGCAGCAACATGGGTGGACGTGAAGGATATTAGGCATAGTGAAATAAGTCAGAGAAAGACAAATACTCTATGTTATCACTTATATGTGGAATCTAAAAAATAAAATACTCGAATATGCATATAACGAAATAGACTGACAGATGCAGAGATCAAACTAGCAGTTACCAGAAGGGAGAGGAGAGAGAGGAGGGGCAAGATAGGTGTATAGGATTAAGACATATGAACTACCACGTACAAATAACAAGCAGCAAGGCTGTACGAGCACAGGCGAATATAGCCATTATACCGTGATTAATTTACATGGAGTATAATCTATGAAAATGTGGAATTACTATATTGCACACATGAAGCTACTATCATATTGTAACTCAACTATACATCGATTTAAAAAATACAAGGCAGAACTTGAAGCAAGGGGCAATCAATGTAGACAGCTCAGAGCCGCTGTCTGAAGGACCCTGAGTGGACATCATTGGAAAGATGGCGAAGGACCTACTGCATGGCACAGGGAACACTGCTCGATGTTATGCGGCAGCCTGGATGGCGGGGAATTTGGGGGAGAATGGATCCATGTGTATGTATGCCTGAGTCCCTTCACTGGCCACCTGAAACTATCACAATATTGTTAATCGGTTACACCTCAATGAAAAATTAAGAGTTTATATTATATTGAAAAAATAAGAAGAAACAGACTTTGGAAATCTCAGCATTTCCAGGGGGCATGAAGCCTACCTCATTTTCCTCATGAGAGATTAAGAGAGTGTCCTTAGGATGCACAGCAAGAAAATAGCAAAGCTGAGACCAGAACCCTGGTTTGCAGGACCCAGGACCTGACTTCACCCCTGTGCTCAGTTCTGTGTTTGTGGCTAAAATCCAACTGGGCCAGTTCTGTTGTGCTGAGACTAGGGCTGGGAAGCCAGGTGGGGGCATTCTTCCCCAGGCTTCTAGGTGTGCAGTGGAAGAAGAAACACAAAGAACAGAGAGAAACAAACAAGAGAATCCCACTGCCTCACACAGTTCCTAATCCCCAGGATGAATTAGACACAGCCTGCTCCTGACACTCAAGGCAGAACTGCAAAGTTGTGGCGATTGCTTGGAGATAGCATCACAAGGTTTTTTTATTCTGTAAGACGAGAAGCAGCCTGCCTGTGCCTGCTGGTCTGAACGCAGGGCCTGTGGAAATGCCTAAGAAAGATGGAAGCTTTTAGAGGAAAGCGTGGTCTTTGGAAAACATAAAAATGAGTAGCAGGCCACTGCGGGGGCCTTGGTTTGCTTGCCTTCACATGAAAAGTCGTCCTTGCTTGCTGCCTGCAACAGCAGATTGTCCTTTCCAGCCAGCTCCATGCACTTTGTTTTAAAGGTTTAAAAATAGAATGAAAAGGTCTTGTAGAGTTCTGATGAGGCATGACTCTGTCTTGTACACACGCACTGTGCAAAGGCAAGGCAGCCTGCCTTGAGCTGCGTCTGACCAGGCAACATGAGTATTTACAGGGAGACTCAGATGCCCTATGGATACATCCAAGTTGCCTCTGGACCTTTCAGAACAGCCTGCAGACTCTTAGCCTCATCTTTCCTCACCTGCCCAGCTCTTATGTGCCCAGTTTGAGTCACGATGCCCTCCTGGCTGACTCACTCATGCCTTCTTCCTGGTGGGTTCTTGGCGGAGATGCCTGCCCTCCTGCTGTATTCAGTGGCTGAACACTTACTCATTCTTCACACTCAACTTAGGGTTGTCTGCCCTGGAAGGCATCTATAACAAAGCCCTCCCTCCCTGCAGGGATGAAAGAGACACAGGAGAATCCAGAAGTTTTCAGACTTGTAGAGTTAAAGGATGTCTTTCCAGCCAGCAAGATACTTTCAAATTGAGATACAACCTGAGGACAAAGACCAAAGTGGAAGCCTGGCCATCACGTGTTTGTTATGACCTCTGATTGGCTGTGTTCCCCCTTCAGGTTCTTGCATTTCCACACATATTTCAGGTTAAAGGGTCTAAAACGTGCACATTCAGTCATGTCTGACTTTTGCAACCCTATGGACTGTAGCTGGCCAGGCTCCTATGTCCCTGGGATTTTCCCAGCAAGAATACTGGAATGGGTCACTATTTCCACCTCTAGGGAGTCTTCCTGACCCAGGATCAAACTCACATCTCCTGTGCCTCCTGCATTGCAGGTGGATTCTGCCCAAATATTTGGGCACCACAGCCCAGACAAGTTGACACATCAAATTAACCATTGCAACTACTCACTGACTATGTGTTTCTCTTCTTCCCTTTCCAACTGGGAGTGTTTGTTGTATTGGAGTGTGTGTGTGTGTGAGTGAGTGTGTGTGTGTGTGTGTGTGTGTGTAGGTGATGGGGTATCAATAATTTGTCTTTCAGTTCATAGGTCTCCAAAGCAGGAAGAGCCACATCTGAATCTGATATAGGTCATGAGGTCCTTGGCTTTTAAGTTTGACTGAGTGAGGGTTTTGGGCTGTCTTAGGGAGAAGAGGTAGGAAAGTAAGTATCTGTGGCCAAGAGGGCAGACTGTAGTAGATTGGATGATGATACTCAACTATAGAGTGCCGGACTGTCAAAAAAGGCAGAGTGCTGAAGAATTTATGCCTTCACTCTATGGTGCTGGAGAAGACTTCTGAGAGTCCTTTGGACAGCAAAAAGATCAAACCAGACAATCTTAAGGGAAATCAACCCTGAATACTCATTGGAAGGACTGATATTGAAGCTGAAACTCCAGTATTTTGGTCATCTGATGCAAACACCTGACTCATTGGAAAAGTCCCTGATGCTGGGAAAGAGGGAGGGCAGAAGAAGAGGGTATCAGAGGATGAGATGGCTGGATGGCATCACCAATGCAATGGACATGAACTTGGGCAAACTATAGGAGATGGTGAGGGACAGAGCGGCCTGGGGTGCTGCAGTCCATGGGGTCGCAAAGAGTCGGACACGACTGGGCAACCGAACAACAACAACTCAATTATATTCACTCTTTTTCACTCTTTGCATCCTGTATCCCTGTCTCATTGTCTTTGGTCCTGGCCATTTGGCTTGCTTTGATCAATGGATATGAGCAGAAGTGACAGTGTTCTGGTTCTGAGTAGAGACTTTAAAAGGTATCACAAGTTTCTGCTTGTCTCTTTGTGCTTTTGCTCTCCACCATAAAGCCCTGAGGCTCTTTCCACCAAGGTTGCTGAATGAGAAGACTCAAGTTGCCGAGCTAAGCTAATGGCAGCAAAACCCAACAGAACTCAGCAGAGCCACAGTTAATCCACAGCACTCAGTGTCTCTGAGCAAGAAATAAGTGTTGTTTGAGTCACTGAGATGCTGAGGATGTTTGTTACTGCAGCAAAAACTGATACATATGATCCACGTAACTCATACATTTGTATAATTCTGATCAAGTGAATAAATACTCTTTTCCAAATGGGAAGGTTTTAAGTTAGAATTATGCAGACACTATCCTGATTCCTCACCCTATTTGTTCTTATTAAAAGGGCAAAAACATGTTAAAGACCTTTTACAGGCTGAAAATATATTCTTGTTATGGAATTTTGGACAACTCTGTAAACTCTGGGAATTTAACATGGATGGCTCAAAGATTTCAGTGTTGAAGGAATAAAGATAGTCTATCAAGCTATCAACCTATGAAAGACTCCCCAAGCAGCATCTTGAATTCAGTCACCCTGGTGTCAAAGCATCATGTGACTCAGGATGACCTTCACAGGGAAGTCTTTACTTCCTCTTGGGCTTCCTTATTCCTCTTTCAGCTGGTGTTTGTACTTCACAAAAAGGAAAAGAATTTGAGGTCTCTCCTCTAAACTGTGTCAACAAATTCCAAAGGACTTCTTCAATTAAAAATAAAATTTGAGAAAGCACAACCCTAGCCTAAATCACTCGGGTAACTTTTGTTTTCTGGAAATGATAGAACGCCTTAAATTTCATTCATTTTTTCCTATTCTTTCTTCCAATTCTTTGCTTAGTTTGGACTGGGAAACTAAACTAGTCATTTTCAGTTCTGATTCCGAGGCCCAATTCCTCCATAATTGAGTTTAAGTTTCCAGCTCTGTGGGAGGATATAAAATTATTTTTGCTATTATAACGTGGGTTGAGCTTTTTAAAAATAAGAACATAAGTTCTGAGCAATAAAAGGCTCAAATTCACAAATGAAGTGACCTTGCACAAACAATCCTGATGCTGGATCTTACACAACCCATCTGGATATTTTAAGAGCAGGGCAGAACCAATGAGTGTTCATGTAAAAGGTTAGAGAACTAGGTTAAAGAAAAAAAGGTATCCTTCTCATCAATGTGACTCATCCACACACACACACACACACACCCGCACCCCCCAGGACCAGCAAAATGACTCAGACTTTTAAGTAGGTGACAATGCCTATACAAAAATATGACCTAGCGGTTTTCACCAGGCTCCTCAGTTGGCTGGTTGTCAGCCTTTTGATTCTCCTGTGCCCCTGAGGAATTTGGGGTATTTTGGTAAGGTATTTTGGGCTTTTGCACAGAAGGCTCCAAAGGACCCTGCTGACAGTTCACCAGTAACCCTCTGAAGGGCCAGATTCCAACCTTCACACTCACAAAAACTGTGGTTGAAAGAGTTGATGGAAACTTCTGATTAGACTACCAGGAGAAATCAAGCCCCAAGGTCATATTTACTAGCCTGTTTGGAATCAGTGTCCACCTTGAGCTGAGATCGGCTCCAGGAGCCCAGCCAGATTCCCAGACCCTGTGGCCACGCCCTTTGCCTTGGTTCCTTCTATCTGGAAACCAGAGGCATTGGTTTGCAGAAAGGGGCCATCAGGAGGCTGAGATTTCATCTCAGCTTTGCGCAGGTCAGCTTGGGTCACTTCAGGCTGATTTCTTTGGGGTTCATGTTCTTCATCAGCTGAATGGGGAGGATCCTATCTGCCTCCTTTTGCTAGGCTACAGTCACAAACAGTAGGATCATGTGCTTGGAGCCCTTGGAATGCTAGGGAACACAAAGGCACACTCAGAATTTCAGCTCTTATGTTATTGATGAGAGGCCCTGCAGTTAGGCATGCTGATGGCTTTCAGTCAATTTCTGTGTCTGCATCAGTGTGCTCAGAGGGCTTATGGGTAGAAGAAAATAAAACAGGGATCAGATTTGGAGGACACATGCATGCCCACAGTGTGTTCCCTGAAAAGGACAATTTGCCACTGTGCTCCCAGTGGCGTGCTCCACGTTGCACGCCCTGCTTGAGGTCTTGGAACATGTTCAGTTCCCATCATGGGCTCTTTTTCCTCCTCTTGAAGGCTGCAGACCCAATTCCTGAGTTCTTCCTGTCTCTCTCCTCCTTTGGCCGCAGTCTGTCATCTATCCGAGGAGGAATCCCAGCTCTCTCTCTCGCACTGGCCAAGTTGTAAGGAAAGTGTCTCCCAAATCAAACTGTGCCATGTTTCCCTGCACTTAACCCTGGCTGGGCAGTCAGAAGAAGCACGATTTCTAATCCAAAGACCTCAAGGAATAATCTCTGAGAAGGGTTTTGTAAAGGGGCAGTGAGGGGATCAGTTAAGCCACACTACCAACACTATAGGGATTCCCTGGAGACTCAATGGTAAAGAACCCACCTGCAATGTGGGAGACCTGGGTTCAATCCCTGAGTTGGGAAGATCCCCTGGAGAAGGGAAAGGCTACCCACTCCAGTATTCTGGCCTGGAGAATTCCATGGACTATATAGTCCATGGGCTCATAAAGAGTCGGACACGATTGAGCGACTATCACTAGAATTCTCAAATCATTTTTCAGGCATAATTTCTTTGATCCTCTGACAGCTCTGTGAGGTAGTTACATCTTTCAATCATTGAACACATACTGGCTGAAAGCTCTGTCTAGGGTAACTGAGGGGGTTCCCAGGACATGGGGTTTTTACTTTTAAAGCTAAGACTGTCTCAGGCAAATGGGATGAGTTGATCACCCTTCTGCCATTCCATGTCTCAGACCTGTACCCATCCTCCACCCTAAAATGAGTAGGATAAAAGCAGTCCCAGTGCACATAGCACCTTCATGCTGGTGATTTTCATGCATTCGATTTTCTGCTGCATAATGACTATGCTGTTGCAATCTCAAGTTCAGAAACTGTTAAATTCTTATCTCCATTCTTTAGATTTCTGATTCATTCACTACACTCAGAGCTGCTGCTGCTAAGTCACTTCAGTCGTGTCCGACTCTGCGTGACCCCATAGATGGCAGCCCACCAGGCTCCCCCGTCCCTGGGATTCTCCAGGCAAGAACACTGGAGTGGGTCGCCATTTCCTTCTCCAATGCATGAAAGTGAAAAGTGAAAGGGAAGTCGCTCAGTCGTGTCCAACTCTCAGTGACCCCATGGACTGCAGCCTACCAGGCTCCTCCGTCCATGGGATTTTCCAGGCAAGAGTACTGAAGGGGGTGCCATTGCTTTCTCCAAGAAAAGATAAAATGGTAAATTAGGTATTGTCTGGCTTTTGAAGAGCTGATGGTCTGGTGGTGCTCATGAGGTTGAAGGGACATTAGGAAAACAATGACCTACTTGGGTCTTGGGTCTTTACAGTATACCCACTTCACCCCTGCCTTTGCTTTCTCTTTTAATTCCTCTGCTACCGCCTGCCCATCTCCCCATGCATCCTCCACCTCCTTTTCTGCCATTTTTTCTTCCCACTCTGACCTAACTGTCTTCCATGTCTGCAATTATCACCTCTATACAGAGCCATGTATTAAAGCCATGGTTAAAAGAACTAGATTAATTGAATGCCAGTTATGTATATGGGCTTCCCTGGTGGCTCAGTGGTAAAAACTTGCCTGCCAATGCAGGAGACATGTGTTTGATCCCTGGGTTGAAAAGATTCCCCTGGAGAAGGAAATGGCAACCCACTCCAGTTTTCTTGCCTGGGAAATCTCATGGACAGAGGAGTCTGGCAGCCTACAGTCCACGGGATCGCAAAGAGTTGGACAGGACTTAGTGACTCAACGACAACAAATTATGTATATTCAGTGAGAAACATTCTGATCCCAAATAGATTTCCCAGGAAAATTCCTCCTGCAGGGGGTACTATGTTGACTGAAGAGAGAAGAGTTTCTGTCTGGTTGTCAAGACTGTCATCTAATTGCTTTTTTGGGCCAGATGAGCTTAGGGTGAGTTTGGGTGGCAGGAGCCAGATTCCACTGTGTCACAAGGCTCTCTCTAAAAGTCAGTCCCTTTTCTTATACATTTCAGAACAGCCAGGAACCTTGCTAATCGAATAGTGTCCCATTATGTGACCAGATCATGCACTTCCAGGAAGTACAAAGTAATCTGATTTGTGTTGAAATGTCAGCCCAAGCTCTTTTGGTATGAGCTTTAGCATTTTCTTTGGCTGTTGTCAATGGTGTGGTTGCTTAACTTTAAAAGCTATCTAAGGCATTTGGCGTGGATCCTCATCTGCTCGAAGAAGCATGACTCTCAGCTCATTGTTTTTCTCAGGAGTCATGCTTTCTGGTTTTTCTCTGGCATAGTTGGATGGGTGTTTTGAGGGGGATTGATCACTCCTAAAGTACATGCAAAGCCTCATAGAGAGAAAGATCTTTGTCACCCTTTGCTTAGGGTGGGGTGTTTGTCATCCATAAAAAACTGGGTCCAGTTGTTTTGGCTCTTCATTCATTCATTCTTCCATAAACATCAATGGAGGCCTTACTATGTGCCAGGCACCCTTCTAAATGCTGGGAAGACAGCAGGGAACAAGCCATTCTGAGGAGGTGACATTTGAGTGGAGATCCAAGTGATATGAAGGTGCCAGACACACAAGGGTCTGGGTGCAGAATGTTCCAGGGAGAGGGAACAGCCAGCACAAGCCCCTAAGGAGACAAAGAGCTTGGCTGTCTGAGGATCAAAGAGAAGGACAGTGTGACTGGAACACAGTAAGCATGGGGGGACGCGGTATGTAATGATGAGGTCCAGAGAGACAGACAGGAACTAGATGACTTGGGGAGTTTATTCTAAGGACAAGTTTATTCCTTGTCCTTAGTGACGAGGCACTTTGTCCTTAGTGCTGCTAAGCTGCTAAGTCACTTCAGTTGTGTCCAACTCTGTGTGACCACATAGATGGCAGCCCCCCAGGCTCCCCTATCCCTGGGATTCTCCAGGCAAGAACACTGGAGTGGGTTGCCATTTCCTCCTCCAATGCATGAAAGTGAAAAGTCAAAGTGAAGTCGCTCAGTCGTGTCCGACTCTTAGTGACCCCATGGACTGCAGCACACCAGGCTCCTCTGTCCATGGGATTTTCCAGGCAAGAGTATTGGAGTGGGGTGCCATTGCCTTCTCCTAGTGACGAGGCACTAAAAATGTCCGAATAGAATGAAGGGCCTCTCTGGATTTTTAAAGGATTACTCTGGTTACCTTATGGAAGAATGGGTTGTAGGGCAACAAAGGTAGACTTTTATAGAGAAATACTATAAAAGTCTAGGTGAGAAATGATGGTGGTTTGGATCCGTGGCAGTAGAGCAGGAGACCAGTTGACAGACACAAGATATATTTGGGAGGCAGCAGTTGCTGATGGATCATATTCTGGGTGTATGGCTAGGAGAAGGGGCAAGGGAAAAATCAAGACTGAGTCTCAGGTTTTCGGCTTGAAGAAAGCGGTGAATGGCATTGCCATCCACAGAGATTCGGGGGACCACAGAGAACCTGCTGTGTGCATCATGTCTTTGGGCACTGCTGCTACCTCCGTATGTTGCTTTTCCTGGCCAATGATACGTGATCCTTTTTGTCTCACATTCATCAGCATGGGAACAAAATTCCAGTAAACAATAAGAAGCAATGACTAGGGACTCAGAAATGACTTCCTTCCTAGGAAGAAAGTAACACCAAGAAAAAAACCCAACACATTGAGTACCATGTGTAGAATGAACAGGAACTTGCCTAAGATGCACTTTTGAAGCACCGTTTTACTTTCATCGTCACTGACAATAAAAACAGTGTTCTTCAGTGTGTTTGCTAAGCATTAGGTGTGGTTCCAAGTGCTTTACACATATTATGCCATTCAGTTTTCTCATGACCTAGGAGGTAAGATGGAGGTTTTACTCTACTTACAGATGGACAAATTGAGGCATGGGGATAAAGTAAGGGCTCAAGGTCATAGAAGGAAGTGGCAGAGCCTGGATTTAAATCCAGGTCCCTTGATTTCTGGCCTGTTCTCCTAAGGGCCTCACTCTTTGTTTCCCTTTGGACCATTGGCTGAGATCCCACTCAGGGCCAGGGCTAGGCTAAGACTGTCATCATAAAGTCTGATCACAGGCAGCCAGAGGCATCTCCACCATGTTGACCATCTACAGCGATGCTTATGCTCAGTCTCTCATGAACAGAGTGTACTACGGTGTGACAAGGTCAAGGAGAATTCACTATGAATGGAGGTTGCTGGGAAAGTCTTTTGCTAGAAATAGGGTTGGATGTCTCACTCCAGCAGAGAATTTGAAAATGTTTGGAGGCATTTTTGCTTAACGCAGTGCCTGACATTTAGCATGTGCATGCATGAGGAGAGGGAGCAAGAATGCTAGAGTTCCTGGCATGCAGAGATGAACTGTCCCACTGGGAATGTCAAGAGTGCTATTGAGACCTTGGACCACTGGGTGAGTCTCTGAACTCCAGATACTGAGTGGGAAGCACTTCTTTTCTTAAAAGAGGCCAGAAAGTATTGATGACTGTTGACGGTGCTCACCACACGATTCCTGATTTAGCATTTGGGTTGAAGATTCACCTTCACCTTCAGAGATTTTGTAAAACCTTGGACAAACTAACATACATTTTGGGTGTCTGGTGGGGCTGAAGTGTTTTTCCTTTTCCTCCACTATTTCTTTTTTGCCCAGTAAGATGAGTACTTAACTGGGAAGTCACAGCTGGCATAGCTGGTACTGCAATCCACTTGAGATCCTTTAATGAAGACTATTTGATTATACGAGGAAACTAGAATCTGCTTGTTTTTTGTTCACTTAATTTGATGTTTTAATGATGCTGCTGGTTATGTGAAATATTCTATTTCAATATACCCTTTATTCACTGTGCTTGTACCCTGAGGCATGCTGGCAAAGAGTGACATGTTTAAAAGTCTGCCCTCAAATAATAAATTTCCATTGGAATCCAGAAGCAGAAAAGTTTTACATTAGGAATGCTTTAGAATATGTTTTTAAACTCAGACCAAATTGGATTCCAGAGATAAGCATAAGGGGATTAAAAAAAAAACCTCTTAATTTTTAGATTTTTTTTTTAATGAAAAAAACCCCACTAGAAACAGAATAATGCTATGGGTCAGATAAATGGAGATACTGGGCTTTGGTTCCAATTGTTGCAAGGTTGAAAGTTAACAAACAGTATCTCGGTGGCACTAGTGGCAGAGAACCAATCTACCAACCAATGCAGGAGACATAAGAGACTCCGGTTCGCTCCATGGGTTGGGAAGATCCTCTGGAGGACAGCATGGCAACCCACTCTAGTATTGTTGCCTGGAGAATCCCATGGACAGAGGAGTCTGTTGGGCTACAGGCCATAGAGTCCCAGAGTCAGACATGGCTGAAGTGACTTAGCACGCACTCACATTTTTAAAGGCAACAGCAGGATTGGTTTTATCCCTCTTCTTCCCATTTGTATTCAAGTCACTGGGGATAATCTGTATATGCTTGTAATTCTGAGTTGCAAGCTCTCTAAGCTTATCCATTCCTCCTCTTCCACATCTTCAGCACCCAGGGAGAGTTTGGTACATAATATCAGTGCGCAGTTGTTCAGTGTGTGTCTGACTCTTTGTGTCCCTTTGGACTGTAACCCACCAGGCTCCTCTGTCCATGGGATTTTTCAGGCAAGAATACTGGAGTGGGTTGCCATTTTCTCCTCCAGGGAACATCTTCCTGACCCAGGGATTGAACCTGTGTCTCCTGCATCTCCTGCATTACAGGTGGATTCTTTACCTACTGAGCCATTGGGGAAGCTCTTCTTACATAATAGTTTCTCAATAAACGTTGGCTCAGTGTGGTGGCAGAATAATAAAAAATGTCTAAGTCCTAATCCCGAGAACCTGTGACTGTATTCTGTGACATGGCCAAGGGGACCTACAGTTCCACATGGTAATTAGCTTTGCTAGACCGCTGACCTCAAACCAGAGAGATTACCCTGGATTATCTGAATGGGCCCCGTGTGATCACAAGTGTCTTCCAACGTGGAAGACAGAGGTGGAGGAGAAGGTCCTCTCCTCTGATGCTGTGTGAAGAGGCCTCAATCCTCTTCTGCTCACTTTGGAGACAGAGGAAGAGGGTCAAGGAATGTAGGGACCCCCAGAAGCCAGGAAAGGCAAGGGAATGCACTGTCCGCTAAAACTTTCAGAAGGAGCAGAGCCCTGCCAGTGCCTTAATTTTAACCTTGTGGGGCCTGGGTTGAACTTCTAACCTTATAGGACCATAAGGTAATAAATTTCTGTTGCTTTGAGTGACTAAGATTGTGGTGAACTCTCCCGTTAACACTAGATGTGCGTGTCCCTTGTGTATGAACCTCAGTGTAATAAGCATTTGCTGAAAGACCTACCATTTATCTCCAGTTCTATAGCAGGTACTGTGTTTATCAATGCCCCTTCCCACCTCAGGGCCTTTGCTCTTGCCGTCTGGTCTGCGTGAAAGTCTTCTTTTATCTCCTTGCTTAGCTGTCTCTGCCATACTAGGAAAAGTCTTTCAGTCCCTGAAACTTCTCCTTGGACCATTTATATCAATTGGGATGTTTAAAAAATGTATATAGTTAAGCTTTTAAAATTTTTTTGCTCTGTAAAATGTAGATGCATAAAACTACACACAAAGTGTAGTTTCAAGGATGATTGTAAGATGAATAACATTGACAGCACCACTCAGCTCAAGGAATAGAATGTTGCCAGCCAACCCTGATGCTCTGCAGAGGGTGCCTCCTGCCTCTTAACATTGATGCATCTCTTCCTTGTTTTTAGTATTCCTCCTTCTTTGCTTTATTACTTGAGTGTGCATCCTAGAATCTCATTTAGTTTTGTCTCATTTTTGATATATCTTTTAAGTTTTTGTTAATCTATAGGTTCCTCCCTGTCTCATTTTTTTCCCCTTGTGATTTGTTTGTGAGCAAATTCCAATTCATGGGAAAAGACCCTGATGCTGGGAAAGATTGAAGGCAGGAGGAGAAGGGGGCAACAGAGGATGAGATGGTTGGATGGCATCACCAACTCAATGGACATGGGTTTGAGCAAACTCCAGGAGATAGTGAAGAACATGGAAGCCTAGCGTACTGCAGTCCATGGGGTCGCAAAGAGTCAGGACACAACTTGGTGACTGAAAAACAACAAACTCTGTTTGTTCTGCAGAGTTTCCCACAGTCAAGATTTTGCTGACTGCATCCCCTTGGTGTAACTGAACATGTTCCTCTGTTCTCTGAATCTCCTATAAATTGAAAATTTGTTCTTAAGTGTTGATTGGTTTAAAGTTCAATTTTTTTTTCATTTTTATCTATTATAAGGTTTCTTCATAGGAAGTGATGACTTCTCCCCTCAAAAGGCATATAATGTCTTTGATGTTAGTAGTCTTTGATGCTCAACATTTGTCATAAGGATTGCAAAATGATGACATTTTAATTTTTTCTTTGTTCATTAGCTATAAAATGTCTAAAAGATAAACTTGCCCTCCATTTCTACTTAAGTTACTCGAAGATACAGTTTGTATTGGAAGGGCAGGAAGAACATGTGACACATTCTTTTTAATTGCCAAATTAATGATTTGGCTCCTTAACATTCCTGTAATTAATTGTTTGGTGTCTTTCTGTCCTCTAACATGTACCCCAGAACACCTGTGGCAGCAAGACCAGGATCGCTTTTAGTCACCTCAGAATCCTAAACAAAAACAGGAAATACAGGCCTATGACATGGTCAACATTTGTCGGCTATTTACTGAATGAATGGAGAAGTGAATGGAGTAACTTCTCATTTCTTTTTTGTCTTTTCCATTTCACTGCCCCTCAATTTATCTTAAATTTGCTTTTCGTTCCATGTAGCTAAACTATGGGTCAAAATGATTTGGATCAAAAACCTGAAATTAGTGAGGAAATACCCTCTGAGGCATCAAAAGGCACTGCTCTACAGTGGCTCTGAAACAAAAATACTAATTTAGAGGACTGAATGTGGATACCTTGTAAGAGACCCAAATGGGGTTTCAAACAGCATCTACTTGATTCTTTTGCTTGTCTTCTAAGCCATGGCACCTTAGGGGGCTTCCTAATGAGATTCCTAAGACGATGTAACATTTTTGTGGCTAAGTATTAACTCATAATAGAGTCTGCCTTTTGAATGGTTCAAAGTGATTCCATATTAAATATTCAAATTGTCCTTGAAAAGACCCCTGTGAGGGGCCATGCCAATGAGGTACACAGGGAGTGGCAAGATTATCATTCTGTATTTGAAATGGGCCTAGGGAGGTAAAGAGACCCATGGGGGTCTCCTGGGGGGACAAAATTAGGGCTAGTTAATTGTTGATATATTGGATTAGGTTCTAAGTAGCTGTAGAATTTGGAGCAGAAATGAACCTTAGAGATCATCTAATGCCACCATCTGTAGTGGTGGCTTAGTCGCTAAGTCATGTCAGACTCTTGTGACCCCATGAACTGTTGCTGGTCAGGCTCCTCTGTCCATGGAATTTCCCAGGCAAGTGGGTTGCCACTTCCTTCCCCAGGGGATCTTCCTGACCCAGGAATCGAACCTGGGTCTCCTGCATTGCAGGTGGATTCTACATCAACTGAGCTATAAAGGAATCTGTATCAGTCATATATTGTCACAACAGTGCTGTATGACAAACAGTGATGAATTCAGTGGCACAGTGAACAAACATTCAGCGCTCTCCTGTGTGGAGTTAGCAGCACTGTTGGTCTTGGCTGGACTCATTCACATATCTAGGGATTGGTGGTTGTCAGCTGGCCGAGGCTGACTTTGGCTGGGGAGACCAGGGTGACTCAGCTTCACTCCATGTGTCTTTCATCCCCCAGGACACAAGGTTAGAGGGTAAGCAGAAACACTAAAGACTCACTTCGAGCCGACACTTCCACTCTTGCTGCATCTGTTGGCTGGGCAAGTCATAGGACCAGCCTGGATTCCAGGAATAGGGAAGTGGACTCTGCCTCTTAGGTGAGAGGCACTGTAAAGCTACTTGATGAAGAACATGGATTTGGGTGTGAACTGGAACAGGGATTGGATCTGTGAAGAACTGAAAGCCTTAATGCAATTAGGTTTTTCCAGTAGTCATATACAGATGTGAGAGTTGGGCCATAAAGAAGGCTGAGGGCCAAAGAATGGATATTTTTGAATTGGGGTGCTGGAGAAGACTCTTGAGAGTCCCTTGGACTGCAAGGAGATCAAACCAATCAATCCTAAAGAAAATCAATCCCGAATACTCATTGGAAGGACTGATGCTGAAGCTGAAGCTACAATACTTTGGCTACCTGATGCAAAGAGCCAACTCATTGGAAAAG